>NC_057343.1:175960000-176255000 GCF_016509475.1 Prionailurus bengalensis | reverse complement strand
CTGCGTGGCGGCCAGAGGACAAGGCAGACAACTGCGAGTGAAGGGAGTCTTTTCTTTCCTTTTTTTTTTCCGGAGGAGACTTGTTGAAGTACAGCTGACACGCAATATTATATTAATTTCAGGCGTACAACGTAGCGATTCAACAGTTCTGCACATTACGCCACGCTCACCAGGTAAGGGTAGTCACCATCTGTCACCGTACAAAGGTGGCAATGATTACAATATTATTGACTATGGGTCTTTGTACCTCTTAATACCCTTCACCTATTTCTGATGGCCAGCCCTCTTTATTCCGTCCTGTGGTTGGCAGTCTTTGGCATCCAGGCTTCTCCAAATCCCTGCCCAGGAGGAGCTTCCAATCTAGCGGGTAAGACGGACAAGAGGCAAGGAGGAGACAGTTACAGGGAGGCGGGGTGAGCAGCTTACGAGCCAGGGCAGAGTAGAATCTTCAGAGCAAGGCCCTGGTGACCTAGGAGGAGAGGGGATCGGATGATAGTTTTGCAGAAAGAGTGAAGCATCACCTTGAAGGCAGAGGAGGTGGTCAGGAAGGGAATCAGGCTGTTTCAGAAGCTGCAGGTGTTTTCATGCTGGCTGTGTATGCATGGGATAGGAGGGCTGGCAGGGGGACAGGGGGACCAACTGTCCTACTTTTCCAGGACTGACGGGGTCCCTGGGATTAGAAACTTTCAGTGCTACAACTGGGACAGCTGGTCACCCTCAGGTAGGCGCGGCGGGTATACGGCCAGAGGCGAGGCAGGAGAGAGAGGCAGAGTGCATGTGGGTTTGGGCAGAGATCGTCTCAGGGAGGGGTGTCGACCAATGACCTGGCTTGGCTAAATCAGGTGGCCTGATGCAGTCACAGCCTCTATTCCCCCAGTGATTCCACACGACGTATCTTCAAAAGGAAGCATCCAGAATACCCAAGACTTGCCTATACACCCTCAGGTTAGTTACACATCCTACCGCCCAGGTTTACGTAAGACAGCATCCGTAACCATTGGAGTCGATTCATTTTTCAAGGGTAGACGAGGGCTTGGCGTGCAAATTTGTCATAGCTGGCGCCTGGCACCAGTGGTCCGAGAGCCCCCTCTCCCATTGTAATGGCTGGTATTCAGAGAGCCAGAGATAAAATCACCGTTGTGACCAAGACAGAAGATACGGGCATCAGCACAGGCACTAGATGCATCAGAGGACTGTGAGATAGGAGACCTTTCCCCCAGGGCCTCTGGCTTCAACTGGGTGTAGCTGAGTGCAGGTGATTAAAGCTATTGCCTGTCCCATAGCTTTTTGATGACCTAATGGAAAGAGTGGGTGACCTCATTCCACATCTCAGGGGCTCTTGCCTAGCCTCGGGTCTGCCCGATGACCGGTCTCCAGGGACTGAGTCCAGGCCAGGATCCTCTGTGCCCGACTCGGCGGAGTGCTTGGCTGCGGAGATCTGGAGAATTATCTGAGGGGCCTCCCCAAACTAATCACGAAGACGCCCCTGGGCAAGTATGCCTTCGCCGTAATTCTCTTTCAAAGGCGGGTTCCGGCCTCACGTGCCTGGTTGTAAATTGGAGTCTGTGTCCATTTCTGCAGCCTTTGGGACAAGCCTGGATCTAGGGGCTGAGATTTGTTTGGCCTACCGAGGACTTCAGGGCTGAAAAGCCCTTGGAGGTTATTTGGTTACATCTTATTTTGCAGGTAGGTAAACTGAGCTCAGAGGCAAGAAGATACGTGCCCAAGGTTACTGTTATGTGTTGAATTGTGTCCCCCTCAGAAAAATTCATTATGTTGAGGGGACCCTGGGTGACTCAGTCGGTTAAGTGTCCAACTCTTGGTTTCGACTCAGGTCATACTCTCACGGTTCATGGGTTCGAGCCCCTCTGACTCTGGGCTGACAGTGAGGAGCCTGCTTGGGAGTCTGTCTGTCTGTCTGTCTCTCTGTCCCTCCCACCACTCACTTTCTATCTCTCTTTCTCCAAATAAAAAAATAAACATTAAAAAAAATTTTATGTGGAGTTCCAACCCCCAGGACCTCAGGATGCGACCTTATCTAGAGGGAAGGTCTTTACAGCCGTAATCAAGTTACAATGAGGACATTAAGGTGGGCTCTTATCCAAATATGGCAGGCGTCTGTATCAAAAGTGGAAATGTGGGCACAGACATGCACTCAGGGGGTCACCGCGATCAAGGTGATGCTTCTACGAGCCAGAGACTGCCAAAGGTCGCCGGAACACCACCGGAAGCCAGGAGAGATGCACGGAACAGACCCTCCCTCACAGCCTCAGGAGGAACCAACCCTACCAACACCTTGACCTTGGACTTCTGGTCTCCAGACCGCCAGACAGTACATTTCCGCTATTTAAGCAGCCACCCACTTTGTGGTACTTTTTTTGTGAGGACAATAGTCAATTTAGATGAGGGCCCACCCCGATGTCTTCAGTTTGACTTGATTGCCTCTGAAAAACTCCCATCTCTACATAAGATCACATTCTCAGGTCTTGGGGGCAAGGGCCTTACCATACAGATACGGCGAGGGGACACGATTCAACCTGTGGCGGTCGCCCAGCAAGTTGGTAGTGTGGAGAAGGCGAGAGCCCACCCCAAACCTGACTTCGCACGGCACCCCTTCCCGAACGCGCCCTTGCGTGTGCCCTCCCCGAGGAGAAGGGCTCCATCGACCTGCGTTTCTCTTCAGACCTGTTTAAAGACAGGACCCGCTGGCTCCTTTTCTTGGACAGAAACGGCGTCTCATTTCCTCTCGATCTGGAGAGAGAGTCCTGGCAGGCGGATCCCCGGGGGGCGAACACCCAACACCCCGCCCCACCCCCACCTTCTGCCAGCTCCCTTCAAAGCATTTTTTCTCCTACCTTTGATTTTTATTGGTTTGTGTCTTAAATGCTTTGTCTGTAATTACACAGTTTGCCGCTCGCCTTGTTTCATAATGACTAATATGAAGTACAGGTACCAGCAAAGGGAAGCACAGAACTAAATGAACATCGAATAATTAGTATTCATTAAGACAATTATTTTTAATAAATTGGACTCGGTTAAATATAACCATTTTGCCCTGATTTCAAAACAAAACAAAACAAACATCGGCTTACTTCAACATTGCAGCAAGAGACGGGGGGCATCAGTGAGGATGCCCAGACCAGGGCAGAGACAGGAAGGGCTTGGGAGAGCAGAGCAGGGGCAGATATGTCGGTAGGACTTGGGGAAGTCTGGTTCGTTGTGTGTTCTACATCAGCGATGGGAGCGAAGTCTGCAAAGGACTCGCTAAATGTCAAGTCCATTGCCTACATTATCTTAAGTTATCGTCATACCAAATCAAAGAGACGGGATCTTTTATTGTATTGCCTCTTTACAGATGAGGAAACTGAGGTTTGCCCCAGCTCACACAGGTGGTAAGTGAGTGATGGAGCTGGAGGTGGGACCCGGGCAGCCTCCCTCCGGAACCGGCCTTCGAAGGCCTGCACACGACAGGTGTTGGAAACCGAGGATAAGCCCTCTCCCCCCCCGAGGGTGGGAGGTGGGCCGTCTTGTCCGCAAAGTGTGTAGCTTGTTTAGGGTCAAGCTTAATGTGGCGATGAAGGCCCTAAACTCCTGGGGGAACCTGTCGGGGCTTGAATCTCAGGGCCATCCCTAACCAGTAGAGCCTCAGTTTCCTTGTTGACAAAGGCAACGATAATAGTACCCTCCTTGTGGCAGTGCTGAGAACAGAGTATCACTGCTGGATCGGGAAGGGACATCTCAGGGAGCTACCAAATCAAACCACTTGTCCAGCCACATCTGATGATGGCGCCACACTGAGAGTTGGCCTGAGGTCCACCCATGGCAATGTGACAAATGGGGCATTTGTCAACTCTGATTTGTTCTCCAGGCAGTTGCATGCTCTTTCTCTGCCCCAGATGTGGAAAGGAGTGAACGCTAAAAAGCTCCCAAAGGACTACAGGCCTCAGAGCCCTACCATGAGAGGGAGGGTCAGTCATGGTCCCTGGTCTAGTTCCTTCCTGATCGTGGTACGTGCGATCCGTCACCAAAATGATCAGAACCATGGCTGCTTTCAACCACCAAAAATGACCCAGTCTTGATGACCCAATCTCTGGGCCTCAGTTGAGTTCCCACCTGTCCCGGGACACAGCCAGGGTCAACGTCACGGGCATGTACCCTGTGCACTTGCACAGATCCCTGTGCTTAGAAGGGTCCTGCACTTTGATTTGAAACTCTGCTGACCAGGTCTTGAAATTCTTACCAATTTCTGAACAAGGACCCCCACGTTTTCAACTTGTACGGGGCCCTGCAAATTACGTACCCAGTACCCTGTACCCGTTTAGCTGCTGTAACAAAGCGATCCAGAAATACAGGGACTCACATAAGACTGAAGTTTAGTTCTCTCTTACGTAATAGCTCAGAGGTAGGTAGTTCAGCCAATAGGATGGCTTTTCCATCTTTACTGTGTGGTTTCTCTCTTTGAGTCCAAGTGACCGTCCCGTTCTCGCCACCTTTTAGTCAGCGGGCAGGAGAAAGAAGCCAGAGAAGCACATACCCAGTCTGCAGAGACAGGGCCTGGACTTGGTGCCCATATTTCTGATCTCATCCCAATGGCCACAACAAGATCACACGGGTACACTCAGCCACCAGGGCAAATGGGTCATACGCTCACTAGCCGAGGGGGCTTTGTGCTGCCATAAAACCTTACAGTAACCAGTACATCTTCTTCAGGCTCTGATGTTCTCAACCTGCGCTGCAGTTTCTGGAGTTCTTCAAAAAAGGTGCATTGCTGGAGTTCTGAAGGGTAAATAGACCCTGTGTCTACAAAACCCCCTACGATTGTGTGCAAAACCATACACACATTCGCGTTTTCTTTAGGAGAAGCCTTGTGGGTTCTCAGTGGACTCCCTCTCTTCATCCCTCACCCCTCGCCAAACTGTAGGAAACATCAGTATGAAGCCCTCAGCGTCGAGACGTGTTTCAGGCAAATGTGTTGAATGTACTGAAACTACGTCAGAAAAACGCCGCTCGCTGGATATAAGGCTAAGTACAGCCAAAGGGCGGCACGCCATGGCGCGTCACCTGGCTTTGCAAATAAAGTCATACTGACCCAGCGTCCATCAGTAGATGAATGGATAAAGAGGGCGTGCTCTACATGCATGTGCGCGCACACACACACACACACACACACTCAGCCATAAAAAAGAACGAAATCCCGCCATTTGCAACAACACGGACGGAGCTAAGAGAGTGTAAGGCTAAGTGAAATAAGTCAGTCAGAGAAAGATAAATACCATGTGATTTCACTCATTTGTGGAATTTAGGAAACAAAACAAGTGCTCAAAGGAAAAAAAGAGAGAGAGAGGCAAACTAAGAAACAGACTCTTAACTAGAGAGAACAAACTGACGGTTACTGGGGGGAGGTGGGGGACGGGATGGGTGGAATAGGTGATGGGGGTTAAGGAGGGCACTCGCGATGAGCACCGGGTGTTGTACGGACACGTCGAATCACGGTATCGTACGTCTGAAATTAACATAACAATGAATTAGTTAATTTTTTAAGGTGTATTTATTTATTTTGAGAAAGAGGGAGAGAGCACAAGCAGGGTAGGGGCAGAGAGAGAGAGGGAGAGAGAGAGAATCCCAAGCAGGCGTCGCACTGTCAGTACAGAGTCCGATCGGCCCCGCAAACCGTGAGATCATGACCTGAGCCAAAACCAAGAGTCGGACGCTCAATTGACTGGGCCACTCAGGCTCCCACAATTCATTACTTAATTAATTAAAAAAATTAAAATCCTACCAGGGCACAGCCACATCCATCTGTTAACGTATCATCTACGGCTGCCCCCCCCCCCACTACAACTGAAGAGCTCCATGGTGCCATTAGAGGCTACAAAGCCAAGATAATTGACTGTTGGGCCCTTTATATAAAAGGCTTGCCGACTCCTGAACTCTATTCAGCTACATAGGTGAGGGTTAACTGCTTCCACCTTTTGTTATTATTGTTGCCATTTTACAGATAAGGAAACCAAGGTTCACCTCTGCTCACACAGCTGGTAAGTAAGTAATGGGGCAGAGGAGGGACCCAGGCGGCCTCCCTCCAGAACCTGCCCTCTTCACCTCTTGACTCAAAGGCCTTCCTGTGATAGGTGTTCGAACACGGGAGGAACGTCCCATCGCAATCTGGCAATGGAAAGTTCTGTGTGTTCAGAATTGAAGTCCAGTGAGAACTGCAATGTCTCCAAGTGAGGAAGATGTCGGTAACGGCAACGAACGTTTGCATGTACATACTCTCCCATCCACCTTGAACACGAGAGAGGTACAAGGGAAGGATCATGGGGTCCGGGGAAGTTGTCTGACCTAGGTTGGAGTCCCACTTCATTACTGCCTCAGTTGCAAACGTTCTTTGCTTTGAATCTCAGTTGCCTGGTCTTTAAAATGTAGCTACTGGGGCGCCTGGGTGGCTCAGTCGGTTGAGCATCCGACTTCGGCTCAGGTCACGATCTCGCGGTCCGTGAGTTTGAGCCCCGCGTCGGGCTCTGGGCGGACGGCTCGGAGCCTGGAGCCTGCTTCACATTCTGTGTCTCCCTCTCTCTCTGCCCCTCCCCCGTTCATGCTCTGTCTCTCTCTGTCCCAAAAATAAATAAACATTTAAAAAAATTAAAAAATAAAATAAAATAAAATGTAGCTACTAAGTCAGGCTGCGCAGGGTAAGAGATGCAAGGTGTAGCACAGAGGGTTTGGCGAGATAAGTGTTAGCTCCTGAAGGAGCCCTTTGGAGGCCATCTTGGAGTCTGGCTGGAGGTGAGCATAGAACGTCTCACGAGTCAATGGAGGCTTCCACAGTTTTCTTCTTGAATCCTATTTTCACCCAATGGGTTATGTCAGGAGTGCTGGCTCTCAGCCCCGCTCTCCGCCAGCTCGCTGTGTGATCTTAGACAACTGTCTTAACCCTCCTGGGCCTGTTTTCTCTTTGATGTCATGGGGTCAGAGCGTCGATTAGCTAGCTCCTAACACCGGCATATCCTTTGATTCCTACCTTGTGGTCACGAGGGCTGCTTCTTTCTGAACTCTGTCCAAGTTGTCCACCTTCCCACACCTCCTGGTGCCTGGAACAGGGCCCGGCCAGGCCCATGGTTAGGGGGCATATTACTCCTGGGTCCTGAGGGCCTATTCCTGTCCATGAGCACAGCTGTGGAGCCAGCCATCTGACTCATGGGGCTGCACTGCCCAGACATTAAGGGATTTCAAATTAGAGGATGAGGCAGTGTTCGTTTAATAGGATGAAAGAATAACGTGGCCTTGTTAGTAATACAGTAAAACTAAGCTTTCCGAATGCTCAGGGTGCACTGGCTAATTGCACATGCTGAGTATCTGAGTTCTCAGCATAGTGGCTAAAAACAGAGATATTCGTCAGACGGATTCAAATTCATTCCCTCCTCTATCGCTAACTTGCTGTGGGATGTTGGTCTTTACTGATCTCCGGCTCTCTCCAGAGCGAAAGGGAATGCATAATGGCCCCTCCTAGTGTAGCTGCAAGAATGAAATCAAATAGAATTAAATGTTGCAACCACAGAGTAATCCAGAAGTTCCCAGACTTTCTCTGTTCACAGTGCCTTGGGTATCCCAGTAGTGTTTTCATGGTCCCCTCAGCACCAAGAAATACCTACCCGTTTCATTAATTAAGCAGTTAGCGCCAATAATTTGGTAAGTATCTGTTCTAAGAACTTAGCAGTCGCATGGAAAAAATAGCGTCTTTTTTTTTTGTTTTTGGAGGGAGAGAGCGCACAAGTGGGGGAGAGGGCAGAGGGAGAGACAGAACCCCAAGCACGTTCCGTGTCCAACGCTCAGTGCAGAGCCCAGCACAGGGCCCAATCCCACAACCTTGGGATCATGACCTGAGCCAAAATCAAGAGTTGGACACTCAACCGACTGAGCCACCCAGGCGCCCCAGAAATTCATTCTTAAGTGGCCATAGTCACCCGTGAATGGGATTCACCTGTTGGGTCCTGCACACCTTCTCAGAGGAGACACTGCCACCTTCACTTTCTGCCCCACACAGATTTCCGTGCGGTACTTGGATTTTATCGTAGTAGCTGCTGAAAACCAAAGCCGCAACATCATCGCAAGGAATATGGCACATTCGGATGCTGGAACTCGGAACTATCTGAAGCTATTAGTTTGCATGATATCTCATGGACGTCAAGTATCACTGTGTTTCCTTTCTTGCCCCCAGCACTCATTACATTCCTCCCCATTTCCCTCCCCAGCCTCCATGCTCCAGCACAGGCTGTAACCCCTTCCGGGCTCCTCTGCCCTCGCACCTGCACTGTCCCTCCTCCCCCCTGCGCTCCCTGAAGTCCTCCTGGGAACTCCGGTTCAACTCTCAGTCCCTGCTGGAGAGTCACAGGTGGACATGCCTTCTTGGAAAGGCAACTTGAAAATGCCTATCAAAATTGCCCTAGGGGGGCGCCTGGGTGGCTCAGTCGGTTGAGCTTCCGACTTCGGCCCGGGGTCATGATCTCGCGCTCCGTGGGTTCGAGCCCCACATGGGGCTCTGAGCAGACAGCTCGGAGCCTGGAGCCTGCTTCGGATTCTATGTCTCCCTCTCTCTCTGCCCCTCCCCTACTCTGTCCTCTCTCTCTCTCTCTCTCTGCCAAAAATAAATAAACATTAAAATTTTGTTTTAAAAAAATTGCCCTAGCAAAGTGCGCTTCTGGAATTTGCTATATATTTATTGTGCACTCCTCACACGAGTACTCAAAGAAATTGTACAAAGATATTCACGGAAGCATTATTCAATATAGCAAGGAAAAAACAAAGAAAGAAAGAAAGAAAGAAGAAGAAACAACCATTCTGTCCCTCAACAGGGGGCTGACTACATACAATTAATTATAAGAATAACAATAAAGGAGATCAACACTACTGATATAACACGATCCTCAAGCTATATGTTTAAGTACAAGGGTGTAGGGTATGCTATGCAGATAAGCTTACACCTGCTCACATGGGCAGGCAGAATGTGAAAAAGGTAGGAGCCTCTGAGAGGGAAGCTGAAGGATTGGGAGGTGGACTTATTTTCACTCTAAACTATTTTGAAACTGTTTCCTTTTTTTTTTCTATTTGCACATTTTCCTTATTACAAAAAAAAAAAATGATAAAGCCTGTCTAGGCTTCGGTTTCTCTGAGAAGTTTTCTTTAATGCCCCAGGCTAGAATCAATCCCTCCCTCGTCCATACCTCGGGCATCCATTTACCAGTAAGCGCCTCCTGAGACTCTATCCGGACTCTTTCCCTCCATTCCAGAGCCCCCCACCCCCAAGAGTTCTGTGTCTGCCTCGTTGCTCTGTGCACAGCACCTAGCTCGGGCCAGCGCGGGTCTTAGTACGAGTCGCTGGAATGAACTGAGCCCTTGCGTTCTTAACGGGGCGAAGAAAGGAAGCACCGGAAGCACGTTCCCTGCCCTGAAGTGGTTTGCAGCCTTGACCTACAGGGAAGACCGGCGCAGTGGACAGTTAAGACTCACCCCCCAGAGGGAACGCAAAAGTAGCGAAGGTCCTAGATGTGAGGATCGAGAGGCAGCGCTGTGTGCCAAACTATCGTTGTGATAGAAATTCAGGACCAGAATGATAGCAGTCACCTGGATGACCAGAGCAAGGTAGACTGACCCTGAGACGGTCATGGAATGAACACAGGGGCTTCTGGAGACCTCAGCGCTGCAGTCAAGTGGTGAAAGCAACAGCAGCAATGAGCAGGCGAGCACGTGTCACACGCCAAGCAGGGCTAAGAGTGTACATGCACGTCTCGTTTACCCCCCAGAACTACCCTCATAAAGTCCACGCTGTTATTATCCTCCCTTGGCAGATCAGGAAGCTGCCTGGGGGTTGGGCAATGGGCAGGGGTGGGGGCTCAGAAACGGGCAGCGGCAGAGCTGGGCAAGGAATACAGGTCTGCTGTGCTCCGCGTGCCTCCTCTTGACCATGCCTGACGGCGAGGAGCATGCGCAGATAAAAACTCCACCGAGAGCAACAGCCTTGTGAGTTACCTCTTCCTGTGGTCCCAGCGCACAGATGAAAGCTGCGCCCCACAGCGACAGAGTCACTCGGCCAGGTGACGTGGTGACGGGGCCCATCCTGTTGCCCCGCGGCCGGGTCAGCAGGTCAGAGGGATCGGAAAACCCATTGGCAAGGTCCTCACAAGCCTCGGGACTGAAAACGACATAATTCCCTGGTCTTGTATCGATCGGGGCATGCTTCTCTGTCCATTTTTTAAGCAAAACTGAGAATGAGCAAAGATAACTTCGCTATGTGTTCTAAAAAAACACCTTCTGCTGGAAGATAGATCTGTGAACCAGCTGGAATAGATTATGTGTGAACATGAACAGTGAGACCCACTTTCAGGCCCTCTCGTCACTGTGTTCACAAATCCGAGGTACAATCGAGTCGGGGTCATACGCTTTGCCTAATCCCAACTCATTCTCAGTCTGGGAAAACCAGCTTTAAAATCATCAAGCCGGGGCCCTACAACTCTATAAATAGACCCCCCTGACCTCCACTTTCTGGGACATTCCTAAAATTCTGTCAAGGTTATGTTCGCCTTTATTATTAATAAAGTAGCTCTAAAAAACTTACCTTTGTCTAATCAGTGTGGTTGTTTGTTCTGTTAAGGGGCCTGGGGTATGTTTTTCTGGGGGAATTGATGGGAGACATTTCATTGCCATGGCCTATAAAGTCACCTGCCATCTAGCCTCTAGTTACCTCACTGGCTTCTCTCCCTCTTGGTCTCTGAGCTCCAGCCACAAAGGCCTTTGATCATTTCTTCGATCATGCCATGCTCCCTCCAACCACAGGGCCTTTGCACATATCATTCCTTCTTTCTGAAATCCTGCTGACCTTCTTTACCTGGTTAATCCCTATACTTCTTTCAAATTACCTCCCTTGTCACTTCTCCAGGGAAGCCTTCCTCCCCTGTATCTATGAATAAGCTGAATTTCCCTGTTATTTCTTCTTACAGGTCTTTATCTCTGCTTGATAGCACTTACCCCGGCTGTGGTTTCACCTTCCATGTTTAGTTATTTGATGACTGCATCTATCCCACTTAGAATGTAAGGTCCCTGAGGGCAGTCTCTATGTCTGTTTTGACCACCAACCCAGTTCCTTGCCCTTTCCCTAGAACAGGTGCTCAGCAAAGAGGTCCTGGGTACATGAATGGATGGATGGATGAAGGATAGCAAGGTTTTGCTTCTAATAAAAACTCATGGCTGTGTGTATGTATCAGTGTGTGTCTCACATGTTTGTCACGTAAAGTTGGAAAGGGGAACATGGGCAAGGATGTAGGGATGGTGACACCGGGGGACAGCAGAGAGAAGGCAGGATTCTGGAGGACACCTCAGTCTCTGCATCTGGCCGTGAGGTCCATCCACATGGAACTACCCGATGTCGATCCCAGTTCCTCCGACCAGCCACCGAGTGAGAGCTGAAGAGGTTTTGGGAGAACCTCAACATGTTTCCCTTCAACTTCAGGCTGAGTTAGAAAATAACTAGCTTGCCCACGTACTCATCGCCAAGGGCCTCCCAGCAGACAAGAATCCCTAGACTTGGAATGATGGAGACACCTTGGGATTTTTTTTAGTTCAGTTGCTTGGTTTTAAGACTTTATTTTTTAGAGTAGCTTCTGATTCACTGGAAAATTGAAAAGAAAGCACTGGAACTTCCCCTATACCTCCAGCCCTCCCACACGCACAGCCTTCCCCACCATCAACACCCCCCACCAGAGCAGTACATTTGTTACAGTCGATGAACCTACAGTAACACGTCATTATCACCCGACGTCCATGGTTTGCCTTGGGGTTGCTCGTGGTGGTATACATTTTATGAGTTTTGACAAATGCCTAATGACATGTCTTCATCCTTATAGTACCAGACAGAGTATTTTCACTGCCTTGATAGTCCTCTGTGCTCTGCCTATCTATCTTTTCCTCCCCTCCGTGTCTGGAAACCCCTGATCTTTTTCCCGCCTTTATAGTGTTGCCGTTTCCAGAATGTCCTATAGTTGGAATACACAGTACATAGCCTTTTCAGACTGATTTCTTTCACTTAGTAAGATGCATGTGGGTCTCCTCCGTGTCTTTTCGTGGCCTGACGGCTCCTTTCTTTTTAGCGCTCAGGAATATTCCATTGTCAGGATGCCCTACAGTGTATTTATCCGCCCCCCTCCTCCAGGAGGTTTTAAGCACAACGCCTGGCTGTTTTGTCTTCTCAGCTAAAGGCCTATCTCATACTCTTACATGTCAAGCTGGGGAACCCTGAAGCCATTTCATTTAAAAATGTATTATTAGGGGCGCCTGGGTGGCACAGTCGGTTAAGCGTCCGACTTCGGCCAGGTCACGATCTCGCGGTCCGTGAGTTCGAGCCCCACGTCAGGCTCTGGGCTGATGGCTCGGAGCCCTGGAGCCTGTTTCCGATTCTGTGTCTCCCTCTCTCTCTGCCCCTCCCCCGTTCATGCTCTGTCTCTCTCTGTCCCAAAAATAAATAAACATTGAAAAAAGAAAAAAAATGTATCATTAGAGGCGCCTGGGGGTGCTCAGTCGGTTAAGCGGCCGACTTCGGCTCAGGTCATGATCTCGCAGGTCGTGAGTTCGAGCCGAGCGTCGGGCTCTGTGCTGACAGCTCAGAGCCTGGAGCCTGCTTCAGATTCTGTGTCCCACTTTCTCTGCCCCTTCCCCGCTCATGCTCTCTCTCTCTCTCTCTGTCTCTCAAAGGTGAATAAACGTTTTAAAAAATGTATTGTTAAAAAACAAAGCAAGTATTTTGTCTTACAACTTTACTGAGGCATAACTGACAGCTAATAAACTACATATACTTAAAGAGTGCAACTTGACAAGTTTTGACATATGTTATACCCGTGAAACCACCAATATCATGACAATGAACATACCCACCAGCCCCCAAAGTTTCTTCACGTCCCTTCACACGTCCCTTCTCTTCCCCCCACTGTGCATAATCACTGATCTGCTTTCTGCCACCACAGATTAATTTGTGTTTTTTTTTAAATTGCAATGTCTATTTCTTTTTTTTTTTTTAATTTTTTTTTTTCAACGTTTATTTATTTTTGGGACAGAGAGAGACAGAGCATGAACGGGGGAGGGGCAGAGAGAGAGGGAGACACAGAATCGGAACCAGGCTCCAGGCTCCGAGCCATCCGCCCAGAGCCCGACGCGGGGCTCGAACTCACGGACCGCGAGATCGTGACCTGAGCTGAAGTCGGACGCTTAACCGACTGCGCCACCCAGGCGCCCTGCAATGTCTATTTCTTGATTAGTATTTTCTAGAAGCCCCCTCCCCCCTGCTCTCTCTTTTCAAAGAATGCGATAGGAAGGAGCAAAGGTAGTGAACCTGTTGGCCTACAGTCTTCCTTCTTTGGACAACAGTAAGGTAGCCCACCAGCTTCTCCTGATGGGTCTGAAGCCCAGTAAGCATTGATGGGGAGCAAGGGTACCACGTTGGTTTCTGTGTGCTAATGATCCCAGTGAAGATGTGGGTTCGACCGTGGACTCAATAAGCTCTCCCTCGTGCAACGGGGCTCCACGAGGTTATTTAGAAAATTCTGCGTTTGACTCACTTTCAGATCTCGGGTTGATCTGAAGGAACGGAGGCAGAGGGACCATTTGGGGGAATCACCAATAAAGACGAGGTGGAATAGATTCTCCTGGAAGGAGCTTTTCCTTTTTGTTGTTGTTGTTAAGTTCCTAATTCTTAATTTAATAATAACGACCTTTACATCTCATTTCCAAAGCTTGCTAAACACTTGGGGAGGAAGGCTTATCCTAACATTGCTCTGGCAACTGACAACAGAGCAATTTGCAGGCAGTTTATGGCTGTGTATTTGCATGATGTTCACATGGAAAAGAAGGCGTTGACGGTTGCCACCCTTTCTCATTCCCTTCCAAACAGCTCTCAGGAGCATCCAGACCCCAAGGATGAGCCACGACCTGCCAAATGTTAATTAGGTTTGTAACTAGGCTCTTCTATATATGCACATATATATACTATATATATATACACACACACACACACTATATACATATTACATATGTGTATATATATATACACACACATATTTTATATATATATATATATGTCTTAGTGTTACCCTGTGAGGAAACACCCCCTTGTGCTTTAGAGGAATAAACAACCCTTCAAAAGATCGGACCAGTTGGACAGAAGCTTTCCCAGCTTTGGACCTGTCAGGACAGAAACGGCAGGGGCAAGAACTATAATGCATAACAGCCGACACGAGGACTCACTCCGGGCCAGGCATCGCACGAAGCCCTTTCACTTGTATTGTCTTGTTAGATCCTGACACCAATTCTGGAAGAGAAAAGCTACTATTATCCCCATTTTATAGCAGAGAAAATCAAGGCCGCGTGAGGCGACGCGGCTCGCCTGAGGTCACCTCGCTGTGCCTGGAGGAGCTGGAATTTGGAGGCGGGTCTATCTGCCGGCACGTAACCTTCAAGCTACCTGCCTCCCGTTGACCGTAAACGTGCATACAGCAGATGCCCATGCCTACTGCTGCACGCTGGGCTAATCAGAGCTGCCTCAGAGTTCCAGCCCCAGCCCTCCCCCTCCAGCTAGCTCTGCGGTCCTGTGTCCACTCTCAGCCACGACTGATGAGGAAGCCTTACCGTCCTGTCCCCTTGCCTTTGGGTGGGGTAGCCTCTGTGGTGCCACTCATGGTCCGGACCCAACTAGACCTCTCTAGAAACCACACCCTTGGGGATCCTTCCCTGCCCTCTGCTGCCGCCCTTGCCCCTTCCAGGTCTCAGGAGGGAACACTTCCTACATCAATCACCCTCACCGGAAGCTCCATCTCAGGCTAGGCCGCCAAGGCGCTGACCTGGGACAGAGTCTCTCAGGGAGAGGCAGGTTTCTGACAAAAAGAGACAGGGAAGGTCACTTCTCCAGAAGTGCCTCTTCTCTCTGCCCCGGTTGTGGCCTCAGAAGCCAGCGGGAGCCTGTGGGCGCTCATAGGGTTGGTTTACAGGGTACAGTAGAGCGGGACCATCACCATAGCACTTGCCTTACAGAGATGTGGTAAGTGGGAAAATGCAGGGAAAGCATTCGGGGGCGATACCTGTCCCGTAGAACTTACGGAGTAAATGAGAGATGCGTTCAGGGATTTCAGTAGAGCAAAGAATGGTTCCTCTCCCTCTTCTTCCCACCCCTAACCTCCCGCACTGAGCAAAATTCATAAAATCATTCCTAGCAAGGGGGAAAGAATAATATGGTAAATATCAATTGATCCCCTCTGCCCCTGACATCTAAAGTTGGGCTGCTAGGGGCGCCTGGGTGGCTCAGTTGGTTGAGCGTCCGACTTCGGCCCAGGTCATGATCTCGCTGCCCGTGAGTGAGTTCGAGCCCCACGTCGGACGCTGTACTGACAGCTCAGAGCCTGGAGCCTGCTTCAGATTCTGTGTCTCCCTCTCTCTCTGTCCCTCCCATGCTCATGCTCTGTCTCTCTCTGTTTGTCAATAATAAATAAACATAAGAAAGAAAGAAAGAAAGAAAGAAAGAAAGAAAGAAAGAAAGGAGTAAGTTGGGCTGGTAGGCTCAGATCAGGGAAAGTCTGAGATCATTTTTTGAAGACAAATGGCCCAGAACCCAGTGCCCAGCTGAAAAATGCCTAAGGAGGTGGGACGCTTCTGAGATTAAACTGGAAGATCCCAGGGGCTGGCTTTGGGATCCTTTGGGATCCTCATGACAGAGTCTGTGTGATCCTCAGGATAAGCTAAAGCAAGAGCTTGTCCACACACGCTCACTCAACCCACCCATCTTTATTATCACTACAAATTCCAAGCCACCCTCAGATCTGTCTCTTTTCCTCCATTCTCAGCCTCAACGGGCAAAAGACATTCAAGTTTGATTCGGCTCCTTGTCTACACCATAGCTAGAGCACCATTCCTTCCTGTGCTGATTTAGCAAACGCTCGCTCAACGTCTACTCCACGCTAACCACTCTTCTAGGTTCTGGGGATACAGGGCAAATAACACGGAGTCTCGTGAGGGGGCTGCACTCATCCTGCAGCTAACATGAGTATCTCGCTCTCTTATCTGCACATACTATGCCCTCTGCTTCTCAATACCTGCCCCCTTGTTTGTGGCTGACCAACTACACTCACCCTTCAAGTCCCTGCTCATACCTCACTGCTTCCTCTTCAAAGCCTCTTCCGACCTTTCTCCCACCTAGCTGTGTCAGGAACTCCTTCCTGTAATTTCTACAGTCCCTTGTTCTTCCCTTTCCTTAGTCCTTATCACAGGGCATTGCAATGGTGTGTTTACAGAGGGTGAGCTCCTTCAGGGCAGAGATCGAGCCGTTCATTCGTTTAGTCTTCGATGGGCCCAGCACTCTGCTAGATGCTAAGGTTTAGCAACGGTTCCTTTACAGACAAGCTCTTGTCCTGTCCTGTCTTCGCGGCGCTCACGTTCCCCTGGGGGAGGCAGACGGAAATTAACTCACTTTCAGATGCGCATACTTTAGCAGAGGGCTTGATGGAGAGTGAGTGGTTCCTCGTTAAGTGCATACGGTGAACAGACGAGAAGGCCAAGAATCCCCTTTCTTTTGAGCTACAGATTGGATGCTACCATGTCACCGTGGAAAGAAATCTGTAGATGCTACCCTGCCACCGGTAGAAATCTGACAGTCGTCTAACCGGATCCAAAATTCCCTGGAAGAGTGATTTGTGGTGTGTAGACCAGGGTCCTAAAACTCAGTCGCCTACAGGGAGCCGGAAGGTCACATGCATGTGTGACTTATTTTGGGTCCAAGGCCATTGTCTTCTACGGCCCATTTCCGGAGGCTGCGGCCAACAGGAGAGTGAACACCAGGAGACGTGAAGCTTTCCTTCTCAGCCGATTCACTTGTCTCTCCGTAGGAACGTGAACCAAGTCTTTCCCAGTTTCTCAACGGAAGCCAAAGATGTGAAATCTTTCTCTAAATCTTCAAAACTTTCCCAAAGTTTTGGCTCCACGTTCCACCCCCAGATTTTCAATGCTTCAGTTGTTTCAAATGGCTAGATACCGTAAAGATAGTCTGTGGCTAATCACCGCCAGCCTCTGGTGCTGATCCCGCCTCAAATCGAAATCCCCCCTGGAGACACTCCTTTACAGCTAATGTTTCTTGTCTGAATCAACCCCGAAGGGAAAAGGCAAAAAAAATGGTTAATAGAAACAAAGAAACAAAAAAAACAATAACAACTGGAGAAGGCTGAGGAATGAGAGCTCTTAAATAGGATGTTCTTAGTAAGACATGCCCACCCCCACCTTGTAAAACCCCAGGGGAGGAGGCTGGGGTTGTGATCTGAAGGGAGAAGCCAGGCTTGACATCCAGGGTCCCCCTAGATGGCCGTTCAAAGCCATTAGAGCAAGGGGAAGGCCTCGTGCCTCTGCTATAGGTTGTTTCAATGAAGAGGAACCCGCCGGAGTGTAACTGGAGAGCTTCCTGGTCCAAGGGCCTGCTGGCCTCCCCTCTGCACTTCTGGACAGTATTCATTTACACAGGCTTACAAACAAGCCAGGCACTCGGCGGGCCTATTGGGTTACGTACAAAGCACAAATGAACTTCCTGGGATAACTAATAGAGGAAATTGGCAAGGAAGGAACAATCTATCAATTATCAATAGGCAGCTCACAGGAACTTGGCAAATTAAGTCGTTAAAATGGGTAATAGAGATGAAAAGAGAGCTATAGAGTTAAGAAATATATTCCTCCACGATGCAACAGATTAAAGGAACGGGCTGCTTTTCTCGCTCGCACATAAGGTTAGAGAGAGGAAAGAGAGAAAGGTAAAGACGTGGGCACCTGATAGCTTTGCCTGACCGCGTGCGTTGTTACCACGACCTGGGGGAATGGTTCGCTATAGGAGAAGGTCCTGGAAGCGGGAAAGCGTGGTGCAGTGTTTCCCAAACTGCAGAGGTGGGGGGGGAGGGGGGGATTCCAGGTAGGATCTAGCATAGCATTAAACGACACTGGCTCACAAAATAGAGAAGCTACCCGCTTCTCGATTCGGTTTCAGTCTGGCGCTACTACCCTGGGACGGCTCCCTGCCGGCGGTAAACCCCTCATCGATAACAAGGGGGCACAGGTGCACAGCCTTCCGCCGGCAGCCGGATCCAGCTAGGATGCCAACCTTTTGTCTTGTCTTTATTGTATTTATTCTTGACACCCAGGGCGGCACTGCATTTCCAGGCTGCAGCTGTCTGAAGCCCTTCTAAAATAGGCTTACTGAAGTTTTTTAAGAGTGAGGTAATTTTAGGGGCGCCTGGGTGGCGCAGTCGGTTAAGCATCCGACTTCAGCCAGGTCACGATCTCACGGTCTGTGAGTTCGAGCCCCGCGTCGGGCTCTGGGCTGATGGCTCAGAGCCTGGAGCCTGTTTCCGA
Organism: Prionailurus bengalensis; assembly: GCF_016509475.1. Taxonomy (NCBI): domain Eukaryota; kingdom Metazoa; phylum Chordata; class Mammalia; order Carnivora; family Felidae; genus Prionailurus; species Prionailurus bengalensis. The sequence goes on along the minus strand of NC_057343.1, from coordinate 176,236,586 downwards.
TTCTGTGTCTCCCTCTCTCTCTGCCCCTCCCCCGTTCATGCTCTGTCTCTCTCTGTCCCAAAAATAAATAAAACGTTGAAACAAAAAAAAAAAAATTAAAAAAAAAAAAGAGCTGACATTATTGACCTCAGAAGGACCATACTTTAGTTAAACGCATTATTTCATTTTAGTGTTTCAGTTCCTGTGCAAGATAAGTAAGGCTTTGGGAGCCCTCCTTGCAAATAAGGGGGCTGAGGCACAGAAAAGCTAAGTCGTACACCCAAGGACAGCTGGCTATGAAAACGTGGAGCCTGGATTGTCCCCTAGACCTCAGAGTGACTCACGTCAGAGGAGGCAGGGTAACCTGGCTGCTTTCTGAGTTACTAGGATATGCTTACCACGCTCAGGGTTCTTGCGAGGAGTAAATGAGATAATGCAGGGAAAGCCCTTGGCTCAGTGTCTCGGCGTGCAGCATTTGTCCAATAAATTCTCTCCTCCCTTCCCAGGGACACGCACAGGGCTCAATCATGACTTGAATTCAGTTGGTGCTAAAGGGCAGGTCAGAGATACGGGTTGTACTCAAATGCTGAAAAACAAATTAATTATCCTTTGTTTGACTATATAACTCATATCTCCACCCTACCCTTCAGCATCAACTGAATTCAAGTCACGATTATTGAGCCACGTAGTGGCTGAGGATAGAGGGTGAGTGAGGATAGAGGGTGAGTGAGACATGACCCTTGTGCTTGAAGAGACAAAGGCTAGAGGGAGGGACAAACACCCAAGCACATACTTACTGCCAGGGCGACAAGCACAGCCACAGAGGTAACAACAGTACCAGCTCGGGGCGGCAGGGGCAGGGTGGCTCAGCCAGCCAAGCGTCCAACTTCGGCTCAGGTCGCGATCTCACAGTCCGTGAGTTCAAGCCCTGCATTGGGCTCTGCGCTGACAGCTCGGAGCCTGGAGCCTGCTTCGGATTCTGTGTCTCCCTCTCTCTCCGCCCCTCCCCAGTTTGCTCTCTCTCTCTCTCTCTCTCTCTCTCTCTCCAAACTAAATAAACATGGGGGGGAAAAAGGAACAGTATCAGCTTGCATTCCCTTGGTGCTTCCCATGTGTCAGTGCTGTGGGGGGCTCCTTCCATGCAGTATCTTATTCAACCCTCAGACCAATCCCATGGGTTAGGTTCCCTTTATTTCTATTCTATAGATAAGAAAACTGGAGCTAATAAAGGTTGGGCAGCCTTGCCTTGGGTCCCAGATAGGGATGGTCTTCAGGGGCATATTGTTGAAGCCCACCAACCCGCAGCCGGGGGGCAGGGAGTCCCAGGCTGTGGCACCAAAGACCAGGCACCTCCTGTCTTTCCGTCCAGCCATTCTCAGTGTGGGACCTTTCTCCTGTCGCTTGTCACCTTGTGGCTGCAAGATGTCAGACCCACACCCGGCCTGGCATCTGTGATCTAAATTGGGAGTAGGGAAAGGACAAGGTAGAAAAGTCTTAGGCAGTGAGTCTGCCCCCTTTCAAAGAGTTTCTGGGAAACCCTACCAGTAAACCCCATCTACACGCCATTGGCCAAGGCCATGTCATTTGAGAACTCTTAAGTGCAAGGGAGACAGGAAATGCAGTTATATAAATGGACTCATTGCCAGGCTAAACAGAGCTGGAATTCGTCGAGTAAGAAACAAGGAACGTGGATATTGGGTGAGTAGTGAGTGACGTCTGCTATCCGACTTTTAAGCCCGGACTTGACTGACTGGGGGCGGCGGGGGGCGGGCAGGTGAGGGGACTAAGGAGCTCTCATGTGTGGCATTCGCCAATTTCTGTGGTGTCCATACTCTCATCGTGGGGCATGCAACGCTACGAACGTGACCGCCAAGGGCTCACGGAAGTCCTGAAGATCGATCAGCTTTCACGAGCTGGTGCGAGCCGGTTCCAGAACCTCATTGACTTGAATCTGCCTGACTCCGGCTAAACGCTCGCTACCATGATGCTTTTCCAAACGCCTTGGGCCACAGGGAAGAGAGCACCAAGTGGGTGTCTAGGGACCACGCAATTCTTGAACTTTGGAAATCCGTGGAGGCAGAGAGACCAGCACGAGGTCAGATGTTCGACGTGTATTAGCCGTCAGACAAAACCGTGAGCTGCCCCTGTCCAGGCGGATGTGCGGCAGACGGGCCTGAAGCCCCTTGAGGACAAAAGGGGTTGCAAGAAGAGACAGCCTGTAGGTTCTTCCCCGGGGACGCCTACGAAGCTGAAGGACCATGAATCAGAGCCTCAAGGCAGAAGGCCCTGATAAGGCCACCAATGCCTGAAACTGAGAGAAAAGGAAGAAACTTCCTTGTACCATCTCCTTCCCTGCTTTGAGGGCAGTGGTTCTCACCTGGGATGGTCCTGCCCCCGGGGAACGAAAGGCGACCTCAGGAGCCATCTCTGCTTATCCACCCTGGAAGGGGGCCGTGGGGGAGGCTACTTGCATTGCTGGGTAGAGGCCAGGGATGCCGCTAAACACCCTACCATGCGAAGGACAGCACCCTCGCCCCCCCCTCAAAGAATTACCCAACCCAAAACATCAGTGCCAAAGTTGAGCCATCAACCAACAAATATGGCCTCCACGAGTTTTGTGAGCCACAGAAAAGATTTATTTCCTTACCTTTTTTTTTTTTTTTTTTTTTTTTGCAGTACTGGTGACGGGGTGGGGGGCGGGGATGGAGGGTGAGTAGAGGAGGGAAAACGCTGTTTATTATTCAACTCCAGCTTCCACAGCAGGGAAAACACTGTTTATACAAAACATCAAAGGTCGCTGCCACAGATATCAATTCCATATTGCATGAGCCTTTGCCAAATCAAATTAGCTTATTTTCCTTGATATTAAGTTTGACAAGCAAAGAGACTGTGAAAACCAGAATTCCAACTGGGCGTGCCCCTGTAATTCAGTCAATCTTTTTAGCACAGAGATTCCAACAGTAGCCTTATTCTTCGCGTAAGGATTATATTACTGTCTGTATTTATCTTGTCTGGAAATTTACCTCATTGTATCCTCGAGTCCTTCTAATATTCAGATTCTTCAGGAATGTGACAGGGGCCGCCGCCGCTGTTTGGACTGGCACAGGATGCCAACGGCGGTCGGCCGGGCGGTGCCCCAGGAAGAGAGAGGCCCCCCTGCTCCGCGTGAAACCCGCTATTAAGACGATTCGGTGCGGGGCAGTGGTGTGTCAGCATTTGTGTCCGTCAAAAGAAAAAGAAAGAAAGAAAATATCCCCAGGCCAGTTACTCTTAATGGTTTTTGGTTCCGGATCGCTTTGAAAAGTCTGATGAAAGCTGGGACCTCTCTTCTGCAGACGTGTGCACACATAACCACGTTTCGCTTGGAATCCGGAGTGCTCACACTGGCTTCCTGATGCTCAGCCACAGAGCCCCCACCCCCTCCCCCCGCCCGGATTAAGGACCTCTGCTATGGGTCAAAGTGCGTAGTAAAAAGAGGCTGACGGTGGCCCCAGACAGTCCCAGTCGTGTCCCGGCTCTTCCGTGGCGTGGCCTTACATCTGTGACCTCAGGCCTCGCCTCCCGGAGCCTGGGTTTCCTCTGCTGTAAAAATAGACATTAGCATCTCCTTGGCCAGGTGGCCCTGTCATTGAGGACAAGATGGCTCCAAGTCGCCGTGGGCAGCGGACCAGATGGGGAAGCGGAAGGAGGCCGGGAAAGGGCTTATGCACCGAGCGAGTGTTTCTGGGACACCTACTACGTGCGCCCCTCGCGGAGCGCTGGGGATTCAGAGGCGAGTAGGAGCCCTTGCTCCCCAGGAGCTCACAAATCTTTTCCGGTTGCCCAGGAGAGGGCTGGGCAGGCTGCAGCTGGTGCCGTGGCACGGCCGGACGGGAATGAGTTCAGGAGCCGATAAGGGGTGACGCCTTGGTGAGTAAGACCGGCTCTGGGTGCTGAGGGTGGGACAAGAGGAAAGTCGAGGGTAATCGTCCAGCGGCACAAAAGGCCTGACCTCAGGATCGTGCATTTTTTTCATACAAGCCCGGAACAAAGCGGCTTCTAGGTCTGGTGACAGCGCCCGGGATCCCTATCAGAGGGTTGAGCCTCAAACGTCATCTTCCACATATTACTCTGGGTTTTGCCCTTCGGCGCCCGTGATATAAGGCGCGCTCGTGAGCCCCGCTTCCTGCGGGAGCCTCACAATGTGGGACATACCCTGTAAGCTCCAAGCCGTTCTTGTTCATGAACGGGGCCTGACACACTGGAGACGCTCACTTAGCATTTGCTAGAAGGAACGAATGAATGGGCTCATCTAGGGGGAGGCACACGGGGGGGGGGGGGCGCTGAGAACACTGGGTGGGGAGGCCTTGGGGTCACCGCCTTGGGAGAAGAAATGAGCAGGAGTTAATGAGTCAGAGAGGGAAGACTGAGTGAACCGACACGGGGATCACTGACGGCAGGCAGGCAGGAGGCCGGCAAATTCAAGGAACCGAGAGGGTCGGCGAGGCGGGAGCTCTGAGCATGCGAGGGGCTACAGGGGCAGATCATACAGGGTCCTTTCTGTTGCTTGTCGTCTGTCCATCCCTGGAGCAGTGGGAGGCCACTGAATGGTTTCAAACGTCTTGGGCAGTTTTCTTCCGTTCTCTGTTTCTCAATCCAGGCAACGGCAGCATGAGGGAGCGTACTCTCTACCCTTGTCCTTTGCCTTCCCAGCATCCGTCTCTTTCTTTTCTTCCTGGACACAGTGCCTCGAATTTCCCTTGGCAATCTACCCCTCCCGTCTCCTCAGCCAAGAGGCCTGGCTGGGATTGGTCCCGCACCGGCTTCAGAAAGTCCCTCGTTGCCGCAAGCCAGTGAATATATGCCCTCTTCTTAACCATGGGAACTAATGCGATGATGGTCACAAGACACGGTCGACACAGATGAGGTGAGAGGTGACCTTGGCTATGGACTTCCAGGGTGTGAGGCTCTCTCTTCCACAGGCACTACCAAGAGAAACTCTTCTCCTGCATAGTTTGGAATGAAACTCCCCTTCTGCACCAGAAGCTATAGCAGGGGAGGATCCTACCACTCCTGTAGGCCACCTTGTGGGACCTGAAGACGAAGCTGACATCTTGACAGACAGAGCCAAGGAACATAGCCACGTGAGCCTTGACGAGAGACTGCGAGCGCCTGGATCAAGCCTCACCTGATGCCAACTACTTCTGAACCTTTCAGCTTCCCCAGTCAATAATTCTTCTTTGTTTTTTAAAGCCATTTTTGAGCTGCGTTTGGGACATAGACGTACTTACTGGGTGCAGGCAGTTGAACCAGGGCTCTAATGTTGCTGATTCCGCGGAACAGTTTTCACAAAGACTTGCCGAAAGACAAGGGCATCTGGGAGGTAGAAACTCTCTGGAAACTGTAATCTGAAAGCATGAAATCTCATATTTTACCGAAGAATTATGATGGACCACCAGTCCAAAACGTCACGCCACAGCACAACCAAATTCACAGCGAGCGGTCTGAACTGCATGTGGACACGGTTGCAAAGATTCGGGATTCAGTTTCCATTTGGAGGCGAGCCTAGAATTCTTGGATGTTTCCCTAAGGATTCAAGCTGCTGGATCTGAAAAGCCAGCAGGGGGATCTCCTGAGAGGCGTTTTTACAACTCTCCAGGATACTTCCTCCCCGAGGATAAGAAGGCGCTTTTCTTGTGGTCCTTGGGTCTTGCCATGGTGGAAAGTTGGCCGGAAATCAGAAGGGATGAGTAATGAGGAAGAGTTTGCAGGCTACAAAGAGCAGCATTTGGTTTGGGCTGGGCTTAAATCATCAGTGGAAGGCCTGGCGGGTGGGTGTGCGTTTGTCGAAGCCCATTCATGGCTCCCCGGTGCCGGGCCTGCTTGGCCATCTCTTCCTTTTGAACTCAAGGAAGACGCTCAAGAACAGACGGCAGGCCCGCTGTGCTAAAGCCTGAGTGAGTCTCAGCCGGCTGGCGGCATTGACCCCGAGGAATCAGCACGGCCTCTGTCCTGCCAAGGTGTCTCAAGCCTCAGGGATCTTTCTCCTGAACAAGCTCCTCAGAGAATTTTCCGGGAAGGAAATGAAGGGGGATCTTTGCTTAGGCAAGGAGGCTAGAAAGAACATTCGATCGGCCTTTACGCGACCTGTTGGAGTCTGCCTTTTATGGCCAATATTTTTTTTTGAGCTCGTCTAGGAGTTGGACAGTTACCTAGCCTATCTGCACGTCCGTTTCTCCCTTGGCACCATAAGGACCACGCCACCTGCTCCATTAAGTTGCCCTAAAGTTAAGTAAAATGCCGTACAGAAATGGCTCGGCCCGGTCCCGTGCAGAAATGGCTCGGCCCGGAACCAACACATTAATGAGCTCGATAAATATTGGCTGCAACAGGCAGATGCCAGCGTGAGAATGCTACAAAAAGGGCAAATTGCAGTCCAGTGTCCTGAAAATGTCGTGTTGCCACGAAAAGGAAAAATTAAAAAAAAAAAAAAAAAAAACCTAACCAAAGGAAAGCTAACCGCTTTCCGCTGCTTGTTCGCATGAAAACACGACGCTGTACTTTCAGTTCGGCGGGGGAGGGGTCACCGAGTTCAGCCCCTGCACTGGCTCGTGAACCTGTGGTTTCTGCCCAATGAATCAGTCCATGATGGGAAAATTAACTTCTTGGAGCACAGAGATGTCAACGTCGCTCTGAGGAAGGTGCGGGTACAACGTGCGGTCACCGCCAACGTTTGGCGTTTGGAGACTCGATAATGTTGTCTGGGGGGCTTGCTGACATGCCGCTCACATTTACGACCTTGATGTTAATCTAAAACGTTTTGGTTTGACATCGAGGGAGACAGAAGGGCAGCAAGCGGAGGACTGTGACGTTCCTGTCGATGACAAGTAGGGACTGAGCGTCTCCCATGCTTCGACCCCTGGGGCGCTGGTTGGGGGGTGGGGGGCGAGCCATTTTGCCAACTGCACAGCGGCTGCGTGAGTTGGACGAAGCGAACCCGGGGTCCCTCCTTTGCAGCTGGTCCAGTCTGCTCCCGAGCACCGGCCCATCTGCCAGTCTCGGAGCCAAATAACCGGAAAGCTGCTTGGACATGGATTGTTCTCTCTTTTGCTTCTAATAGGAAACTTCCTTCCCCAGAGGGGATCTCCCCGGCGACTTCTGCTTATTTCTCACTGCAGTGTTGTCCGAGCCAGAGAAGCAAGTGCAACTTGAAAACAGGCAAAGTCAGCCAGGCTCCTCAGCAACCCTCTAATAGCCTAGATTGACTCTAGTGGTTTGGAGGAAATTCACATTTTTCCAAACCAGCTCCTCCATCACCATAACAGCCAGGGTGTCTGGGAAAACTGCCTGCCTATTTTGCAGGGGCCATTATGTTAAGAGACAGATTAAAAATCATAAGAAGGGGTCAGAAGCTTTCTTGCTCTGAGCCAGGGAAAGAAAGAGAGCGAGATGACTGCCCGACATCTTGGGCGGATGCAGGCAGCCGGGCTGCAGAGGGCCAGTGGAGCTGTTGTTCCGTCCCCGAGAGCGGAATTGGTGCTCCTCAAAGACCCACGCGGGCCACGGACGGACTTCTCAGCAGAAGCAGCTTGTACCCTAGACAAACCCTTGTTTTTCCATTCTGAGAAGAATACTCCCGGCGAGGGATTCGTAAACGAGGTCTGAAGGGGAAGAGGGGATTAGAGCAGAGAAGGAAATCTCACCACAAGAACTATTTACAAGCTATAAATCCGGTTGTTAATTTCAAGCCATCCAAACTGTTCTTGTATCTTTAGCCCAAAACAACAACTGACGGTCATCAATGCAGGGGTAATCCACCAGAGGAACGCTGCGTCGGGGCTGTGGCACCCCAGCCTGGCCAGCCACTGCCTTTCCCCGACAGATAAAATATGACCTTAATTATCAGTCAACTCGTTCTCATTAGGAGAGGGAGAGGGGGAAGCTGGAAAAGAGCGGCTGAGAAATGGAGGCCGGTCGCAGGGAGCAGAAATGTGCATGCAATTTGCAACAGGAAGAAAGCGAGGCTGACTTTTATAAAAGATGTGCCAAGAACACTCCCGGCTCCAGAAGAGATGGGAGCCTGGAGCAGGCAAAGCCTTGTTGATTACGCAGAGGCAAGATCCAGCACCACCATTCATACCAAGGGCTTCCTTTCTCATATGAAAAGTTGACTGCGAGGTAGAGATTTCTCATTGCTGTCTTATTTAATGATGGGAGGCGGTGTGGTTTCAATACCCACTCTCAAGAAGGAATGATCGATACTAACCTCACTAAGTTATTGTCTGAGCTGTTACCTCTTTCCCTTGCCCGGCTTACATTATTTGTGCCTCTGTTACGTGCTAGATATAAGCTTAATTATAATCAGGCAAATATTGCTATTATCACCACTTCACAGGCGAGGGAACTGAAATGTAATACACTGCACAGACACAACGCTAGTATAGACATGGATCAGGATTTCCAGATTCATGGGTTCCGGGGGCTTTGCTTCTATCCACTCCACTAGGGATGTAGGTGGCTTTTGCCTTTCATACCCATTTCCGCCACAACCCGTGAGGTACGATGTAACAGATGAGGCAACGGAGGCTGAGAGAAGTGAAGAGAGTCACCCAAAGTGGCTCAACCCTTGTGTGCTGAGGCTGGAATTCTGCACTATTCTCCCCCAAAAGGGCTGGGCCCGATGTTCCGAAAGCCAACGTGGATCCTATCTTGATGTTGCCCGCAAACAAAAAACAGGAAGGGTCGAGGCGGGAAGACAGTGAGCGGCTCCTAAAGACATTGTCCACACATTGCTGTGTCCTTGATCCTCCTCTCTCTCTCTCTCTCTGTCTCCCTCTCCCTCTCGCTTCCTTCCCCAGAGGGGATCTCTCCAGTTTCCCTGGTTCTTGCCCTTTACGAGAATCTGATTGTTCAGTCTCTCATTCAAGTCCACAAGCACCCCCAGTCCTTCCGATACGTATTTTTGGTTTAACTTAGCCAGAATTGGGTTTCTGTCGCTTGCGACCAAAGAATCCGATACAGCGAATATAGTGAGTATCAAAGATTGAAGCCGGGAAAGCAAACCGTAAGGTCAAGTCCAAAGGGGACACAGATCAAAGAGAGAGGGACAAGCCAGAGGGATCAGAATGGGTGAAGGCGTGAAAGGCAAATGCTAGTGGAAAAAGAGGCTTGGGGGCAATGCAGGAAGTAGGCTGGGCAGCTGGAGGCTTGGTTTTTAATTTACTTCTGAACGTCTGGTGTTGTAATGGGTTGGCCTGGTTTAGAGAACTCGGAGGGCCTTGCCGAGTAGATCACAACGGTTTTCCACAAATTGTGATCAGCACGTCGCTGGTAGTACAAAGGCAAATCTTTATCAAAAAATATGTACGTTTTTAAAATTTTTTTTTCAACGTTTATTTATTTTTGGGACAGAGAGAGACAGAGCATGAACGGGGGAGGGGCAGAGAGAGAGGGAGACACAGAATCGGAAACAGGCTCCAGGCTCCGAGCCATCAGCCCAGAGCCTGACGCGGGGCTCGAACTCACGGACCGCAAGATCGTGACCTGGCTGAAGCTGGACGCTTAACCGACTGCGCCACCCAGGCCCCCCCCAAAAATACGTACGTTTTTAAATGATCTTTGTGCTGTGATGTTGCACTCCATTTACAACAGTGATAGAAGCTTGTTTTCTTACGTCAGGAAAGCTAAGGAAAACTCAGTCAATTTAAAGAAGAAAACCCTACATAAAAATGGCAAGAATCACAAATGTGACATAAAAAAAAATAAGTGACATTTAAGAAACCGCATAGCTCTGTTTATTACTCCGTAACACAGCAGATGGAACCTGACCTCTGTTGAGTTAGATCTGGATAAACCAAGATGAAAATTTCCCATTTCCACGTACCCAGATATGTAGGTTTGGGAGGATTTTAACCTTCACTGTCTGGAGGGTGACTTCTCTCTCTCTCTCTCTCTCTCTCTCTCTCTCTTGCTCTCTCGCTCTTTAAATTTCATTTTCGTAAGGAAGCAGAATCGGCGTCTTGATGGATATGTTGGATTCAGAAACCATAAGCGCTATTGTCGTATCAAAAACGAAACAGAAACACCAGAAGCGAAATAGAAAATTATACAGACTTGCCCGTCAAGGGAGCACGGGACAGGGATGAGATACAGTGGGTAGTTCTCTGTGGGAAAACAACCCCGGGCTCAGTCGGTTCTGGAAGCAGGCTTCTCCTCGCAGCGAGTCTGATGTAGCCCTGAAGACCGGCTCTCTGGAGATGATGGAGTTAGGCCACAGGTCTGAAGAGGGTTGGTTAAAGCAAGTCCTCTTGTCATGTTTCAGGAAGTCTCCAGTCATGTCGACAAAGGGTCTGAGACACAAGGGTCCCTCAAAATCCATCAGATTTAACTGTTTAGAGCCAACTGTGATGGCACACAGTATTCGGTTGTAAGCCCAGGCAAATCCTGCTCCAAATGGAAGTGCCCCTCCTCCTGGTACTCCCTCGTCCTGAAATGATGGGCAAGAGTATAAAAGAATAGGAAAGTTATCGTGTTTTCAGGTCCACACCACCATCATGGTTTCAGCGCCATTCCCACGGTGTTTGTTTAACTCACTTAAGCCTCCTTTGCACCTAGAATCATCTGATGTACGAACCAACAGGAGGGCGGCTGGGCAACAGCGTTTAAGACCTTGTTAACAATATTCTTGACAACAGCTACAATTAGGCACAACATAACCAACATTAAAGTGCCCTTTAATCAGGCCTTTACCCAGATGGGTCATGGGGAAAGATTCCATTGGTCGGTTCGTCCCACCTTGGACAAGGAATCTCTTGTTCTTGAATTTTATATAGGAACCTCTTGACTTATCCTGAAACATTGATCCAAATGCCACAGGAGGTGTTCGCCAGCACACAAAAGCCGCCTTGTTTGGTCAGTAAATAACCCAAAGTGAATTGGTTGCTCAATGTCATTGCAAGTGAATAAGGCTTTCACCATGGAGTTTGACCAGCAGACACCTTGTGGGCAATTTCCTTGGGCGCGATTACCATTTTTAGGGATGATGTCTAAAGCAGTGTTCTCATCAGGAAGCCCAAAACCAAGAAAGAAGCCCACGCACAAGGGGATAGAGCCCATATCTCTCCCTCCTCTGGGACATCTGCTCTTGTGCGGGCAGGTTCTTGGGTGAAATCCGGCATGGGTACAAACCCAACCGTCCCCACCAAGACGGTAGACTCTTCCGTCTCCCCAAGGTCCCCGTCGGGTGGCAATATTATCTTAACGGACTAATTACACAAGTCACGAAGGACATCATTTGACACTTTGGTAAATATTGTAAGTAAACTTCTCAGGCATCTAAGCCATTGTAACCAAACATACCTAAAGTTTAACAGAAAATAGTGTAGTAAGTTCAACAAGGTCAATAAGGACATTTTCTTTGATCTCTCAAAAAGAGTTAAGTTAGAAAAAAAAAGGTTTGTTAAATTATTTCCTGTGAATTAATAATTTACCATCAGCACAATCATGCATTATACTGCGTGAAAAATGTTTGACCATTAGAGCTAACGCCGTTGTTCCGAAAATTGGTTGCCGAATATTAACCAGAAAGATATCATTCTTACACGTAAGGGTATTAATGGCAGGCCAATCAGAAACAAATACATTTCCATGGATATGTCTTATCATAATTGCAGCTAGTAACACTTTCAACAAAGCACCTTGATAGAAGCGCTCCAGGGGCGCCTGGGTGGCTCCGTCGGTTGGGCGGCCGACTTCGTCTCAGGTCATGATCTCGCGGTCCGTGAGTTCGAGCCCCGCGTCGGGCTCTGGGCTGACAGCTCAGAGCCTGGAGCCTGTTTCCGATCCTGTGTATCCCTCTCTCTGACCCTCCCCTGTTCATGCTCTGCCTCTCCCTGTCTCAAAAATAAATAAAACGTTAAAAAAAATTAAAAAAAGATAGAAGCACTCCATAAGAAAGATCACAGTCTGGTGAATAAAAACAAGCTCTCACAATAATTTTGAGTTACTTAGAATCTGAAGAATGCTATACAAGTCTATTTATGTTTGTTATGTTTTCTTTTCACAAGGTGAAAAAGCAAACCTTTGCGTTTACCCAATGGCCAGCCAGCAAAACCCAAAGACACTTTACATTTTCAAGACACCCTTAGAGGTTTGAGTCTAAATTTGGTGCCTGGTTTTGGGGAAAACAGTATCAAAAAGAGACATTAGTAGAGACGGTCACAAGAGCAAGGGGAGGTCACCTGCTAGGCCACCTCATTAAACAGAGAGACAAATTGATGGGAGGTGACATAAGAATCATTAGGACGTCAATGCAGAACCTCACTGTTTCATTTAAAACAACCTATGGCGGGGCGCCTGGGTGGCGCAGTCGGTTAAGCGTCCGACTTCAGCCAGGTCACGATCTCGCGGTCCGTGAGTTCGAGCCCCGCATCGGGCTCTGGGCTGATGGCTCGGAGCCTGGAGCCTGTTTCCGATTCTGTGTCTCCCTCTCTCTCTGCCACTCCCCCGTTCATGCTCTGTCTCTCTCTGTCCCAAAAATAAATTAAAAAAATAAATAAATAAATAAAACAACCTATGGCGGGGCGCCTCGGTGGCGCAGTCGGTTAAGCGTCCGACTTCAGCCAGGTCACGATCTCGCGGTCCGGGAGTTCGAGCCCCGCGTCGGGCTCTGGGCCGATGGCTCAGAGCCTGGGGCCTGTTTCTGATTCTGTGTCTCCCTCTCTCTCTGCCACTCCCCCGTTCATGCTCTGTCTCTCTCTGTCCCAAAAATAAATAAACGTTGAAATAAATAAATAAATAAATAAATAAATAAAACAACCTAAGGCAAAAGGGAGTAAAACAGCAAAACAAAACAAAAAATAAACAAACCCCTCACACACACACACACACACACACACACAAAACAACAACAAAACTCCTAAGAATTGAATCTACATCAGACAAAAGTGATTCTTCATTTCCTCGTGTAGAAAGAAAATGTAAACAAGTACAAGGTCATAATTTTCCTTTATCAGACCGTTCTTTTCTGTCATATATCATGTTTTTACTGATTTTTCGTGCCATTATGTTTAGATATTAAAACATATATAAATAGGCATGCGACGCAATCTTTTACATGATGAGTCTGATTAACATAAGACAGTGTATATGTTATGTTGATTTTACCATTCTGATTTTTTTTTTCAACGTTTATTTATTTTTGGGACAGAGAGAGACAGAGCATGAACGGGCGAGGGGCAGAGAGAGACGGAGACACAGAATCGGAAACAGGCTCCAGGCCCTGAGCCATCGGCCCAGAGCCTGACGCGGGGCTCGAACTCACGGACCGCGAGATCGTGACCTGGCTGAAGTCGGACGCTTAACCGACTGCGCCACCCAGGCGCCCCTACCATTCTGATTTAAATGTTATAAAAAGGCCAACGTGTGCGTGTACAGGCAAGAACATAAGTTTAAATGATCACATGTATGGCAGGCTGATTAAAATCCCTTTACAGATCTCCACATCCCGGGGCGCCTGGGTAGCTCAGGAGGTTAAGCGTCCGACTTCGGCTCAGGTCATGAACTCACAGTTCAAGAGTTTGAGCCCCTCATTGGGCCCTGTGCTGTCAGTGCAGAGCCCGCTTCTCATCCTCTGTGCCCCTCTCTCTCCGCCTCTCCCCTGCTCATGCACACACACACACACACACACACTCTCTCTCTCTCTCTCTAATAAAATAGACATTAAAAAAAAAAAAAGATCTCCACATTCCAATTCAGGAACCTGTGGCTATGTAAGGCACAGGACAATAGGGCCTTGGCAAATGTGATTAAGCTGAGGATGCTAAGATTATCCTGTATTATTTGGGAGTGCCTCCTATAATCACAGGGTTCTTATAAGAGGCAGGGAGGAGGTCAGGGAGGAGCAGAGATGCTTAGCTGCTAGCTTTGAAGATTGGAGGAAGGAACCAAGGAGTACAGGTGGCCTCTGAAAGCGGAAAACAGCAAGGAAGCATAGTCTCCCCTACTAAAGACTCCAGAAGGCGGGCAGATCTGCCCTTGATTTTAGACGTCTGACCTCCGGAACTGTAAGACAGTAAAGTTTTCTGAAGACATGAAGTTTGTAGAAATTCATTACAGCAACAATACAACACTACACTCTGCACCTAGTTTCCTCTCTGCTTTAGGAATTGGAAATAAAAAGTATTCATTGCTGACCCTTAAGGTTTCAAATCCATTAGAGATCTTAAAAACTAAAGTCACCCTTTAAAAACAATGCAATACGCATGATGTTGAAAATATCAGAAGATACCATTTTATTTTCTTTTAATTTTTTTTTTCAACGTTCATTTATTTTTTGGGGACAGAGAGAGACAGAGCGGGGGAGGGGCAGAGAGAGAGGGAGACACAGAATCGGAAACAGCCTCCAGGCTCTGAGCCATCAGCCCAGAGCCCGACGCGGGGCTCGAGCTCCCGGACCGCGAGATCGTGACCTGGCTGAAGTCGGACGCTTAACCGACTGCGCCACCCAGGCGCCCCAGAAGATACCATTTTAGAAGTCTCAGTAAATAATTCTGTAGATTTATGTAATTTGTGGCATGACTGAAGTTGTAAAACTCAACTCTTGTTATGAAGACATTGGTTAATTATGATTCATGCTAATTGAACACATACATTTACGTGTTCATCATTTTAATTGTTTTTTTTTTAACATTTATTCATTTTTGAGACAGAGAGAGGCAGAGCTTGAGCAGGGGAGGGGCAGAGAGAGAGGGAGACACAGAATCCAAACCAGGCTCCAGGCTCTGAGCGGTCAGCACAGAGCCCGACACGGGGCTTGAACTCACGAGCCATGAGATCATGACCTGAGCCGAAGTCGGACCCTTCACTGACTGAGCCACCCAGGCGCCCCACATGTTTGTCATTTTAAACACTTAGGAGAACAATGTCAGCTTAAGACAACTGTAGGAAATTCAGAAAATCCAGATTAAATAAGCATTCTAGCATGAACTAGAAAAGCATGCTAACATTACTTTCACACTGTGATTACATCAAAGAGAAGTCATCCCAATAGGCTAATTTTCCAGGATTCACCTTGATTGTAAATATTTCTCTTATTTCACATTAGGTAGCAACAGTTAACACTTCAGATTGTTCAAAAGCACTGAACGCACCACATTGCCATCTTAACATGTTTACCTACTAACCAAGATCACAGCTCACAGGAAGCTCTCTGTCAGAGACGCAGCCTCACCAGGAGAGTATGTCTCAAAAGAGCTAAAATAGGGGTGCCTGGGTGGCTCAGTCGGTTAAGAGGCCGACTTCGGCTCAGGTCATGATCTCACGGTCGGTGAGTTCGAGCCCCGCGTCGGGCTCTGGGCTGACAGCTCAGAGCCTGGAGCCTGTTTCCGATTCTGTGTCTCCCTCTCTCTCTGCCCCTCCCCCGTTCATGCTCTGTCTCTCTCTGTCTCAAAAATAAATAAACGTTAAAAAAATTTTAAAAAAAAAAGAGCTAAAATATTTAGAGCATTAGCAATGAACTTGTTTTGCCTTTCAGAAACCCTTGAGTTCTCTGCTGAATTCATAGATGTGCTTTCAAGTCTCTATAAACCAATTAAGTTAAGGGCTCCCATAGAACTGCAGAATTTGTAATCTGATTCATTCACTTCCTCCTATCTGGACCAGATATGCTGGAGTGTGGCATTAAGAACAGAGTTTACAGCCAACAGCAAGTCTGACCATTGTGGAATTGAAATCGTTTATGTTGGGAGCTTGGGGGGGGGGGGGCAGATGTATTAACTGTTTTCGAACTTGGCAGTCTATATGTTTAACAGAAAACAGACATAGAAGGGATTCCTTCCTTGGCCAAAAGACTGCTTAAGAAAGGCAGTATTTGCTTCTCTTCTCCAGACAAACAGTAGACAAACCAAGGCTGCGAACTGTGGCTGAACAGTCCGGAGTCCAAAGCGCATCTCGCAGGAGACTGCCGGCCAAAAAGACAAAGCTGGTCGAGGGTACGGTCCCTCCCACCACCTGGATTAAACCCAGGAAACTCCGTGAGGATGGGAAGGACACAGCCATGCGTTGAGAGCAGATCGTTACTGGGGGACTCAGTGCGGGAGGACTGAGCCCAGCAGGGAGGAGCTCACGTTTTCCAGTTTCGAAATCAGGGGCATCTGTGAATGAGGCTGGTCAAGGCAATCTCAGGGAAACCATCGTTCTTTCTGCCCAAGACTAGAACAAAGACCCTCAGAACTGAAAACAAGCATAAAACAAAGACAGTAATAAGCAAACAGAAATGAGTCTATTCCCTTGCCAGGCAAGGGAAGCCACACCAGTGAGGACATTTACTGAGTAGTTCTCCAGATAGGAGACAGTCAGGGATCTTTCAGTGCTGGAACGGGGGAGTTCATGGCTGCTGTGCTAACTAAGCCCTGAAACCTAGCCGTCTGCATAGGATGCAATGAGCCCGGAGGTCTGTATGCCGTCGGCTACGAGAGTTCCATTGATTATCGATTAGGAAAGAGTTTGTTGTTAGGTCCTGTAAGCGTCTGGGGTATCAGGCTCTTCCAAGTCCGTGGTTCTGTAACGGCTTCCACTGTTTAGGACTCGTGATGAAACACAACATTCAGCTTTGGTAGCCCCTCGGCAAGCGCTGTAGTAAGATTGCCTTTTTGTAAAAGGCATTAAAAAGAGGGAACTCCGAATGGTACGCCTACAGTCATCCAAATTATGCAGCGGCCTACGCACCGTCTCCTCTCAACCAGGAAACTGCTATCCTTCCAACCAGAGACGAAGAAATGGCAGAGTTAACCGGGGAAACGATAGAGGGCGCCCTTGCGGGTGTACATCCCCAGGCTGTCAGTGGGATCCAGAAAGAAGGAAGCTGTATTACTCCCGGCATCTGCACTTGTTTTTTGTTTGGTTCTTTGTTTCCATGTTGTTGAGCATATAGCAGTTACCAGAAAAACATCTCTTTTCAATTAACAAAGTTATTTTTATTTGGATTGATCACAGTCCCAATAGGGGCATGCCTAGGGTTTGTTATTAATAAACCCAATAATAATCAAGCTTCCTAGAAACCTTTTATTAGGGCCATTTGGAATGAAAGCATCAACATAAACTCGGTTGCTCTAAACTATACTTGATGCTAATAAATCTATTCCTGGGTGGCTTATGTTCTGGCCAATCAAACGCGTTGAGTTTGCAAGTCATAATAAACTGTGATTAAGGAGACAACTGAGGGAGGCTATTTCTTCTTCGATGTCAAGGCCAATATAGACAGCCAAATACTTTGTGCATTCCTTCATTTCCTTCCTGTTGTGATACGGACTTTTAAAAGCTGAGACAGCAACAGTGAAGAATTGTCAAAAGAATTTGAGTCTGTCAAAGCTCAGAACTATACCCTAAAAAGGGTTCACTTACATGTAAATTTTACCTTAGGAAACTTCCTCTATAAAGAAGGAACTTGAATTTTGTTCCCTGACAAAGAAAGAACTAAGGAGTTGACTTAAAAACGGCTTCCAGGGGCGCCTGGGTGGCGCAGTCGGTTAAGCGTCCGACTTCAGCCAGGTCACGATCTCGCGGTCCGTGAGTTCGAGCCCCGCGTCGGGCTCTGGGCTGATGGCTCGGAGCCTGGAGCCTGTTTCCGATTCTGTGTCTCCCTCTCTCTCTGCCCCTCCCCCGTTCATGCTCTGTCTCTCTGTGTCCCAAAAATAAATAAACGTTGAAAAAAAAAATTAAAAAAAAAAAAAAACGGCTTCCAGTATCTGTGGATAAAATGTCTGAAATTCGCTTCAAAATATACCAAGGGAAAGGGGTACAAATGAAACAAGGTTGGCCAGCGAGATGATAACAAGGTTGGCCAGCTGGGTGGTGGGCATATGGGGATTCATTATACTATTCTCTCTCATTCTTTATATGTTTCCAATTTTCCACCATAAAAAGAATTTGAACAAATAACTTAGGAGTTCATAAAGGGCTTTTACTCAGAGAATGCTGAACTAATAATGTTTTCCCATGCCAGGCACAATGCTCAAGATATTAAACACCAGATAATGAGTGTTTACCATATGCCACGTTGAGCTATGTGCTTTACGTGTGTTCGCTCACTCGGTCCTAGCAGCCCTGCAAAGTAAGTATCGTGATTCTTGGTCTATAAAGAAGGAAACTGAGGCCGAGCAAATAAGGGGTCTTGCCTCAAGTTCCACAGCTTGGAGATGGAGAAGCCAAGATCCAAACCCATGCCAGAGGCTAGTTTTTGTTTTGATTTGGGTTTTAGTTGAGGGTGTGCGTGTGTGTGTGTGTGTGTGTCTGTGTGTTTACAATGCTTTCATATTAAGTACTATTTTCTTATATTGTTGTTGTTCCGTTTTGAAAAAAATCAGCCAGGGGAAGACGCTTAAATGTTTTCCCCATGCAGGAAATGTCGTATGTGTACATTTTCCCGGCATGCTTTACAAATCCCATGTTACCTCCTGTTGGAATAAGTTGGTCAGGGAATGATGTTACTGCCCTGAGTTCTCTTTCACCTCCTGGGGAAGGTTTTCCCGATCACCCAGCCCCCAACAGACGCTCCCTCTTGATTCCTGCATCCGTTAAGACTTGAGCAATGTGGGGCGCCTGAGTGGCTCAGTCGGTTGGGCGGCCGACTTCGGCTCAGGTCATGATCTCGCGGTCCGTGAGTTCGAGCCCCGCGTCGGGCTCTGTGCTGACAGCTCAGAGCCTGGAGCCTGTTTCCGATTCTGTGTCTCCCTCTCTCTCTGACCCTCCCCCATTCATGCTCTGTCTCTCTCTGTCTCAAAAATAAATACATGTTAAAAAAAACTTAAAAAAAAAAAAAAAGACTTGAGCAATGAGCTTGGGGTTCTGGGAGAGGCCCCCTTTCTGTGCCTCCTGGGGGAAACCCAGCCAGATTGTTGTTTGTTCCGCTCCATCAAAGATTACAGCTCAGAGATTATTAAGAATAAGATGATACTAGAGGAACAACTACGGTAGAGAAGAGGCAAGACAGTGAGCCGGAAACTGCTCTATCCCGAGCGTATATTCTGTGCTTTAAGACCTATTATACGGGATCTGGCTTTTTTTTTTTTTTTTTTTTTTTTACCACCATTGGCACAATCCTAATGGAAAGGGATTATTATTCCCGTCTCGGAGAAACTGGAGGTCTCACTGTTTGAGGGTGTCTAGGCTGGATGGCCCTAATATTCATGCTGTTTCTAGTATGCGGTTTTGCTATTTTCTAGCAGAGTGATTTTCTTGCTTTCCTCCCTCTGATTTTCTCATGGGCCAAACTGCGGTAATCAACCTAACGGGGGAAGATGGTAATGAGGATAATATAAAAATGCCTAGCGCCTAAATACACACACATACATATCCTCACTTGGGTGGGGGTTTACTGCCCAAGATATGGGCGCACGAGGTTCGTTTCCCAGGGGACTTCACAGCAGCCACACTTTTCCAACTCGTGGTAATGTTAGGAGACATCGGGGTTCAAAGCCGGGCTTTATGCCATGCCTCAGCCCTCCCCCATTCTACAACTGCTGTTCTGCCAGCATTAGATTCACCTCCGCCCTCATCACGAGCCTTTAGAAAAAGGAGACGCAGGACGGAGGAGGCCCCTTCTGTCCTCACCTTGACCAAAGGCGGTGGCCCCCCGAATAGAACATCATAGTTGAAGACCCCATCCCTGAGGCAGGCACAGAGTTCCGATTTCCTCTTTGCAGTTGCCTGAAGTCGCCATCTGGCTGTCCAAGTGCCCCTGTCCACTTGTCCTCCAAGTCCCCATCTTTCTCCTATGTAGCCCGGATCATCCCTGAAATCAGATAATTAGCCGGATAATTAGTTGGTAAAATTCACTCTGCTGGCCTACGAGGGCAAGGACCATGTCTTGTTCACCCCTGGATCCCAGCATCTCGTAGAGTACAAGGCACAAAGTAGGAAATTCATAATAGTTGTTGAATGTTAGAACAATAAAACACTCCAAATATGCGAAGCTTTCCTCTTTGCGAAGCCAGGTTCCCTCTCTATCGTCTTGATCTATTTTGACCATAGGTGAGTTTACCTGTACTGTTTGGGCTAGGCCCTTTGCTCTATCCACTGTCGATGGTGTAACCAGCTGGTGGGCAAGGTTGTGACAGGTTTATACAATAATCAGATTATTCGTGTGATGAGCAATAAAATCTCGGGATCAAGGATGAGAGCTCTACGTGGTTTTGCCACACATGAGCCGAAAAATAACTACAAATCATGTTTTAAATCCAAATCATGATGAATACTACCAGGAGAAAAATCCTATACAAATGAAACTTGGCACCTAAACCTATACCCACCAAAGTTGAGACTGGGACAATACGAGGAAGCGAGGCACCTGGGTGGCTCAGTCGGTGAAGCACCTGACTCTTGATTTTGGCTCAGGGCGCGACCTCACAGTTGGCTAAGAGTGTGGAGGCTTCTGGGGATTCTGTCTCTCGAAACTAAATGAAAAAGTGAAACTTAAAAAAAAAAAGACAAAAAAGAGAAAGAAAATATGAGGAAGAGGATGGAATTCACTGAAGGAAACTCAAAGCTCTGGTTAATAAAATGATACTCGCCAAATACCTACAGACGAACCAGGTGCTCGTGGTAAAGTACATTCACCAAAATCTTAGGGTGGGTTCTGTGCTCAGTTTTCTCGTTTATCGATTGAGGCTAAAAATAGTACCTACTTCATAGGGTCTTGGGAGGACAAACTGAAATAATACACCAAAAAAACATGCAGAGCAAACGCTCGGGACACTTAGTAGTTATTATTCCCATTATCTGATCAAAGGCAAAGCTGGTAGTGGCAGAACTGGAACTTTGGAATGAGAACTTTCTCTCCCCAAGGCTTTTGTTTATTCCCCTTCCACACTACGCATGTTTACACACAGTGAATGTAATAGCCAAGATCTTCTAAGGTGGCGGTTTGTTCTGAGGTGCCCTGTGGTTAGAAGCACACGGCCACGGGGTCATCTTCTTCACATGGCCAGATAGACCTGACCTCTAGGCCTTGACGGGAACAAAGCGATAGAGCCCGTCGTGATTACCTTCAGGTCTCCATAATGCAGAAGACGGTGGGTATAGTGCCAGCGTTCAAAAACACTGGGCAGAGGTTAAACTCCCATCCTTCTGGGTTCCTGACTAGCACACAGCCTGGCTCATTCCAGGCCCTTGAAAATTGGCCGCCATTTTGAGTGGGAAGGCGGAACAGCTGGCCTGCCTCAGGCAGATTCCAGCTAGGATGAACAAGAGACACTGGTTTTAGAAAGAAACTCTTGTTAAAACAAATAAGCAGCCAATCAAGGTGTCAAAAGCTCTCAGATACTGTTGTGTCTTCATTAGGGCTTGATTCATAAAGCTGCCTTTCCAACTGGTGTCATGACATAATTAATCCCTTTCATTTGGGCCTTAGCTTTGCCATCCTTCCCTTTGGTTCTTGATGCAGAAAATGGGTTCCGGGCGCCTGGGTGGCTCAGTCGGTTGAGCGTCCGACTTAAGGCTCAGGTCACGATCTCGCGGTTCGTGGGATTGAGCCCCGCGTCGGGCTCTGTGCTGACAGCTCAGAGCCTGGAGCCTGCTTCGGATTCTGTGTCTCCCTCTCTCTCTGCCCCTCCCCTGCTCACACTCTGTCTCTCAGAAATAAATAATCATTAAAAAAATAATAATAAAGGAAAAAAAAAAAAGAAAGGAAATGGGTTCTAGGCCCAAACTCATTTGGAAACTAGGGAAGAAGTTGTTTCCGGGTTGGGAGCGGGTAGAACATATGGAAATGGGTGTCAAAGGGATCTTTATCCCCCGTGTGGTCTTTGACAATGTTACTCTCTCTGCTCCCACCCCGTCCAGCTTTTTGCTGCCTCCATCCGCTCTGATTGGGCTGCCTTTGTTCTGTCATTGGACACATTGGGCCAATATAACTGAGAAATCTCCCATCTTTTACCAATAGACCTTAGAGCACTCTATGCGCACCCATCACTAACCCGCAGGCAGGCCTCTGTGGCAGGTGGCTTTAGCACCAGTTCTGAGGCTGGGCCGGGGTAGGGACCTGCTGCAGTCTAAGTTAAATCGCAAAAGTTCCGAGAGGCAATCAAGGCAGCCTCTAACGGCGATTACAGAAATAAGCCTTCACATCAAAGGCTGCTTGTCCTGACTTAATCGAGAAAGCCTGTCCCAATCTACCTTGAAACCTGCCAGGGCATCCAAAATGTATGTATTCCGAAGCATGCACTATCTCCGTTTCCCCTTTCCCGCTAACGATCTCTCCTCTGCTTCCGGTGAGAGAGCTGAACTGAATTTCAGCAATGAATAAGGAGGACAGTAGAGGAGAAACTGTTTGTAAATTGCAAACTGACTTTGCAAATAACAAGTCCGGGATATCATTCGGGAAATCGGGTTGCATGGGCCGAAAAGGAAGGGGGGTGTTTTAAAACTGGCCAATGAGAAAATGAGGGCCATTGCGCCTTCTGTGGTTTGTTCGAAAGAATGGGAACCCACCGCATGGGTTCTTGCTGTGTGGGCTGGTGGATCTGGTAGATGATCCTGGTGAAAACACTCAGATATGACATGGTGGTGGTAATCTGAAATGGCACAACCCTTTTGGAAACCAGTTTACCAATGTAAAGGAAACGTGTAAACAGTAGGACAAGGGACACTTGAATATTCTAAAACTTGTGAAGGTGTCCACGAAGGGCAAAAATGTGGGAAGGATTGTCTTCAGAAATTATCCATTCCTGGGGCGCCTGGGTGGCTCAGTCGGTTAAGCGGCCGACTTCGGCTCAGGTCACGATCTCGCGGTCCGTGAGTTCGAGCCCCGCGTCGGGCTCTGTGCGTGCTCTGTGCTGACAGCTCAGAGCCTCGAGCCTGTTTCGGATTCTGTGTCTCCCTCCCTCTGACCCTCCCCCGCTCATGCTCTGTCTCTCTCTGTCTCAAAAATAAACGTTAAAAAAAAAAATTAAAAAAAAAAAAGAAATTATCCATTCCTTCGGTCCTGCATAATGGGATTTGAGGTCTCCTAGATAAAGACTAGATAAAATTCCACTTTAGGAATGCCTTGTACTTGATTTTCACTTGATTTTCAAATCACCCCAGACCTGTCCTCCACCTGCCTTCTGTCTCCTCGGCCGTGCTGGTGAAGACCAGCACTGCTCCTGCTAAGAGAGTTTCTTTCCTCTCCTGTTCCCTCTCTAGCATTGTGAACCTTAGCGCTCTGACAGGGTCCCAGGAAGTCTGGCAACTATCCCCCACCATGTCTTGATGGAACGTTCCACACAAGCTGCTGTTATTAGGCGTGTTGTCTCTGTGGCGTTCCAAAATAAAGTAAAACAACACAGGCTGAATTCTGAAACAAACCCAGCCCTCCTCCTTCCCTCTCAATCTGACTCGTGTGTCTACATTTAATTAATTGGGCTTGTTGCTGATAGATCATCTGATTTGCACAAACAATTAAGTGCAATTACTTGGGTACACCCATAATGGCTCCTAATCTATTATGCTTGGCAAATTTGGCCAGACAGAACCAGAGATGCCGTTTCCAGATCTGGTTCTTCCGTGTCTGCTGCGCTCACTGTTGGTCATAAACGCGCAATGCAGGATTGATTTACATGTTCAGCCTTTAATGGCATTCAGATGTTTCAGCATTTCTCCCAGTGCTAGATGCCCTCGGTTAGAGAAACCCTAAAACTTCCTTCCGTTCAATCCACTGCGATTCATTTCAGCATATACCCAGGGCACCTCTGCAGACCATGCTTTGTGTGTTTCAGAGCCTCGTCCTCAACACTCACTCTGCGAGCCAGGTCATACTCATCATCTTGCTGTAGTTCTATCGCTTCTGCACGTTTGTTCCCCAGGAAGCAGTCTTCCGCTCTACAGTCGTGAAACGGACACGTAGACGCTTTTGAAATCAAGTCTGTGTTGTGGCTGATGTTTAATTTCATGTGCTCTGCTCGCCTTCCCGATGAATTCTTTGCCATTTCCTTGGGGTCTGCGAGTGGCGTAAAAAATAAAAGACTCCGGCTCCCTGGAGGTAAAGCCTAGCAGACCTGTGCCGAGGAGACCAGTCTTGCCCACGTGTGCGACGACCAGGTTAGGGGTTCGGGGTGACATGGAGAACTTGGGAGAGGGAGTTGGGAATCTAGGCCTCTGGGCGACGGCCCAGAATATTGGGAGAGGAGGAGTAATTTGTAGAGTTCCTTTTGTAACATTGCAGCTGATGTCAGAGGCAAAGATCTAAGTTTGCAGGAAGCAGATAAAAAGGAGCAAGGGGGAGGTGGTTGCCCTCAGGGAAAGAAGAAACCTCCAAGGCTCTATCATGTTAGGGAAGGGCGGCACGGAACAAGAGACAAAGGTCTTCATTTTAAAGAGAATTGATAGAGGGGCTCCTGGGTGGCTCAGTCGGTTAAGCACCCGACTCCTGATTTCAGCTCAGGTCATGATCTCGTGGTTCGTGGGATTGAGAGCCCTGTGCTGACAATGCAAAGCCTCTTGGGATTCTCTCCCTCCCTCTCTCTCTGCCCGTCCCCTCCTGGAGCACTCTGTTTCTCTCGCTAAATAAATCAATAAGCTAAACAACAACAACAACAACATCAAAGAATTAATGGAGATCAGACTCAGGCATGTTGGGGCAGATGGGGCTGACCACATCTAACCTTAACCTGTGGGGAAGAGGGGCCCTCCTCCTAATCCTCCACTTGGAGACCTCTCCACGTTCAGTACAAAGCACCCTGTGCTCCAGTTGACTGACGTCACCTAGTAACCGCGGGACTCAAACAAGTCACTTAACTTCTGCCGGGCCTCACGTGAGCCGTCCGTCAAATGGGTGACTTGGCTGCAGGTAGCGTCCAAAGCCCTTGCTATCTTCCTACCTCCCAGTCCCGGTTACATCGATTGTTCTTGCCCCATTTTATTTTGTTAATGTGAATGTAATATTATTGCATTTTAAAATTATTATGAATTTTATAATTTCACAAATGGGACACACGTGCGTTCTCTGTAGTTAAAAACACGCAGATAAGGCTGAAGTCGCCTTTGATCGCTGTTATTAATTTGCTTGTATCCTTCCAACCCTTTTGTCCGTGTTAGCTATGAACCAGCTTATGTTTAAGGTATCGTCGTTATCAAATGGCACGTATTCCGCAAGATGTTTTGTGTTCGTTCGTCGTGTCCTGGAGACTTTCCCCGGGTAGTAATCCTCTATTTATCTCGGTTCTCTTCAAAAACTGCTACATCGAATTGTACACCATAATTGCACCCTGGCCTTTTTATTCCTGCAGGAGGACGTTTAAATTGTTTTCCACTGATTCGGATGATGTGATGTAGAAGACCCCTCTGAGTGTGTCCCCTTCACACGACCGGGGGCTTATTTCCAAAAATTGGGTCTCGATCACGTTCATTCCCCTGGCAGCCACTTTATCTGGGGACCGGCACTGGGGCTGTAGTCGATGTTCGCTGAATAAAGCAAAATTCGGTTTGGGTCCCTGGTAAGACCGAATGGTCCCGCCCTTAGGAAGCAGGCAGTTTAAGACCTAAGAATCCATGAAAGTAATGCTGTGTTAAACATCTTTAAATCCTTAGAATAAACAAAGGAGACAGAGACATCAAATGATTCATTTGCTCGTAGGACAGATCCTAATTAAGTTAAGGCAGGCGGAGGCAGTGGGATCTGGAGATAAGTAGGGGAAGGCTCTGCCTTCAAAAAGCTTACCTTTTGATGAAGGGAGCCACAAGGAGACCAAGTATGTAGACAGATATCTCCTAGAAAGGACAGAGGAATGTGGGAAGTTCCCTCAGAGCAAAGAGCCTTTGAGTCAAGTTGGAAGCTGGGGAGGGAACAGTGAATGAAGATTTGGAAAGTTGGAAGAGAGATTCCGGGGGAGAAAAAAGAAAGCTGTGTGAGTTAGCATGTCTCCAACTTGGCCATGCACGATAATCACCTGCCGGTTTTGTTCCACTGCTTATGCTCAGTCAGGTTGGCCCTAGATTCTGTGTCTTTTTTTTTAATGTTTATTTTATTTTGAGAGAGAGAGCAGGGGAGGGGCAGAGAGAGAGGGGGACAGGGGACCCGTACCGGGCCTCGCGCTCACAGCAGAGAGCCCGATTGGGGGCTTGAACTTACGAACCTCGAGATCACGACCAGAGTTGAAGTCGGACGCTTAACCATCTGAGCTACCCAGGCGCCCCTAAATTCTGTATTTCTATGAGCTCCCAGGTGACTGGGAGCGGCTGGTCACATTGGAAAATCCTAGGCATATTTGGAGGCCTTAGGCTACAGGAAAAAAATGGTAGGAATTTAGCATTAAAACCATGATCAAATTCCAGAGGGTCTTAAACATCAGCGTGACTTGATAACATTGCTTGTTTTGAGCATTTCCTAAAAATTTAGCGCAGCCCTGTGATTTGTTTACAGTGACAACAACCAGGAATATTTCCCAAGATACTACTGTTTCCAGGCACTTTTCTCAGTGCTGGCAAGGCAGCTACGACCCGGACAGAACAACACCCTTGCTCTTGTAGAGGTGACATTCCCGGGAGGTGGGAGAGGCAATGAACAACGAAAATAATACGTGATACAGCACAAGGGGAGATAGACAGACACAGATGTGTGCACAGGTCACCCAACTAGGAAAAGGTGGAGCGGAGATTTGAACCTAGTCCTGGGGTTGCCAGCTGCACTGAGAGGCAGTCACCGCATGCTTGCCACCTCCCAGCGGGCCAATGTCAGGCAAACCTCCGTGCACGGGACAGCACCTGGCACAAGCCAGCACAGCTAGAAAGTGCCAGGGTTTTACAGCAACCCGGGCTCCATTTTGATGCGTAAAAACGCACCGGCCTTTATCCATCCTGAGAATTAAACTTCTTCCAAACATGGCGGCGGCTCTTCTTCAGTAGGTCTCATGCTTTAGCAGAATCATTGGAGGAGCTTGTTAAATGGCAAACCCAGCTCCCCCCTCGGTTTCCCCATCCCCAAGCTTTGGGATCACGTCTGAAGGCTGAACTTGTAAAAGATTTTTTTCAACTTTACTGAGTTATAACTGACGTACACGGAATAGCACATGTTTCAAATGTGCAGTTTGAGGGGCGCCTGGGTGGCTCAGCTGGTTGAGCGTCCGACTTCGCCTCAGGTCATGATCTCACGGTTCGTGAGTTCGAGCCCCGCATCAGGCTCTGGGCTGACAGCTCAGAGCCTGGAGCCTGCTTCCGACTCTGGGTCTCCTTCTCTCTCTGCCCCTCCCCTGCTCGTACCCTCAGTCTGTCTCTCAAAAAAATGAATAAACATAAAAAAAATTTTTTTTAATGTACAGTTTGATCAGTTCTGACATATGTTTACACCCGTGAATCTATCCCCATTATCAGAATTAGAAACACTTCCTTGACCATCAGAGATTACTTTGTACCCATGGTAATTCAGCCTTCCTTCCACCCTCTCACTAGACAACTACTGATGTGTTTTCTGTCACTGTAGATTAGGTGGAGGTTTTTTTGTTTTTGGTTTTTTTTTTACGTGCTTTATACGGAATCCTATAACATGTATGCTTTTTGGTCTGACTTCTTTCACTCACTATAATTTTAAGATTCATCCATATGGTTCACGTACCAACAGTTCATTCCTTTCTGTTGCCGATTAATATTCCACAGTATAAATATGCCACCGTCTGTCATCTTCTGATGGACAGTTTGGGGGGTTTCCAATTTGGGGCTATTCCAAACCAAGCTGCTGTGCACTTGGGTGTGCTTGGCTGTTGAATGAGTGTGACGTTTCATCGCAAGTGGCGTTTAGCCCTTTAAAGAGCTGCAAAACCATTTTCGTTGAGTGGCTTTAACCCTCTCACATGCGCAACAGCAGGGCATGAGAGTTTCAGCTGGCCCGCAACCCCACCCACACTTAGGATGGTCAGTTTTAAACATTTTAGCCAGGGGGGTGCTAAAGCCGGTTTGCACCAGCTTGTGGGAACCAGTGGTATGCCTATATTCCCGACTCCGGGTTCAGTGACGGCTGCTTGTGGTTAGCTTAAAATTGACCGTGGGGGGAGTCCTTACAGCATTGGAATTGACAAGCACTCCCAATTAGGCCTTCTGCACCCCTACCCCACCCACAGGTGATTGTTAAACGTTTATCACTGATTTCAGCCATTCTCCTGGGGATCCAGGGGTATCTCACTGTCATTTCATTTGCATGCCCCCCCCCCCCCCCGAGGACTTCTTTCTCGTATCTTGTTTTGAGACGACTCTGTCAGATCTTTTGCCCATTTTCTCACTGGGTTGTTTGTTTCCTTACTCCTGAGTTGTCAGAGTTGGTTTTTATTCTAAATCCAGATCTCTTTTCTGACATATACGTTGTAAACATTTCCCCTCTTCCTCTGTGACTTGTCTTTGTACTTTCTTCATCATGTTCTTCAAAGAACAAAAGGTTCTTATTTTAATCAATGCCTAACTTGGTGGCTTTTTTTTTTTAATTTCTTTTATGGTTTGTACGTGTTGTGTTCGAACTCAGGAACCTTTGCCTACCTTAGGGCTGCAAAAATATTTATGGTTTCCTGTAGAGGCTTCATGATTTCAAGTTTTACATTTGGTTCTGTAATCCATTTTGAATCAATTTTTCATGTATGGCTGGGTTAAGTGTCAGTGTTCGCTTTTCCCCCACATGGACATCTAGTGCCATTTGTTGAAAAGACTTTTCTTCCCTTGCAAAATTGCCTTGGCACCCATGTCAAAACAATTGACCAAAGACATGTGGGTCTATTTATGGGCTCTCTAATCTGTTCCATTGATCTATATGCTTATATTTTGACTAATACCAAAACTATCTTGATTGCTGTAACTTCGTAATAAGTCTCGAAAGCAAACAGGGTAAGTTATCCAGCTCTTCTTAAAAAACTGTGTCTGTTATTCCGCGCCCTTTGCCTTTCTGCATAAATGTTAGAATTTGTCAATTTCCACCATGAAGCTTCTGGAATTTTTATTGGGATTTTGCAGAGCCCACGCTAGGGAAAAGGGCCATCTTAATTAATATTGAGGCTTGCAGACGGTAAACATTGCATGTTCCCATTTATTTAAGTTTTTCTTAATTTCTCTCAGCAAAGCTTTGTCGTTTTCAGTACAGAAGTCCCGGATGTCTTATGTTAGATTTTCCAGTACTTTTTTGTTGCTTCTTATACACGAGATCGCATCCTTAATTTCATCCATCGTTTGATGCTAGTATGTAAGGATACAATTAATTTTTGTATACTAACCTTGTATGCTGCAACCCTGCTAAATTCACTTAATAGTTCTCATAGTCGTATTTTAGACACCCCTGGATTTTTCTCCACAAATTATCATAGCACCTACAAGTAGGGAGAGTTATGTTTTTCTTTCTGAATTTAATGCCTTTTGTTTCTTTTTCTTGCCTTATTGCAGTGGTCAGAGCCTCTAGAACAATGCTGAACAGAAGCGGTGAAGGCAGGCATCTCTGCCTTGTTCCAGATCTCAAGGGAAAACAATTGAATCTTCCATCATTAGGTACGGTATTAACGATAGGCTTTTTTAATAGATGCTTTTTAGCAGTTTGAGAAAGTTCCCTGCTATTTCTAGTTTACTATGCGTTTTTATCTGGAATGGGTGAATTTTTTTTTCAAATGCTTTATTTGCAGCTACTGAAATCATGACATGGTTTTTCTCCTGTATTCCATTACTTTGCTGAATTACATTTAAAGATCGATTTTCAAATATTAAAACCAAACTTTCATTTTGTGGATAAAGGCTACTTGGTCACAATGTATTATCATTTTTATATATTGCTAGATTCGGTTTATTATCATTTTGTTAGATTTTGGTGTCTATATTTATGAGGAATTATAATTTTCTTGCTTTTAATTTTTTTAAATATTTATGTATCTTGAGAGTGAGGGGGCAGAGAAAGAATGAGAGAATCCCAAGCAGGATGCCTGACAGCACAGAGCCCAACGTGGGGCTCCATTGCACAATCGTGAGATCATGACCTGAGCTGAGCTGAAATTAAGAGTCAGACACTTAACCAACTGAACCACCCAGGCATGCCTTTCTTTCTTTCTTTCTTTCTTTCTTTCTTTCTTTCTTTCTTTCTTTCTTTCTTTCTTCCTCCTTCCCTCCCTCTCTTTTTCTTTCTTTCTTTCTTTCTTTCTTTCTTTCTTTCCTCTTTCTTTCTCTTTCTTTCTTTCTTCCTTCCTTCCTTCCTCCTTCCCTCCCTCTCTTTCTCTCTTTCTTTCTGTCTGTCTCTCTCTCTTTCTTTCTTTCTCTTATTTTTAAGTCTTTGTCAGGTTTTGGTATTGATGGTATACTGGACTCACAAAACAGTCAGGCAGTGATCCTTCCTTCTCTATATTTTAAAAACATTTGTGCAATGTTGGTGCTGTTTCTTCTTTGAATGTTTGATAGCCTTCACCAGTGAAACCATTTAGACCTGATATTTCTTTTTAGGAAAGTTTTTATTTTTTTTTTTTTTAATTTTTTTTTTTTCAACGTTTATTAATTTTTTTGGGACAGAGAGAGACAGAGCATGAACGGGGGAGGGGCAGAGAGAGAGGGAGACACAGAATCAGAAACAGGCTCCAGGCTCTGAGCCATCAGCCCAGAGCCTGACGCGGGGCTCGAACTCACAGACCGCGAGATCGTGACCTGGCTGAAGTCGGACGCTTAACCGACTGCGCCACCCAGGCGCCCCACTTTTTAGGAAAGTTTTTAATAACAAATTCAATTTTTGTTGATAGACCTGGGGCTATTTAAATTTTCTACTGTGTTAATTTTGGTGGGTTTTATTTTTCAAAACATTCATCTATTTCATTGCATTTTTCAAATTTGTTAGCATAAAGCTGTTCATAGTATTTTCTTATTGTCCTTTTAATGTCTATATTATCTGTCATGATAATCCCTTTTGTGTTTCTGATACTGATGATTGAATTACTTTTTTTTTTCTTGGACTAGTCTAGTTAGAGGTTTGTTGCCTATTTTTAGAGAACAAAATTTAGACTTCGCTAATTTTTTGTGTGTTTTCTGTCTTGTTATTTCCTTTTTAAGATTTACTTTTAGTTTACTTTGTTCTGTATTCTTAATTTCTTAAGGTGGAAGCGTAAGTCATCGACTTTAGATATTTCTTTGTTTCTCATATAAGCATTTAAAGCTATAACTTTTCCTCTAAACACTACTTTAGCTGCTTTGCTCACATTTTAATATGTAAGATTTTTGTTGTATTTTAGGTAAAATATTTCCTAATTTGCCTTGTGAGGGTGCCTTCAGTCCATGAATTACTTGGTGATGTGTTATTTAATGTCCACGTATTTGGGGTTTTTTTTTTTCCAGATATCTGATTATTATTGGTTTCTCGTTTAATTCTGCTGCGGTCCGAAAACACTTTGTATGACTTTGATCCTTTTTTTTTTTTAATTTTTTTTTCAACATTTATTTATTTTTGGGACAGAGAGAGACAGAGCATGAACGGGGGAGGGGCAGAGAGAGAGGGAGACACAGAATCGGAAACAGGTTCCAGGCTCTGAGCCATCAGCCCAGAGCCTGACGCGGGGCTCGAACTCCCGGACCGCGAGATCGTGATCTGGCTGAAGTCGGACGCTTAACCGACTGCGCCACCCAGACGCCCCTGTATGACTTTGATCCTTTTATTGAGACTTGTTGTATGGCCCAAGACGTGACCTATCTTGACAAATGTACCATGTGTACTCAACCAGTTGGATGATTGCTTCGTCTCGCTGGTCTCAGTTTTCTCATCTATAGAAGGGGAAGGATGGCAATAGTACTTACCTCAAAGGGTTGTTATAAATACCAAAATACATAGCATGTGAAAAACACTAAACACGGTGGCAGGCACGTAGAGCATATTCGACAAATGCTAACTCATTGTTATCATGACTGTTCTAACGTGAAAGGTCAGACTTCACTAGCGTCTGGTTTAGTTTTATTCCAGGCTCTGTCAGGGTAGCCGTAGGGCCCCCCACTAAAAGAGCTTCTCTGGCCCCAGTGTCCTCCCACTACATTTTTATCAAACCCAGAGTCCCTCTCCATGGTCCTTGAGGCCCCGTGCCTCGCCCTAGAGCCTTATCATTCTCACAATCTCACCCAGCCAACTCCTGCTCCTCCTTCCCATCTGGTTTGGTCCATTCAGGCTGCTGTAACAGAACACTAAAAAAAAAATAAAATAAGAGGGGCGCCTGGGTGGCGCAGTCAGTTAAGCGTCCGACTTCAGCCAGGTCACGATCTCGCGGTCCGGGAGTTCGAGCCCCGCGTCAGGCTCTGGGCTGATGGCTCAGAGCCTGGAGCCTGTTTCCGATTCTGTGTCTCCCTCTCTCTCTGCCCCTCCCCCGTTCATGCTCTGTCTCTCTCTGTCCCAAAAATAAATAAAAACGTTGAGAAATAAATAAATAAATAAATAAGAAATAAGAAATGATAATAAATAATAAACATATAATAAATAAGTAATAATAAATAAAATAAAATAAGAAATAAAAATACGGTAGACTAGGTGACTCGTAAACAACAGAAATTTATTTCTCATGGCTCTGGAGGCTAGGAAGCTAAGGTCATGGGCTCTGGCAGACTCGATGTCTGGTGAGGGCCCACCTCCTGATGCATCGATGGACGTCTTTACATTTCTGCCTCACATGGCAGAAGGGCCAAGGGAGCTCCCTGGGGTCTCTTTCATAAGGGTACTAATCCCCAGTCACCTCCCAGAGGCCCCTCTCCCAAATACCAGCACATAGGGCATTAAGTTTCAGCATGTTCATTTGCTGAAACATTCAGCACATAAACATTCAATCCAGTCAACATCTTGACTTAAACGTAGCCTTCTCTGACTGTACAATCTGTATGCAGTCCACCTGTCATTCTCTTTTAAATACTTTTAATGTTTTTTTTTTAATTTATTTTGGAGAGAGAACGAGAGCACAAGCAGGGGAGGGGCAGAGAGAGAGGGAGACCCAGCCTCCGAAGCAGGCTCCAGGCTCTGAGCCATCAGCACAGAGCCCCGACACGGAGCCCGAGCCCACGAACCGTGAGATCATGACCTGAGCCGGAGCCGGACGCTTAAGTGCCTGAGCCACCCAGGCGCCCCTGTCATTTTCTTTTGTAACACCCTGACTTTTTCTTCAAAGTGTTTCGCATAGTTCATATATACCCAAGCTCTCCCACCGCACAGTTAACACCAAGAGGGCAAGACTTCGGCTGTTGGCTCATCCAGGGTCTGGCACTGTGCCTGGAAAGCACACTCGTCACACTCAGTCAACATATGTTGAATGAACGATTGCCCTAAACGCTAAAAATGCGACACAGGGAAAGTCGCTTGTTTAGTTTCTCCATCTGTAAAATGGGTGCCATCATCCCTCCCTCAAAGTGTCACTGGGAAAACAATTTTTGCATGCGATCGGTACAAACTTTAAAGGACATCCAGAGACACACTCGGGCAAGTAAAGCACTGTATAATACACAAATGCCCATTGTCACTTGATTATAAGAGTGAAAAACTAGGGGCGCCTGGGTGGCGCAGTCGGTTAAGCGTCCGACTTCAGCCAGGTCACGATCTCGCGGTCCGGGAGTTCGAGCCCCGCGTCAGGCTCTGGGCTGACGGCTCAGAGCCTGGAGCCTGTTTCCGATTCCGTGTCTCCCTCGCTCTCTGCCCCTCCCCCGTTCATGCTCTGTCTCTCTCTGTCCCAAAAATAAATAAACGTGGAAAAAAAAAATTAAAAAAAAAAAAAAGAGTGAAAAACTAGACGCGGTCAGAAAGATCATCCGCAGAGAGCTGATTAATAAATCACAGCACGTTCATACAATAGAGTACTGTGCAGTTGCCCAAAATGATGTAGCTGCTCGCCACGGAGAGCGATGTGAAAGAGAAATGAAGTTGGGCAAGAGCGTACCTACTTCGTTTAAAAAATACGTGTTCTCCGGAACAGGAAACTTCCGGCGTTGTTTCTCTCTTGGGGGGGGGGGGGGGGGGCGTGCGATTGGCCATGGGGGAGAGATTCACTTTGTCATTTCAAGCTGGTTTGAAATTTTTACCGGGGGCCCTTATTACGTTTACAAATAATGCATTCGTTCATGTCGAACACCGGGCAGGGGGCAGTGCAGGAGCCCGAGCTCCTCTCCGTCCAGGTGCTGGGCGCGGAACCTCCAGATCATTCGGACAGCCCCGCGCAGGCCCCGGAGCGAGCGCCAGCACGCCCTCCGCAAACTCCCCCCAGTCTCAGCGCTTCCCCCAGCCTTTACTGGACCACAGCCTCATAGCCTGCCTGCTGTGAAAACAAAACAAACACACAAAAGCAGTCCTCTGGGGGCTGTGAGGGTAGCAATGACCGGCGGCGGCTGGCAGCTGGGAGCTTGGTTTCCTACCTCGCGCTCCCTGATGCCCGCCGGGAAGATTCTCCAGACAGCCCGGCTGCAGCCGGTGCCACGGGTGCCAGGCCTAAGGACCCAGCCATAAATCATTAGCAGATTGGCCCACAGATCACTTCCCCTTTGGGGGCACTGCCTGGCGCTTCCCAGGAGGAAGAGATTTATCAGCACTTGGCCTGCTGCCCTGCCTTCCCGCAGTCACAGGCTTCCAGCAGGTGGGACCGAGGGGTTCCTCCTCCTCAGACTCAGGGCTGTGCCTGAGGAGGCCCAGGAGAACCAAAGAAAAAGCCACGGGCTCAGGAGACGGAGTGAGAAAACTTACCCTGAATAGTCCCTGGTCAGACCCAGAGGGGGACCGGAGGGAAGTCATTCTCTGATTCTGACCGCACTGACTCTGGACGGCCCCCGTGGCCCTCCACCCCCTCCACCCAGCAGAGAGCAGGCCTGCCACCATTTTCCCTATAACCGAACCTTGGCCCTGCTTTGATCTCTATTCTCCCTTCGCAGTGCTCACACTGGGAAGGCGCCTTCGAGAAGCTATCCCAGGGCAATTTTCCACCTTTGAAGTCCCCGGAAAGCCCTGCCAAGAGCTGTTCTGGTGTGAGGAGGCTGCTGGGGCAGGCAGCCTGGTGCCGGTGCCTCCCGGGTGCCAGAACTGGAACATCAAGACATCAAAGAAGAAGGTGGCAGCGGAGGGATGAGTAAGCTTAGTTCCAGGCTTTGCCTCGGCCCAGGGGCCCTCTCCGGATCCCCCAGCCAGTCATGGAGCCAGATCGGGGAGCTCAGCACACAGAGCCTGGAGAGCTGCCTGGGAGGAAGCCTGCGATGTTTCCAGAGCATCGGCCTGCTCTCCATACCTGGGGAAGAGCACTGATCACGACAGAGCAGGAGTGGAGTCCGGCCCTGGTTCCAAGACTCCCTTGGCTGCCCAGTCCTTGACAACTCCCCTCCCCGCTCAGGTCCCCGGTTACTCCATCCGTCAAATGAGAAGGTGGCATCAGCCTTAAGATGCCCAGCCGGCAGTCCACGGGGCACCACGGGGGTGTAGACACGTTTTGTTTGGCCAACGTGAGGGTAACAAGTGTTTTTAACCGTTACGCAGTTACCCAACTTCTAAAACTCAGGAGATTTGATACTGATTTCTACATTTTTGGATTCCTTTGCAAAACGTGGAAAATGTGGCAACACTGGACCGTGTCCAATATGGCAGACATTGGCAGGGGATGAGTCCTAGCGGCCATCTTGGCAAGAAACCTAAGTTCCAAAAAAAAAAAAAAAGACAAGACAAGAAAAGAAACCCAAGCAGCATCTTCACCATCTGCATCTTTAGCACTCCCCGGGGGGGAACTCTCAGCCACATTAAAGCTTTCTCGAAGCACTATACTCTGTGGTGATTTGCAGCTGTGAGACGCTGAACCCAATGCACTCAGTGGGGCCCGGAGAAAGGGACCCAGGCATGAGCCGCCCCCGTCTTCCAGGCCCTGCCCCAAGCCCCAGCCATCCATCGTTTCTTTCCAACCACACAACAACCCCGGAAGCCCTCATTCAACAGGTGGCGAAACTGAAGCAGAAGGAGGTCAAGAAGTGTGTGCTAAATCACATGGCTGGAAGTGGCAGGGTTGGAATCCACACTTGGACCGGACTCCAAAGTTATTGCATAAGAACACGGCCGCTAATAGCTTCCTTTCCCGTTGGGACCAAGAAAGGGAATTATGACTGAGAGCAAACCGGGGGTGGGGGTGGTAGGGGAGCGATGTTTGCACCGACAGGTAATAGGGAAATATCTGTGCAGTTGTAAGTCGGGACAGGGCGGCGAGCCTAGATCACAGTGTGTTCCAGAATCATCCTGGAGCCTGCCAGACGGTCGCGGTAGCTGGGCCCTCCTCGCTGGCCTGTGGCTGGCTTCGGGCAGCTACCTTCCAGATTCACAGAAGCGGAAGCACTTGGCCGGAGAGACTCTGAGATCAGAAACTGAGATGCATCGGCTTTTGCTACCCGACTCAAAGGTTTTGCTTTTGCTGCTGCTGCCGCTTCTGTGCTTGGTTGTCTTGCTGTCATTGTGTGATGGGCCTCTTTGCCACGGACACTTCCTCTGCCTCTATCTAGGTCCGCACCCCGTAGACCACAAAAGTTGGTGACCCTTAGAAAAGCATCTTGATTCCAATAAGATAGACGAACAACAAACAAACAAGACTAACACTGGAGTCTTAAAAAGCTCAGTCAGGGTGGGGCCCCTGGGTGGCTCAGTCGGTGAAGCGTCCGACTTCGGCTCAGGTCACGATCTCATAGTTCGTGGGTTCGAGCCCCGCGTCAGGCTCTGTGCTGACGGCTCAGAGCCTGGAGCCTGCTGTCCGATTCTGTGTCTCCCTCTCTCTGACCCTCCCCCGTTCATGCTCTGTCTCTCCCTGTCTCAAAAATAAATAAACGTTAGGGGCGCCTGGGTGGCGCAGTCGGTTAAGCGTCCGACTTCAGCCAGGTCACGATCTCGCGGTCCGTGAGTTCGAGCCCCACGTCAGGCTCTGGGCTGATGGCTCGGAGCCTGGAGCCTGTTTCCGATTCTGTGTCTCCCTCTCTCTCTGCCCCTCCCCCGTTCATGCTCTGTCTCTCTCTGTCTCAAAAATAAATAAACGTTTAAAAAAATTAAAAAAAAAAAGAAAGAAAATGAATTGTTTTCAATCTCATTAAAACAAGAAGGACCCCGACCGTATTAGTCTTCGACTGCTGTGTAGCAAATTGTCACAAACATATCAGCTTAAAACAGCACAGATGTGTATTTTAGCTGGGTGTCTTACTTCAGGCCTCCCAAGGCTGCAGTTGAGGTTGGAGCCACGCTGTGATTTCACCTGCTGGCTTGCTGGGGAAGAATCCGCTTTCAAACTTGGCTTTGGCTTGTGATTAGAAGACGGAGGGCCCCAGCTTCGCGCTGGCAGTTGGCGGTCAGCTGGGAAGCGTCCTCAGCTTCTAGAGGCTGCCCGCGGTTCCTGGACACGTAGGCTTTCCAACATGGCTGCCAGCAAGGAGAGTCTCTAGAACGAGCGTGCTAGCAACATGGCATCTTGCGTAGTATGACATAATCACAGGAACGATGTTTCATTACCTTCGTCATATTCTGCTGATCGAAGCTAGGTCACAGGCTCTGTCCTCACTGCAAAGGTGTAGGGAAGGAAGGGCTCGTGGGGGGAGCCACCTTAAGGTCTGTCTGCACACGGCAATGTAAGAGACACCATTGGTTGTCCTCCTGGGCATCCGTCGCAGCTCCCACCTCCAGGGGTGAGCCGGACCGGTCCAAAGATAACCCTTTGCCTCTATCCGTTCGGGGGAGAGCATGTGACCCGGTTCTGGCTACGATGGTGTGCAAAGTCCACAAATTCTGGGGAGAATTTCCTTGCTCCTAAAACAGAACTAGAGAGAGTGATGGTCTCTCTTTTATTCCTCAGGACGTTTCAGTCATCATTTGGCCCGCCGAATCAACCATCTCCAAAGCCCATCCTGTACCAGTTACCCCTTGAGTAAGGCTACTTGCGGCCAAACACGTCTTGGTATAATACGACTCACCCAGGGCGAGACAACCTGGGACCCAGGGTGCCATTCGCATGGAAGATCCTCGGTTCCATCAGTGAGTGATAGGTTAACGTGGCTGAGTTTTTACTGGATGTTGTACGGGCAGAAAATGGAAAATAATGCCGGGACCCTACGGTGTGTAATTCGTAGCCGCTGCATGTAACCGGGCTTGGCCCACGGCTCCCAGGGAAAGTGCGCTCTCGTGTCTGAATGGAGCTGGATATTCTCCATTAATCCAGAGGTAGGATAGTCATTGTAACTGCTCTGGATATTTACCGTATTGAGCAGCACGTGAAGGTGAAAGTCATCGGCCCAGCATCTCTTCTCCATTCTTAAAAAAAAAAAAAAAAAAAATGAGGAAGAGAAATTAATGCTTATGGAATGCCTACAAAGCACCTACTATGTTCTGGGACCATAGACTTCCAGTCAATCCTGACAACACTCGACAAAGGTTATTCTGCCTCTTTTGCTGATGAGGGAACGGAGGCTCGGAGATGACATCACACACATCAGTGAGTACTTTCCTTCTGCAGACGTTTTTTTGTTGTTGCTTTTAGGATTTGCTGCTCCGTTGTAGACATGATTAGCTCAGAATGGTTTATTCTGGTTAACGCTGCCCAGACCCGGGTGGAGCAAGAGGGTTCCACTTCACCTGTGGCCAACAGATCTTGAATCTGCTTCCCGGATATCTTAAAGCCATTGAAGCTCAGAGATCCCATCCAGGCACCATATCCCATTTGTTGTCATCAGGTCCATTTCAAAGATTGGATAATTGACGGTCGGCGATGTTACGTCACTTGTTCAAAGCCACCCAGCCATTCACGGCACGTTGGGCCGGGATGGATTCAAACTCTGGTCTCTTATTCCAGTGTCCCTGGCATCACCGAGCGGTCCCTTTCTCCCTTGTGAAGGCGGGGGGGGGGGGGGGAAATACAGCACCTCTGTGAAATTCACCCACAAGCGGCCGTAAGGCACATGCACACAAGGGCTGAGTTTCTACCTGGAGTGGAGTAAGCATAGGCGTTACCGATTCTCAGGGAGAGAGTCCCAGAGAACGAGGGGGAAACTGCTCATTGTTTGTTGGTTCAGAAGAAATGTTATCTCCGGAGACCGACACAGGGGCCTTTGTGATGTCAGAAAATGCAAACTATGCGGCACAGCCCGTTTGCCATTTTGTCTTTGCATCAGCAAGTTGACGGCAAAATATATTGCACAAGCGTCGTAAAACCGTTTGGCTCCAGTACCAGAGAGCGTTTACTCTGCCGGCTTCCTGTGACAATTCCAATTTATTTCTTTCAATGTTTGTCCAGGGTCTGGCCAGGCAAACTGCCATGCTTGTTCTATGGTGAATTTCAGATGGGTTCTCTGTGGGGACTGTTTTGCGGTTGTTGATATCACCTTGTTTGCTTTTTACGTGCGGGGTCTTTCGATCTCCGTTTGGTTTAATAACTCATACGCGCATCTAGTAAAAAAAAATCACGGTTTTAAAGTACGGGGAAGGGTAAATCTTCCTCTCTTCTCTGAGCCTCAGGCGCGAGTTTCCCTCCCCAGAGGCAACATCTGCGATCGGTCCCCAAGCTAGTTTGTGCATATACAAATCTGTATGATCCTTCACGCACACGCCCTGAGGAACATTCTAGACACACGGCTCTGCCCTAGCCTGTGTTACTGGTTTTTGAATAGCTACAGTATGATTTGCTTAACCTGTTCCCGATTAATGGGCATTTAGATGGTTTCCATTTTCTTCTCAACGTATGATCCTGCAATCAATATTCTTGGATTAATGCCTTTGTTCGTGTTTGTAAGTGTTAAGTGGGGGAGAAATCCCTAGGATCGCCGGGCCGAAGGACAGCACATTTTATTTATTTTTTTTTCTTTTTTTTTTTTTTCAACGTTTATTTTTTTTATTTTTGGGACAGAGAGAGACAGAGCATGAACGGGGGAGGGGCAGAGAGAGAGGGAGACACAGGATCGGAAACAGGCTCCAGGCTCTGAGCCAACAGCCCAGAGCCCGACGCGGGGCTCGAACTCACGGACCGCGAGATCATGACCTGGCTGAAGTCGGGCGCTTTAACCGACTGCGCCACCCAGGCGCCCCAGGACAGCACATTTTAATGTCAACAACTAGAACCCGATGGCCCTCCTTAGTGGTGAGACACACGTTTTATTTCCTCCAACAGCAGGGAGCGTGCCTGTTTCCTTACAAACTTACCTGCACCGGGTATTTTCAGGCTTCAAATCTGCCAATCTGAGAGGTGAAAAGGGCATCTCTTGTAGTTTCGATTGTGTTTTTTCTCATTATGAGATTGAGCAGCTGACGATCTCTTTAAAAGTCTTCTTTTGCTCTGGGCTTGAATCTTAAAATACCCTAAATCCTCTTAGAAGTAGGTAGGGTCAGATCTTGAATCTGGATGGATTTACATAATGGGTCTCTGAAAGGGATGTGAAAATAAGTCAGAGCGGGGGAATCACTGCCAAATCAGGCCTCCCGCCTCAGGGCCCCAGCACGTCCCTTATCCCTGCCCCTTTGTGGGGTGTGTTCAGAGCCTCCCCTGCCCCTGTGAGTCCTGCCCGCGCCCCTGGGGCTACACCCAGGCTGGGCAGTCAGGCCTTGGGACCTCGGGCCCTCATCAGACCCAGAAGCTCCAAGACCAGACCTGTAGATGGGTGGCGAGAGCGTCCCGCAGCGTCACATCTTGAGCAAATGGGTCTGAGAGTCACCCCTCACAAATGAGTCGGTCCTCCCTGGATGCGGCACTAGGGTAGGCAATCCCAGCATGCCCGGGGCCAGGTC
Organism: Prionailurus bengalensis; assembly: GCF_016509475.1. NCBI lineage: Eukaryota > Metazoa > Chordata > Mammalia > Carnivora > Felidae > Prionailurus > Prionailurus bengalensis. Next base: position 176,195,935 of record NC_057343.1, on the reverse strand, counting down.
GCACCGTGTGGCCTCTCCACTTTCGGGGAGCACGAGCCCAGGATGGCCCGAAGAGAAGGTGGCATCTCACTTTTGCATATTTTTCTAATCGCAGCACCCTGTCTTGTCTGCTATTTCATTTGAGTCTTTGCGGCCAGACAGTGATGGGGAGATTATTAGCATGCCCTTTGCGGACGAGGACACGGAAACCCAGAGAGGTCTGGCAACCTGCGAAAAGTCACACAGCCCGTGAATGAGATAGTTTCATTCAAACCCAGGCAGGGCTCCATGTCTTTCCCGAGGGCCGGTCTTCATCCTGGGGTTCAGCTGCTGGGGGAGCCTTCCTGGGCCGTATGGGGAAGTCTGGCCAACGAACCAGGCCCTCGTAGAAACGAGACAGGACCTGAACCTTCCCCCGACCCCGGTTTTTCCACACAAAGCGCATCCCCGAGCACTCACACACTACCCTCGAAAATGGGGATTCGTGCTGGCATCCTGATTAGTACAGAGCTAGAATTGGGATTCAATCTGCTGTGACTCCAAATCTAGTGCTCCTTCTCCACCTCCCCCACTCTCCCAAGAAAGAAAGGAGCTCCCCTAATAAATGACAGCCCGTTCCCAAATGCATGAGCTTACGCAACACCGGCCACTCTGCCTCTGTCCCCAAGAGAGAGGGGTCTCCTGCAAGGCCCCGGTGTTATCTGGCCAGAGAAAGTGAGTTGGAAGACCTCACACCCATCTGGACTTTATCAGCTTCTTTCCTGGGTAGGATTACAGTAAACGATTATCTGTAGATCTGGAGCCAGCAGGAACTTTGAAGGCCCCAATTGCCAAGGGGGTGGTGAGCTGGGGGAGGGCCTGGAGACACAGAAGATGAAAAAGCAGCCGGGGCATCTTATCTTCCTCCTGAAATCAAACAGGCTGAGCCTGCGCAGGGAGAGAGAGAGAGTGAGCCTGTCTGCAAGGCAGACAGTCCCCAGCCCTCGCTGGCCACCAGAGGATGAACAGGGGGCCCCAGGAAGACCTTCCACTGTCTTCTCATGCTCTTTCCTGCCTTCTCTTCATTTTCTTTATTCGTTTATTCACTCCTCCATTCACTCACTTGGACCTTTAGCCCACGAGTGACCATAGCTGGGCAGCAGTGGTCTCTCGCTCTGAGCTAAACGCTTTGCGTTCACCTTCCCATTTGATCCTCACAATGACCCTGAGGGGGAGGGGCCAGAATTAGCCCCATTTTACAGATGAGGAAACTGAGGCCCCAAGAGATTAAGTAATTGACCCAGGATTCCATAGCTACTAAATGGCAGTGCAGATATTCTGAAACCTTCATGGATCCATTCCTCCCTGCTTCCCTTCTCCTCGTAGAATTCATTTACTCATTCAATTTTCCACTTGCCCATTCCTTGTTCACTTAAAACTTCCCCCTCCCATTTGGTATGGTTTTTTTCCACCCCTGCTTTCTATCCTTTTGCCTCTTCCCCGCTTCTATGACCGTTTACTGAGCACCTACTGTGTGCCTGGCCACCATGACAGCAGGCCATGGGGCTCCTGACAGATGGCTTCTGGGGAAGAAGATAGGAGAGCGCCTCATCCATTGTTAACCCTCTTCAGATGGGGCTGTTGGACTCAGCTTCCCATGCGTGATTCATCCCACTCTTGGCTTGACGTTCTATGCTTGGATAATCTGGTTCTGAAGACACCTTGACCAAGCGAGTCTTGAGATTGGCTTGGTGAGGGAAGCTAAATGGCTTGGGGAGGAGGGGAAGACTTCCTGACGTTTCAGGTGCTGTGTGAGGCTCTCCTTGTTGTTGTATCTCTGACCTCCATTCCCTCAGGGAACATCAGCGTGGATCTACCCCGTTACCCACCTCCCAAGGCACCCGGCGCTCTGTCCTTTCCTCCAGTTGTCTCTGCTTACGTGCCTCCCACCTGTAGACCATTCACTCCTAGAGGCAGGGATATGGCATCAGACAATCTGTGCTCCCATCCGGGGCTCAGTTCCTTCCAGACCAGCCCTACTCCCCAGTCCTCCGGCACCTGATGTAGGGCTTGGCAGACTAAGCACTCATGCGTGCACACCTGAATGGGACTAGAGCGTCATTGTCTCTACTCTTGTGCACGTACTCACCGTAGTGGCCGGTGTCGTGAATGCCACAGTCTTTCATCCCCAGGTCACTTTCGTTTCTACTTGGGGAATCACTGCTCCCCTGGTCGCTGTGGCCATGATGTGGCTGTCGCCCGAAGAGCTTGCCTCTTGCCTCATAGTCTCAGGTGACAAGTGACCTTGGCTATGACGATCGAGTTCTCTCTTCCTGAACTTGGAATCGTAAGCTAAGTGACATAGAAAAAGGAAAAACAAAGAAAGAGTTGGGGCACGTTCCTTCCCATCACCGGTGATGAGGCAGCCCAGCAGCTCTGGCTCTCGGGACCCGCAAAGCCACCACACTTCCTGTCCGTTTCCAAGTCGACCTTGCTCTGCATTTTGCGAACTGCTCCGCACCCTTCCTTCTGTTCCTTCTCTGCCTGTTCCTTCTCTGCCTCAGTCAGCGAGTGTCTGTTTCTGTCCTTGCCAAGAACGAACCCTCAGTGACATCCCAGGGCATGGTTTCCGATGCTAGCATTGGGGATGTGACCAGAAATGCGCACTTGACCTCCTCAATTGCCTTTTCTGGAATTCTTCTGAGCTGTCCCCTTTCTATTTCTGCAGCAATGTCTCTCCCACCTCTGTCTCATCACCAGACAGCCCCGGTGTCTTGTCGTTACTCCCCAGCCTGTCTTCACATGAAGACTGGGAACACGAGGAGGATCTGCTGGGCCTCAGTGGGTGCTGCTGAACAGGTGCATGATGCCAAACTGGACCTCACCGTAACCTGGATTTTCTCCAGATTAAGATCATTATTTATCTTGATAACATTTAGAGAACGTTAAAAAAAACGGGGGTGGGGGGAGGGACTTTGAAGAGATCTTCATATGGATTCTAAATTTCACTCATATTTTCCAGGTCTTTGTCCTCGGTTTGGTATTTCAGGCTACATCGCTGTCAGGAGTATTCGGCTTTGTACTAAAAAGTACAAAAACAGTACTCTGTACTTTGTGCTTTCTTGTTCTATCTCTGCATCTTCCTACCCGGTACTTGCTGTGGAATTTGAAATGTTTCCGTGGCGACAAACAAGAAGGGAAAGAAAGCAAGGCCACAAGAAGGGATGAGATGATTCGGACCTGACCGAGGAACAGGCCGTATACAGGCGCCTGTCACAAATCCTCATTTTCTACGTGTCAGGTGCCGTTTCTGAAAGTTATCTCATGAACCCGCCTAACAAGCCTGTGGTAAATCAATTATCATCCCCCTTTCACAGATTAGGAAATCGAGGTTTCAAGAGTCACTTGCTGCCCAAGGACGTCCTGCTAGTGATCAAGTTTGACACGCAAATGGCCCTTTCACGCAGGCGTGTCTAATGCAAGCAGAGGGCAGGGGAGAGGAGAGTAGGTGGGCAGAAAGCCAACTGTGATGTAGGAGGACCTCCTACGTGCCAGGCCCAGGGTCAGGCGTCGTTATGGTCTTTATTTCACTGAAGCCTCCCAGCCGCCCTGTTTTTACAGGTAAGGAAACAGGGGCTCGGGGAGGGGGGGGAGGTTTGCCCAGGGACCCACGAGGAAAGAAATGGAGCCAAACCCACGCTCTGTCCTCTCCACTACCCTAGGACACTGCTCCAAACGGGACCCTCATTTTTAGAAGGATTTGAAAGATAGCGCCTTCTCCCCTCAAGTGGAATACTCACTCCTCTTGCCTCTGGTCTCTCTGTCCAGATTCCCAGGGAAGATTCGAAGCCCCGCCCAGCCTGAAACCCCATCAGGAGAATGTCAACTTAATCGGGCTCAAAGTTCACACAAGGTTTACGGAATCCTCAACAGGCAACCAAATTGAAGACTGGCTCATGAATATGCCCTCGGGGAGCTCACGAGTGCTGGGGGCAGAAGAAGAAAGCCAGGTAACTCTATGAGTAAGTAAAAAGTGCCAAGGGTGTCTGGTGGGGGGGGGGGGGGTTAAGCGCCTGGGTTGTGGGGTCAGGGCCCTGGGTGAGAATCTGTCCCGGGCCCCTTCCAGCTGGGGGATCTTGCCCAGAGCATTTCACCCGTCAGTGAAATGGCGATCATGAGAACAAACTCCCCAGAATCCCTGGGGCCTTAAATACGGGTGTACCCGTAGCGCCTGGCCCCAGAAAGCGCTTGAATAGCAGCCGTCAGTGTCCGAGAAGCACAAACAATGACTTAGGGGAGGTTCATGGCAGAAGGGTCATCTTACAGGATGCGGGCATCTTATAGGGGGCAAGCAGGGCTCGCCAGCCGGGCGAAGGGTGATCTGCGCCCAGAAGTGGAGGCATGGATAAGGCAGGGGGCCGTTAAATCTGGGGCAACGTTCCCAAATGAGGGGGCGTAAAATGAAACAGTTGGCAAGTTGGGCCAAGACCACATCTTTGCGATCTCCGAGGGCAGTTCCAAGGGGACGGCACCCACCTGCCCGGTTCAGAGCCTGTTGACCTTTGGTCGTGTAGGCTCTACTGCTTATGTCAGATGGCCACACCCACGTGCCACCTGCAAAAGTATTTACTTAGTGTTTTTCTCTAAGATAAATCCTGCTATTAAAAAAAAAAAAATTAAAGGACATCTAGTCTGATTTTTTTTTTTAATGTTTATTTACTTTTTGAGAGACAGAGACAGAGAGACAGAGCGTGAGCGGGGGAGGGCCACAGAGAGACAGACCCAGACTCCGAAGCAGGCTCCAGGCTCCGAGCCGTCAGCCCAGAGCCCGACACGGGGCTCGAACCCACGGACCGCGAGATCATGACCGGAGCCGGAGTCGGACGCTCAACCGACCGAGCCACCCAGGCGCCCCAAAGGACATCTATTCTAAAAGGAATTTTGTTTTACTCACTGACGGAGATGGAAATCTACCTGCCATGGGGAGAGACTAATTGTTAAAATAAACAACGCTTAAGTCCCATCAGACACTCCAGGCAGCAGACCCTGTGCCCCTGTGCATTGGGTCAAAAGCTAGATTAGCCTCCCCACCTTTCTCCGACTGGCTTGCCTGATCGGTGAGCTGGTCAGCTGGCTGAGAGACTAGCTCTATATTTCTGATTCTATCTGTGCTCCAGAAAGCATTATCTCTACCTCCCTAATAGCTTCTCAAGCAGTAACATTTTGCTGGGGAAAAGACCAAAGAACGAGCAGGACCCGGTGCTGATTCGTAGCAAGATTCCAAACAAACTCCGGCTTCTCTCTAAGTAGTCCAGACGCCAGCCTCCCTCTGTTCTGCTCTCTGGAAAGACCAGCTTCTAATAACCATCGCATCGTATTGTAAACCTCATTGCCATTCACTCACTGATTCGTTCATTCGGCAGACATCCCCTAAGTGCCTACTACGTGCCAAGCCTTGTTCCGGGTACTGACAGTGTAACAGTGAACCAAGACACGTGGGGTCCTTGACCCATAAACCCCGAATGAAGTAAAAACACGAGACCGTGATGAGGTTAATGAGAAGGAAACATCGAGGCAGCGTCACGGTGACCTGATGTGGAGGCAGATGTCAAGCACTAGATAGGGTGGACAGGGAGGGTGTCTCTGGGGAGATGACACAGGAGCTGAGACCTGAATGACAAGAGGGCAGCCACCGATGGAAAGTTCTGGAAGCAGAGCCTTTTTTGTCACAACAGGACTCGAAGGAGCACGCTTCTGTCAGCGGGGGCAGCGGGAAGGTAACGGCGCTCTGATACGAGAAACACGGAGAACAATAAAGGCGGCCGGGGCTGGGAAACAGGAGTTCAGCGTGGGCTATGTTAGATTTGCAATGTCAGTTAGACCCTCAAATGTCTTCGCGTGGCTCTCCACGAACCCAGCTTACGGACGGGAAAACTGAGGCTCCGGGAGGCTCCCAGGTGGTAAGGGGTAGAAATGGGATGTGAATCGCATTTCAGGATGCCAAAGTCAGCACTACCACGGCCGCCCCAGGCCGCGGTGGTGTTCACAGACAGAGGTTGACACTCCAGCACCCAGATGTGTTTTATTACATAGGTTCTGAAAAATTAATTTGAGCCAGTGATCAACTCTTCAAGATCAGACTTCTCCCCAACATCGGGCTCTGCAGCTTCTGAAAATATTTAAAGATCTGGTGATGGCAGGACCATGCTTGTTTGTTTGTTTGTTTGTTTGCTTGCTTGTTATTTTTTTTTGTTAACGTTTCTTCATTTTTGAGAGAGACAGAGCGTGAGCGGGGGAGGAGCAGAGAGAGGGAGACACAGAATCCGAAGCAGGCTCCAGGCTCCGAGCGGTCAGCCCAGAGCCCGACGCGGGGCTCGAACTCACAAACTGAGATCGTGACCTGAGCCGAAGTCGGACGCTCAGCTGACTGCGCCACCCAGGCGCCCCAGGACCATGTTTTTAATGGCAACGACGAGCTGGGGTAATAGTTCCATCCCCTTCAGAGAAGCACGGGGCTCTCTGTTTTTCCACAGCCCCCACCTGTCCCTAGTGCTCACCCCAGGAGGGTAATGCTTATCCTCTGCATTATATTCTTGGCCTCTCCGTGCGTTCGGCTTTGAGATCTCATCTCTCCATTAATGAAGTAAGCCCGAAGACTCACGGAGTCCCCCTGCAAGCAGAGAGTGACCAGAGGAATTAAGTTACAACTCCTTGCTAGAACACTCTCCTGCCATCCCGATACGATCGTTTCGTGCAAACGGTAGGAAATGTTTATAAGAGCTGAGACAAGGCCCTGGTGAAGAGGTCGGGCCTGGGGTTGAACCCCGGCCGGGAGCCCTCCTCGCGGGACTTGGGGCCAGTTCTCAAACCCCTGCTTCCTCATCTTCAAAGTGAAAAAAAAAAAAAATGACAATACCCACTTCCCAAGTACGAGGAGAGGGAAAATACAATAATCGAGGCAATGTGCCCGGCACACTGCTCACTTCGTGGTGCGTGTCCAATAGATGGCCGCCGCCATGATCCCTGTCACATCTCCAAATAAGAGTGGCCCGTGTCGTGACTGTTCTTCAGAATGAAAACTATTCGTTCAGAAACCTCCCTTTTCTCCACATCCACGTGACACGAAACGGCCTGGCTCCGACCCTGGCTGCGGCTCTTCGGAGAGTGTCTGCGGCCCCCCCCCCCAGGCACCTTATGCATCATCCCGCCCGATTTTCCAGATCTTTCTCTTCACCTCAGTGTCACCGCCCCGAGATCGGCGCTCTCTGGTTCTGCGTGCGACGCCGGGCGGCACTGGGACCAAGAGCCTGCCTCCCGTCCGTGTGACAGGAGCACAGTCGGGATTTCTATTCTTTCTCTGGGTGTGTGTAAGTTCGTGCACTGCACAAAAGAACCACTCAGCATTGCTTTTTCAGGCCGAGCTTTAAAAGGCATGGGGCGCCTGGGTGGCGCAGTCGGTTAAGCGTCCGACTTCAGCCAGGTCACGATCTCGCGGTCCGTGAGTTCGAGCCCCGCGTCGGGCTCTGGGCTGATGGCTCAGAGCCTGGAGGCTGTTTCCGATTCTGTGTCTCCCTCTCTCTCTGCCCCTCCCCCGTTCATGCTCTGTCTCTCTCTGTCCCAAAAATAAATGTTGGAAAAAGAAAAAAAAGGCTTATTTGCCATGACATCCAGCACTTGTAATTTGAGGTCATACCCCGAGGAAGAATTGCTAAATCTGTGTAAAATGTCTCTGACTCCTTTCCTTACAGATTCTGTCAGATTATCTCTTTAAGAATTCTAAACCTATTTTGTTTGAGGTGATTTTAGGCTAATGTACATTCCCCGAACGTTTCTTTTGTTGTTGAGAATAAAGCAATTGAGAGAGTCTCCCATCGAATGGGATACTTTGTAAGAGCTCAATGGGAAAGACGACTCCCTCTTTTCTGAGGCGTAGTCGAGAGAGAGAGACAGACCGAGAGAAATGCGTATTATGTTTAAGTTATACGTGCAATAGTGAGACGCATGAACGGAGGTCCTGTATGAGCCACGGGTTGTGCTGGGTGCAAAACACGACATAAGCCAGGTCCCTGTGCTGATAGTCAAGGGAGGCTTCCTGGAGATGTCCCAGTAAAGTCCTGAAGGAAGAAAGAACGGCCAGAGCAAAGGTCTGAGGCAGGAAGAGCAAGGGTGTCTGGGAAATGCGGAAAGCACAGGGAGGGCAGTGAGAGATCCCCAGGGGTCAACTGAGAGGCCTTAGAGGCTGTGCTCAGAAGCCTAGATCCCTACCTGCAGGGCTCCGGTTAGAGCTGGCTAAGGGTTTAGCTATTTCATTTCATCTGGTTTCGGTGGCTGTGACTCAGGCCCCGGCTTTCTTCCTCAGGGCTGATGCCTTGTCCTTCTTCCCAGCCTCATTCGAAACCAGCAGAAGCTCCCTGAAGGGTCCCAGCGTGCAGAGGAGAAGGCTGCACTCACATCTGCGCGTCTTGCATACAGGGAGAGAATCGTACACGGCACACAGAATGAGAGAGGCAGGGCCGAGCAAAGGGGACGCCCAAGCAAGCAGACAGACAGACGCAAACTCACAGACACAACCACACACAGAGGTACTTAGGTAATAAACGGCCATTAGATGCAGAGAGCCAGACAGAAATACACGTGACTCTTAGGCATACACACACAGATCATCTCCCCCTCTCTCCATCTCTCTTTGTCTGTTTCTGTGTCTGTCTCTGTGGCACACGCGCGCGCACACACCCTTGCACACACGCTTCCAAGTTGGAGGTGGGGAGGAGAGGGGGATTTTCCTAGAGAAGCACAGCCTGACACGCCCAGAACTGGAGAACGAGGGTCTGCCCCTCTAGTGGGGGACGAGCGGAGTTAGGCTGTCCCAGGGACCCTGAATGTGTCCTATCTCTCCACCATGCCCACCACACTGATCCCCAGGGACTCGGTTGGAAAAAAAAAAAAATGGCCGTTAGCAGGTTGGTTCAATCTGATAACTGGGCAGAATGTTGATTGGTTGGTACATGAATATTCTCATTTGCCATCTGCCAAGTATTCATTCTGGTGCAAAATTGGGTGGTTTGGCACCTGGTTGAGATTCCACAAGAATTTCAACTGCGCTAGAGGGTTTGTTTTCTCTTTTGTGAGGGAAGGGTATGTTTATTTGTTTGTGACAAATATTAAGGTCACACTTAGCTCATTTATTTAAGGCATCCATTCAACAAATGCTTAATGGCAGTCCAATGGCAGTCGGGTATTCCTCGAAGGTCTGGGTGTCCCTTCGAGTGCCAGCAAAGCTGATAAAGTCCACTCCATTAGGCAGCACACATCTCAGAGGGAAAGGGAAGCCTCAAATAAACAAACGTGTAAATATTAAATATTGTGTGTAAATGCCATGAAGAAAGAGAGGGAAAGGGATCCGGAAAGGCCTCGCTAAAGGAGTGACAGTTAGCAGAGACATCAGTGCACTGAGAGGGAGCCACGTGTGCATCCAAGGCAAGAGTACTCAGCAAAGGAAGTGAGACGTTCAAAGGCCCTGGGGCAGAACAGCCTTGGTGTGTTTGACAATAGCAAGGAGACCAGAGCGGCTGGCCCACAGAGAATAAGGTAGGAAATGAGCCTGACGGAGCAATCAGGGCCTAATGGGCTTGCAGACCACAGTCAGGCCTCAGTTTCAATCTATATATAATGGGAAATCTTTGGAGGTCTGAGAACCAATGTGATCCGTTCAAATTTTAAAAGGCGCAGCTCTGGCTGCTGAGCACAAAATAGCCTAGAGTGGGGAGTGGCCAAGAGCGGAGGATTAGGACTGTGACACCCAGTTAGGAGGGCATCACAGTCATGCAAGCAAGGGTAGTGGGAGAACACTCTCTGCATCTACCCAGAGGAATTCATCGCAACGATCTCCAGAAAAAGAAACGAACCAAATGCGAGAAACAAAGACCTGTTAGGACACATCAAATGTCCGTAAGAAAGATACCATTGATCGTTGCATGTTGAGGACCTACTATGTGCCTAGGACTCTGCACGACATTTTACATAAAACATCTAACTTAATCCTTCTTTTTTTTTTAAATATTTATTTATTTTTGAGACAGGGAGAGACAGCATGAACGGGGGGAGGGTCAGAGAGAGAGGGAGACACAGAATCCGAAACAGGCTCCAGGCTCCGAGCTGTCAGCACAGAGCCCGACGCGGGGCTCGAACTCACGGACCGCGAGATCATGACCTGAGCCGACGTCGGATGCTCAACCGACTGAGCCACCCAGGCGCCCCTAACTTAATCTAATCACCCTTCTAATCACCCTTCAAGGTAGATACTATTATCCCCGCTGCAAAGATGGAAGAGGAACATTGACCTCAGCGTGCACCGGCACTGAAATATATCTCAGAACCAGAAAGGGCAGAATTGGCTTCAAGCAAATAAAATTGTTTTAAGTTAAAAAAAATATATATATATATGTGTGTGTGTGTGTGTGTGTGTGTGTGTGTGTGGTATGAATGTAATGCATTCTCATCTCAGGAATAGTAAAATACAGGGAGAAAGAAGCAAACTAAAAGCATAAAGAACCCCCATAGTCTCCCTTCCTTCCCCACCTACTCCCCACCCCTTGATAGAGGTGACCACGCCCTTTTGTGCAGATACAATATTTTTCTACAAAAACGAGCTCTTGCCATACGTACTATTTTGTAACATCCCATAGTTCACTTAAATCACGTTAGTAGAAGAATTCGTCTCAACGATTTCCCCTTTTCTTGACCCTTTAGTTTGTTCTCTTATTAGTGAGTATTGATTGTGCCCCAACGTTTCCCTATTACAATGAAGGGCAAGAATAAATTACTGAAAATAAAGTGGAAACAGAACGAATAAAATAGAAAATCCTATGGAGGAAAAAAATGCAGAAATGCTTTGCATAGGGGAAGACAAATTTGTAACTGATGTTGTAAATGCTAACAACTGGAGGGGCGCCTGGGTGGCTCAGTGGGTTGAGCGTCCGACTTTGGCTCAGGTCATGATCTTGCGGTCTGTGAGTTCGAGCCCCACACCGGGCTCACTGCTGCCAGTGCAGAGCCTGCTTCAAATCCTCTGTTCCCCTCCCCTGCTCCCTCTCTCTCTCTCTCTCCCTCTCAAAAATAAACACTAAAATCAAACAAACAAAAGCATTCTGAATTTCTTTAAAAAACAAATAAATAAATGCAAACTATTGGAGATGTTCATTTACGACCAAATTCTGGTTTTGGCTGTGTCGTTCTGTTCGCCTCTCAGCTTCCCACCAGATCCTTTCAGCCAAATTGCTCATTTGTTCCAATCCACTTTGGCAAAATAGTTTTTTCTGGCTGAATCATACAAGGATTAATAATGCCATGATTATGAGTGATTACTATTTATTTCACTCAAAATATGTGTGTCCTCGCCCGTTGCAGACTTTGTTTCAATCAATCCTCCCAGGAGCAGCTGAACAAGGCCAGGGTGGTCTTCCCCATCTCATGGAAATGGACCCAAGGGTTCAAGGGATAAGGTCATAGCCCGAGGCTGGGCTGTGGCAGGGGCAGAATCTGAGCCCGGATCATCCCGGTTGCCTGCGCCTGGGCCTTTGTCGTTGCCACACAAAGAGACGGGCAGGAAACATCGCACACAGTAGGTACTCAGAAACCACCCGTTGCTCCCTGGCCCCTCTTTCCTTTAGACCATGAGTTGCTAGCAAGGGAGAGCTAATGCTAGGCTCAGAATAAATTCTTTACCGACTCTAAAACCTTTTTCTTCTTCAAGTACGACAGAAATTTCCAGAAGTATAATTTCGGTTACCGAACCTAGCAGCTCATTTGTATGAGAAGGTCTTTATGGTAGTCCCATGGTGCTGGGTACGGCATGTTTCCATTTTATATGCTTTTCATCTTGGTTTATAGTGTGAACTGTCATGAAAAATAATAAAATTAAATATAAAGCAAAGAGAGAAAGAACAAACTCTCAGTGACGGGGGCGGTGGCGGGGGGGGGGGGGGGGTCAAGTTTGATTGGGCCAGTCAGCCATTACCTTACTAGAAAATCGGTTCAGAGATACCTTGGGAACATGGGGAGATCGACAGCCTAACAGAATGCACCTGTAGAGAGGAGGCGATCCCTCAGAGGCCAGGCAGGGCCGTAGCGATGACTTGTACTGGGCCAGGAGTCATGGCGTGGGCCCTCAAGCCAGTCATCCCATGGGGGTCGTACGTGGTCATTCATTCATTCCATTTCGGGGTTCATTGCACGTGCGTGCATCGGCCATAGCTCTGGGGTTCAGTCCCTACGCAGACCACAGGGGAGTCTGAGATACAAGGTGCACCCCCATGGCCCAGCCCCCAGGGAGCAGGGGGTCAGGGACAGAAGACAATCCCCAAACGTGGCGACACTGGCCTCTGCTTGCTGGAGACTGAGGCTCGTTCCTGGGGGGCAAGGAGTCTGGTGAGAAGTTTGCGATGTTATCTTTTCTTCCCACGAGAGGATAAGCCGTATTCTAACTATCATAAAGGGAAAAAATAAAAACAACCCATCTTCCCTTTCTGGAAACCGTGCTACCGTCAGTGCTGGGATGACAGTCTTAGCGAGGTCGCGGGTAGAGGAAGCTGAGCAGGGGAAGACTTCCCCCACGGTGGCGAGCAGGGCTTGTGAGCGGGGGGGGGCTCGGCTGGACACCGCGCGCCCAGAAGACCGGGACAGTTCAGGAGTCCTTTCGACAACAGGCGGACATGCACAGCGGGTGTGAGGGGAATGGGTGGGGACCAGCAGAAGGTGGGTCCCTGGGGGCCTGGGGGCCAGGCTGAGGGCTGACTCTAGCCTAGAGGGAACCGGCCCAGATATTTGACTCCCGCATTGCTTTCTCCGGGGAGAGGGATCTACTCCTAGCTCTGACTTCCCCAAGGGCAGCCAGCCCCAAAGCTTGGGACGGTAGGTGCTCGAAGGATAGCGGGCACGACCAGAGAATTCGCAAGTTCTGGCACACAGTTGGCGCTCATTCGATGCCAGCCCTCTCCTCCTCCGTTTCCTTCCTCTCAGGGGTTTTGATTTGGTCCACCACGTCCGAGCGTATCAGGGATCAGCGGTTTGAAAGGTTCTCTGCAAGATGGCCCAACTTTGGCTCGCGGGAGGGCGGTGCTGTACTTGGGGCTGCACAGGTAGGAGAGGGCCGAGAAGCCGGGCCGGTCTCCTCCAGGGAGAAGAGGGGCATCCAAGTGGCAGGGCCGCTCCGCCTTCTGCCGGCACAACCAGGATCCCTCCTGGTTGTATTTGTTCTCTGCCGGAAGCGGGGGAATCCTGACCGGCTGACTAACGGCGCTGAATAGCGGGAACGAGCATTTCTGGTGTTTCGTAGCACCCATCATCTCAACCAGCCCCTCTGACCTTGAATCCTGCACCTTGCAAAGGCATCTGCCCAGAGCCCCAAACGCTGCCTAGGGAACGTCTGTTAGGGCCTCCTGAATTAACTCAAGCATCCTGTAGGCATGGGCCAGATCCGAGGGCACGAAGAGAGTAGCTAGCCGGACATCCGCCCTCCAGGAAAGCGGGGGTTTGGGCTGAACGTGTGCCCAGACCCAGCTCCCTACGACCTAGTGCACAGAGAGTTCTGTTTTAGTGTCAAACTTTTAAAACAGTACCTGCGGTGTACGAGGCTTTCGTCTCCCTGATTTTTCTTCCTGGAACGGCCGCAGCCTCAGTCAATCTTTGCTTTGCACATGGAGGCATTTTCCCACATCTCCATTGATTGGTTCACTCAGTCGGCCAATGCCTGTCGGTTGAGCGCCCCCTCCATGTGGCCCTAGCAACGAAGTCTTAGGCAGGAAAGAGGAAAGTCACCTGTGCTGGAATGACACCTCCCAAAACCTGTCACCCGTACCTTCTCTCTTGGCTCTCTCCTTCCTCTGGATATTCCAAGGAAAGCACCCGTGGGTACTATGTGAGCCCTATGCTCGGTGCATTCACCTGTCTTCTTCTTTAATTCTTTTTTTTTTTTTTCAACATTTTTTATTTATTTTTGGGACAGAGAGAGACAGAGCATGAACGGGGGAGGGGCAGAGAGAGAGGGAGACACAGAATCGGAAACAGGCTCCAGGCTCTGAGCCATCAGCCCAGAGCCCGACGCGGGGCTCGAACTCCCGGACCGCGAGATCGTGACCTGGCTGAAGTCGGACGCTCAACCGACTGCGCCACCCAGGCGCCCCTTCTTCTTTAATTCTTACAGCATCCCTGGGCAGTGGTGGCTATGATCCCTGTTTGCAGATGGCGAAACACCAACTCCGAGAGGTCCCAGGGCTTGCCCAAGGTTACACCAGCCAACAAGCTGGGATTAGACCCAACTCCACTTGGTTCAAAAGTGGCTCGGTCGGTGAAGCATCTGACTCTGGATTTCAGCTCAGGTCATGATCTCACGTTTCTTGGGTTCAAGCCTCACGTCCAGCTCTGTGCTGACAGTGCAGAGGCTGCTTGGATTCTCTCGCTCTCCGTCTCTGCCCCTTGCTCGCACTTGCTCTCTCTCTCTCTCTCTCAAAAATAAGTAAAAAAAAAATTTTTTTTTTAATTTATTTTTGGGACAGAGAGAGACAGAGCATGAACGGGGGAGGGGCAGAGAGAGAGGGAGACACAGAATCGGAAACAGGCTCCAGGCTCTGAGCCATCAGCCCAGAGCCCGACGCGGGGCTCGAACTCCCGGACCGCGAGATCGTGACCTGGCTGAAGTCGGACGCTCAACCGACTGCGCCACCCAGGTGCCCCAGTAAAAAATATTTTAAAAAGACCTCACCCTTGCCCCCGTAGGTCCCTGACAGCCTACAGATGTTGTATGTGTGTTTGCTGCTGCTCAAAAAAGAAAACAAGACCCACCCTCTTTTGGACGCCACTGGCAAAGAGAAAATGGTGGCAGCCATCAGGCCCTTCCTGGCTCTGGTTTGAGCCAGGAGAGCAACCTGACTGACGATGACCGATGACGAGGGAGGTTGAACTGTTTTCCCGTATTTGCTATTTGTACGTATATATTTTTTTTCTCATCGTCGTGAAATAACCTTAGACACGGAAGGGGTTTAGTCCCTTATTTTCTTGTTCCTCATTCGCCTTTTTTGAACTTTTAGGAAGTTTAAAGTAAAAACACAGTTTTGAATTGTACACAATCACTTTAGGCCACGTTTTTACGGCTTGATTCTTCCACTGTCATCGTCTTAAGAAAATCACTTCCTATTCTGAGGAGAGAATAATCCCAGATGGATTATAGGGAAATATAAAAAACAAACATACTGTTTCCCTTCTAGCTTTTTCTTTTCTTTTTTCACTTGTATGCATGTTGTTTGTTACCTTTCACTCTGTAATCCATCTGGAATTTATTTTGAAGTATGGTGTGGGGGTGCCACTGGGTGGCTCAGTTGGTTAAGGCTCCGACTCTTGGTTTCCGCTCAGGTCCTGATCTCAAGGTTCGTGAGTTCGAGCACCATGTGCTGGCAGCACGGAGCCTTCTTGGGATTCCTTCTCTCTCCCTCTCTCTGCCCTTCCTCTGTCTCTCTCTCAAAAAAAAAAAAAAAGTGAAGTATGGTTTGAAGTTACGATCTTTTTCTCTCATTTATTAAATACCCAGTTTCGTCAATGTCTGTTATTGACTAAATCCAAGTGTTACCTGCCATTGTGCGCTATTTCTTTATCACATGGCACGTTCCATACGTCCAGGGATTGGTTTCAGATGCTCTGTTCTATTTCAACAGCCTGTGTGCCATCCCTGTCCAAATACAACACCGTCTTCGTGACCGTAACTTACGAATGCACGTTAACATCTGATGAAAATCTCACTCCGTTTTTCTCCTTTCACCAAATCTTCTTTTGCCGGTCTTCCAAATAACCTGGGAATCATTTTGTGGGAAGATGATACCTCTGTCACATAGTCCCAGAACTCCGTGGAGTTGATATAATTATATTATACCATAATTAATTATAATTCTTAAAATACATAGCATTGGTTTACAAATGAAGAAACTAAGGCTCGGAGAAGTCACCAGCCTTTCTAAAATCACCTCTGAAATATGTCCCAGGGGCCCCTGGGTGGCTCAGTCCGTTAAGCGTCCGACTCTCGAGGGCTGCGTCTGGCTCTGTTGGGTTTTTGTTTTTGTTTTTCCGGTAGCTTGAATGTTTCCCTCGACCAAAAAAACTCAGTGCATTTAAAAAGACATTTGGGGATTACTGACAGTTGGCAAATTACATTTACAAATTACTGGCATTTATTATGCCCCTGCTGTGTGCCAGCCATCGGGAATAAAGATGATCCAGGTGCAACCCCTGCTCCGTGAAGGTGCTCCTAGTCTTGGGGAGAGGACAAAAGTATACAGATTAATATCTGTACAGTATAATAAGTTACGTAAAAATGCTAGTTCCTTGTACTGTGTGCTCACCACGGGTGAGGCGCTATCCCAAGCTCTTTGCTTACATCTTCCTATTTTAGCCCCAACACAGCGAGCCGCTGTTGTGTCCGTTTTGCGTATGAGAACATCAAGGCACAGAGATGTTAAGTGACTCGCCCGAGATGGTGGAGATGCCAGGGGCAGAGCTGACGTGGAAGCCTGGCTCGAGGGCTAGGCCCGCTGCCTCAGGGACGAGCCTGATGTGTGGGCCTCAGAGCGGGCCTGGGCAAGCTTCTGGGAAGAGGCACAGTGGCCTGAGCCTCAAAGGATTCCCCGGGAACGAAGCAGACAGCACAGAGGTAGAGAACAGATACCCAGGCACTGAGACCAGCCCCTGCAAAGGTACGGGGCCGTTAAGGATCAGGATGCATTGGGAGGAATGAAAATGGAAATAATCAGGGGCGCCTGGGTGGCTCCCTCGGTGAAGCGTCCGACTTCGGCTCAGGTCACGATCTCGCGGTTCGTGAGTTCAAGACCCGCGTCGGGCTCTGTGCTGACGGCTCAGAGCCTGGAGCCTGTTTCGGATTCTGTGTCTCCCTCTCTCTCTCTGCCCCTCCCCCATTCATGCTCTGTCTCTCTCTGTCTCAAAAATAAATTAACGTTTAAAAAAATAATAATAAAAAAAATAAATTAAAAAAAAAAGAAAATGGAAATAATCAGAATCATAATAGGTCACTTGAAAATTTTTTTTTAATATTTATTATTTATTTTTGAGAGAGAGAGAGAGAGAGAGAGAGAGGGAGAGAGAGATCACGAGCAGGGGAGGGGCAGAGAGAGAGGGAGTCACAGAATCCGAAACAGGCTCCAGGCTCTGGGCTGTCAGCACTGAGCCCGACACGGGGCTCGAACTCACAGACCGCGAGATCATGACCTGAGCCGAAGTCGAACTCTTAACCAACACGGAGCCACCCAGGCGCCCCCTAATAGGTCACTTTTACTGAGCACACACTAATTAGATGCCAGGTACTTTCTTGTGCTCTTTCCGTGTAGCGGCTGATTTAACTCTCATGACAACCCTATGAAATAGAGGTTATTATTCCATTTTACAGAGGAGGCAAGTGAGACGCAGAAAGATTACGTAACTGGATCCTGACCACACTGCTGATAAGCATCAGAGCCGAAAAGGCAACTGGAAAGGGGAGTATGAGTCAGATGGTGAAAAGTCTCAAGAACTAAACAGTTTGGTCTTGAAGCTATAAAACTGGAGAGTCACATAAGGGTTTTGAGTAAGAGTCATGGTCAAATAATTAACCGAGCAGAGAGATGATATTCACCCTCGTCTCCGCTTTTAACCAGCTCTATCATCTCATTTAAACACCACAACCAAAGCACTGGGGCAGATACCATCTGTTCCTATCTTACAGATGAGAAAACTAAGGTTCCGAAGGCACGCATGACTTTGCCCTCCCTGGAGGGCGGTGGACACAGAATCCAAACTCCGATGCATCTGGTACCACGGGTCAGCTCGCCACGTCATCAGACGGTGGAGGGAGCGGCAGAAAAGTGGGGAGCAGGAGCCGCATCCCCAGTGGGTCGTAGCACTCACCCACAGGCCGGGGCGAAAGTTCCCAGGCGGGCGTGTAGGTCACCCCCTGACAATAATTAAATCGGAGAGTTGCAAAGATAAAACTTCACAAAGCATTCTTGGCATTCTTGCCCATGGCTGGAACAATATTAACTTTCGTTCGGGGGCATCGGTAGGCAATTCTATCAGGGTTGGAGGGACCCCCTTCCATTTTTTCTTTTGCACTGGAAAATCTCCACCTTCCGAGTCCAGACACCCGTCGCTTGGATTACAGTAGGAGCCTACGTGCTGAAAGGCTGGCCCCAGCGTCGATGCTACCCCATGAGTGTTGCCCATCTGGAACACATTTGGGCACCAAAGGGCCGTAATCATTTGTGATCCTGAGAACACGCACCAGAGACAGTTCGCTGGGAACTTTAAAGAAAAACCAAAAAAGACAGACAGAGTCAACTATGTAAACATGTGAAACTTCTATACGAGGGGTGGGGGGCGGGGGTGGCTGGGGGGAGAAGTAACTGATATAAAAATCAAAAGAACAGACTGGAAAAGAAAACCAACCCTACAGAGAGGAGACACTGCTGTCTCCATTCTACAGATAAGAAAACAGAGGCTCAGGAATGTTCCGTATCTTGCCCAAGATCAAGCGTGAGTGAGTTGGGATTTGAATCCCTATCTGTTCGACTTCAGAGCAGGAGTATTATGCCTTCAACTATTGTGTAATTAGAATAACGAGGAAAAGAGGAGACTTGAAAGGTTTTTAAAAGTGTAGTAGATATGTTAGACAAAAGCAATACCTATTTGGATATAAAAAAAATTTTTTTAATGCATTCAACTTGATTACACACACGCATAGACACATACACACACCCACACACACACAGAGATTTTAATAAGCAAAGAAAAAATATCACGTGTGCAATTGAGAAACAAACATGAAACGCTATTCCACCTCTGAGAACACTCAAAGACAGGCTAAAGAAAACAACAAGAATTTTTATTTAATAGGAAATACACTCATAGAAACAAACTGTTAGATTATAACATCTAAGGCTGGTAAACAGGAGGAGAAACCATAACGTGTCCGCCTTTGACACAGCCTTTTATCTTTTTTTATTTAATGGACACAACGCAGCATCATGGAAAATGCTTTTGCGAGAATATCAAGAGGAAAAAAATAAGTTTACGAAATGGCATCTGAGCTATGATTGAGCTGATAAAAATTTATCTGCAAATGGGCAGAGACAGGAAAGGAGCGTGGACAAAAACGGGTTGCTTGGTGGGATTGGGGCTCATTTTCGATGTTACTGCGGACGCAATATTTGTGTAAGAAAGAAAAATCACACTCGTAAAAGTAATAGCTCTGTGATTGTATTGGGCCAAATTCCTCCAGGGCTAAAAATATGTTAAGAACTTCTGGAAAGCTACATTAACTCTTTAAATCACCACTGTGGGACCATTGAATGTTAAAATAATAATACGAGTAGTATAAAAGAGGCCAGTAAGTCAGTGCTGCTTCCAAATTTACCACGTTAACTGCCAAGACATAACTTAGGCATTAAGACAATCTAGTCCAACAAGCCCAAATATAGAAGAGTCAGAGAATCACACGGTGTCTCTAGCCGAGTATGGACAACCACACAACCACCATGAAGGTTGGCCTTCAGGCAAGCTCAGTTCTTGCCAGAGTTCCCACAGCTGAACGTGCCCTCTGCGGGAGGGCACCCCACCTTCTAACTTTTACTGTGTACGTTTCTTTTTTTTTTTTTAATTTTTTTTTTCAACGTTTATTTATTTTTGGGACAGAGAGAGACAGAGCATGAACGGGGGAGGGGCAGAGAGAGAGGGGAGACACAGAATCGGAAACAGGCTCCAGGCTCTGAGCCGTCAGCCCAGAGCCTGACGCGGGGCTCGAACTCCCGGACCGCGAGATCGTGACCTGGCTGAAGTCGGATGCTCAACCGACTGCGCCACCCAGGCGCCCCTACTGTGTACGTTTCTAAGCGAGCCCGGCAAATCTCAGCTTCGAACGCCACTCGCCACAGCGTCCTCGGGGGGTCTCGCCCTCATCGAACCCATCTCCTTGGGCGGGGCGCGGAAACATTGGAAGGAAGAGCTGCTCCACACCATCGCCGCCGCTAGAAACACTCCTACGTGCGTTAGTTTCCTGCGACCACTGTAACAAATTACCCCCAAACTGGTGGCCGAAAGCAGAAATTTACTCTCTCGCCGGTGCGGAGGCCAGGAGTCAGAGAGCAGTTTCTCCAGAGGCGGACCCAAGGCCATGCTTCCTCCCGAGGCTCTCTTCCAGCTTCTGGGGGCTGCTGGCTTGCCTGGGCTGATGGCCCCATCGCTCCCGTCTCTGCCTGCGTGGTCCCCTCACCTTCTCACCCTCGGGATTAAATCTCCTTCGTCCTCCCTCTTACAAGGACATTTGTGACAGCCTTTTAGGGCCCCCCCCCAGATAATCCAGGGTAACCTCCTCATCTTAAGGTCCAAATAGAATCACATCCACGAAGTCCCTTTTACCAGAGCTTGGCATTGGAAGCACGACCATAACTTCTGATGTCAGTAAAAACGCAGAATCGGCGACTTGAAAGGAAATCATGCCACGGGTTGTTTTGGGTTTTGTTTGGTCTGGATTTAATTTTTGTGAGTATCGAGTTGACACAGTGAGACATTAGTTTCAGGGGTGCAATGTGGCAGGTTCCACGTCTCTACAGTTAAGCTCTGTTCGCCCCCCGTGTAGCTACCATCTGTCACAACACAGGCTATCACAGTGTCATTGGCTGCATTCCTGTGCTGTGCCTCTGATCCCCGTGATGTATCCATTCCAAAACCGGAAGCCTGTATCTTCCTCTCCCCTTCACCCATTTTGACCCGGGGCTCGAACCCACGGACCGCGAGATCGTCACCTGAGCCGAAGTCGGACGCTGAACCGACTGAGCCACCCAGGCGCCCCTTGTTTAATTTTTTTAATGTTCATTCATTTGGGGGAGACAGAAAGACAGAGTGGGGGAGGGGCAGAGAGAGAGAGAGAGAGAGAGAGAGGGAGACACAGAATCCGAAGCAGGCTCCAGGCTCTGAGCTGTCAGCACGGAGCCCGACGCGGGGCTCGAACCCACGAAGCAGGGGATCATGACCTGGCCCGGGGTCGGACGCTCAACCGACTGAGCTACCCAGGTGCCCCTGTGTGAGTTTTTGGTTTAGTTGTGTGTATTCCTCGCTCAGAGAATGTGTGGTACATTGCCATTCTTAAACACGTGGTTCCCTTTGTTTCAGTGGCACAGTAAATGACTTGTACGTTCCGGGATAGCACTTGAGCAACTCTTATCAGCAAGCAACGTGTTTCCGACGATAAACAAGGTCTCAAGAATCATGTAAGAATGGACTTAACCTTGCGGAGAGTAGAGACGGACCCTCAAGTCACCGTAGTCTTTAGTGATTGTGTTAGGCACTGGCCCTGCCTATGATGTGCATCTTCTAATTTTATTAAAATGAGAAGTGAAAACACCACCTGAACCTGTACGGCTCACAGACTGCGGGGCGGGGGGGGGGGATTGGGGTGTGGACGCCCTTTGGGGGTGGGGGTGGGGGTGGGGGAGGGGGAGGGGCATTGCTCAGTCTACCAGCCTACACACCGTGGGAATAGAGGACAACACTGGCCACTTCCTCCTGAGAACTGGGGTCAAGGCAAGCACCTCTCTGATACCCAAGAACTGTCTAGGGACACCCACCCATGCCTGTACTCAGCAATCATCTGCTCGGCATTCACTTCACCAGGCTCAGTGTTGGGCACCAGGGATGGAGATGTCAATGAGACCCAGACCTTCCGAGCATTTAGAGTGAGGCTGTGTGTGTGTGTGTGTGTGTGTAAGACAATTCAGAGATAGTGACATGTAACTCTGCTCTTGATTTATAAGTGGGAGCCAGACAGGCAGGGGAGGCGCAGGGGAGCGTTTCAGAGTGGCCTGGAAGGGCTCAAAGAACTGAGATAACGGAGGCGAGTCTGGCTGGGTCAGGCATGGGGGAGAACGAGGCCAGACCGGGCCCGGAGAAGGAGCTCAGGCCGAGCCATGGAGCGCTCGAAGCAAACAGTGTCCCCACAGGTGCACCTTACAGAGACAGTTCACCCTCTGCCTCGGCAATCCCGCTCACGGGAATCACCCCAACCAAAACACACACGCACACCGGGAGCCGTGTTCAAGGACACGTGCGAAGGATGTGCTTGAGGGGTATTGGTTAAACAGCCAGAGTTCAGAAACAATCTGAACGCCCTCAGCGGTGCTGGCTGAATCCTGGGATCGTAGGCGGCTCGCGAAAGGCACGAAGAAGATCCTGTGTGCTGACATGAAGAGATGCCCGGAGGATGGTGTCGTCCAGGGAAACCGTGAACCACGGGACAGAACGCAGGGGATGGTCCCACTTAGATTTCCAAGAACATAGGCAGAGAGGAAAAATCAGTAATCGTGCACAACAATGAATGATAGCCAACCTAGAAGAAAGGACGCAGATGAAGGAACGGAGAGAAATGACAACTTTTGACCCTATTTTCAGACGTATGTTTCGACATTTTGACGGAAGAAGCGTCTGTACATTTATGGGAGCCAAAAGAGAAGAGCAGATGGCTTAAAAACCAGTTGAATTCTTAAAAGGGCAATGAGTTAGCAGTTTTCAGAAGCTTCTTTAGAGACAGGCCCGCACGACGTGTGTGGAAGGTAGGTCCGTCAGACAGGGCTATGCTGGAGGCAGGGAGGCCAGTGAGGGTCCCCGAACAGCCAGCGGAAGGGAGGGCACAGACACTAGAGCCCTGGGAACTCGAGAGGAGAACAGAAGACAAGAGGTCTCCAGACAGAAGTAAATCGACTTGTGGCCCATGATAAGTGGGAGATGGGGGAGAGCAGGCTAAATCGTGGAGGCTGACTCCGGGGTTGATAAATCTCGTGCGGTGGAGTGAATAGGGGGGCGTTCACTGAGAGATGGGGCCAGAGAGAATGAGCCACGTCCTCAAACAAGAAGAGTGCACGGACTCTGCTTTCTGGAGATCTTGGGGAGCGCTGCCTTCTTCCCGAGTTGGCCATCTTCCGACACACTGGTCTTTCTTCCGCGGAAGAGAAGGCCAACCCGTTAGGAGGGGAGCTGGTCCTCACGCTCCAAGGGAACAGGGTCCCGAAGACCTGGGGTGCCAGGGCTTAGGACCTAGGAGTCTCAACGGTGTCTCTTATGGGAGAACCAAGCTCCCTTGAGTAGTTCTACAAGCTGCCAACATGTGCCAGTCACCCAGCCCCTCCCCTGGGAAGCACCCAGCCCGCCTCCCTGTAATCGACTCCCCAGCTCCGTGATGGCCAATGCAAGGCAGCGCCTCCACCCTGAGGCCATCCCTCCCAGCTGTCAACGTGTCCACAACTTAGCTCCAAATAAACTAGGAAGCTCTCTGCCTGGACCATGCAGACCTTTGACTTTATGAAACAACTTTCTTAAGCAAGACCTATTAGTGACAGGGCACCTCCCAACTCTCCAGCTGTCCTCTCCTACGTACAAGAGGCTGCTCTACAACCTGGATGGGAGGGACAGTGAAGAACACAAGGTGGCCAATGGGTTTGCCTGGCCTAAGAACGTTTACGGAGTTTCCCCCTCCGGTAACAAGTGACCTACGCGTCCTTCCTCGCAGACATAATGATAGCTTTGTGATCGGTTTTCAAATTCCAAAGGTAGTCAGCCATCGATTGGTGCCTCTGCTTGGTGGGTCTCAGACACAGCCCAGCCCAGGACAATAAATATCAGTTGAAGTGAATAAGCCTTATTGCCACATTTGTCACACGTATGTTGATGTGACGAAACCAACCGGCCCCGTGTCTCTGGGGTTCCCAGCCACATCAGTGATCAATTCCAATATCCAGCCTGCAATCAAAACTTTATCTAGGGGCGCCTGGGTGGCTGAGGCGGTTGAGCGTCCGACTTCGGCTCCGGTCACGATCTCGCGGTCCGTGAGTTCGAGCCCCGCGTCGGGCTCTGGGCTGACCGCTCAGAGCCTGGAGCCTGTTTCCGATTCTGTGTCTCCCTCTCTCTCTCTGCCCCTCCCCCGTTCATGCTCTGTCTCTCTCTGTCTCAAAAACAAATAAACATTAAAAAAAAAATTAAAAAAAGAAAACTTTATCTACCCCGAAAACCCCACAGATTAGTATGTTTTGGCTATGCCGACGTGAAAGAAAGAAGGAAAGCAATAATTCTGCGCCCCGCAGCCCAGGCGAGTTGTGCGAGCCGCTTTTTATATGTTTTCTCATCTAACGAACACAACCAGGCTCTGTTCTTTGGATGGGGAAACAGAGCCTCTGGGATGGTTGAAGTGACTTGACTAAGTCACACGGCAAGTCGGTGGCACTACAGGTGCAAGCCGGTCCATCTGACTCCCTAGTCGCACGCGCTGACTTGTCGGGATGGCAGGGAGAAGGGGGGTGCGTACGTGGGCGCCTGTGTGTGCATCTTCAGTCAGCCTTCTTGAGCGTGTTGTCTCCCACTGGCCCTCCACTGAGACGGGCTTCTGGAATCAGAGCTGCCTGAACGTCACCCACTCCCCTCTACCCCTCCGTGGGGTGGGGTCGTTGTAACGAAGCTTTTGTTTGCTAAATCTGCTGGGGTACAGGCATTGTACTCGGTCCTCTTGTTCTGTGATTCAGACTAAGGGGCCTGGGGTCACAAAGGACACTCAGTCCCCCAAACACCTTCTGCCAGCAAGACTATAGTCGGCCCCATCTGGGGCCAGTGCTGCCACTTGTCCCACACTATTTGTTCTTCCCCTCTTCTTTGGTATCAGAACCTCTGGATACAGCTGGGCACACGAAATGAAGACCGTTCTCAGCTCCCCTGGAAGATCAGCGTGACCACGTCGTGGCTTACGGCACAAAAAGCCAAGTGCTCTTCCCTCTCGCTCTGTCTTTTTTTTTCTTTACTGCTGGCTGGAATGCAGATGCGATAGCAGTAGCTCTGGCAGCCATCCTGTACCATGAGATGGGAGTCACATGATGAAGCTGGCAAAGAAGCAAGAACACAGAAGCCTGCGTCCCTGATGATCAGGAAGTTGCCCAACCGTCCTGGACTGTCTGTCTGCCTCCAGACGTCCCTTATACAGGAGAAATAAACCTCTCTCTGGTTTAAGATACTGTGATATTGAGTTGCCTGCAACATGTAGCGGCCGAACAATCATCTGACAGACAATTTTATGTCAAGAGCTCCCGGAGGGCAGGGTCCTGGTATCCAGCCCCTTGTGCCCCCAGATTCTAACCCGCAATCAAGGATTGTGGTCTTTCTTCCACGGAAGAGAAGGCCAACCCGTAGGAGGAGAGCTGTCCTTGGGCTCCAAGGGAACAGGGCGGTAGAGATGCAGAGCTGGAAGGGGCCTCGGGAGGCACCTGGACAACCTTCCACCCACTGCCTGAAGCTGACCTTGTCACCTCCCCCTTAGAACAGGCTGTCCCCTCTGTGGACCCCGACTTGGTAAGTGGCTTCCCCGCCCTCATCAAGGTACCAAGTCCCGGTGATTCTATCCCTCAGATATCCCCGGTGTCCCTCTCCCTTTATCCCTCGTCTCTTGCCTCCATCTCGGCTTAGATACCCGAGGATCTTGTCAACTCTCAGGCCTCTCTTCTTTTTACAGATCCACCCAGAGCCCCCGCTCCCACACCCCCAGGTACATACTGGCCGCCTCAGGGCAGGTTAGGTTTCCGGGGGGGCTCTTCTCATCAGCGTCACCCGGGGACCCAGGCGGACAAAGCCCCACCTCTGCCTGTGCCCGCGTGACGCCGAGGCCAGGAGAAGCGAACGCAGCGAGGGGGGCACGGACTCAAAACTTCGACTCCAGCAGGTGCCGCTTTCACTCACACTTCATCAGAGAGAGTCTCATGACCGCGCCGTGTCAAAGGAGGCAGGGAAGAACAATCCTACGACGCGCCTGGGAGAAAGAAGAGAGCCCGGAGGCTTGTGAGCCCCCCCCCCCCCCCCGCTCATGACAGCTCTAGCACAGCAGGTCCTTCATCAGTGACGCTGCCCCTTCTCCAGCCTCGGCGTCCATCTCCCCTCTTTTCCTGGCCTCGGCTATTATCCCAGACTGCTTAAAGTTCTAAGAGCTTCCTGGGTCTATTTCCATGACCTTTCGCGTGTGCCACTCTGTCTGCTCAGAGAGCTGTCCCTCGATTCTGCGGGAAAGCTCATCACATCCCTCCAAACTCCACTCAAAGGCACCCTCACCTGGGAGGCTGACACCACTCCCCGAACCCGCCAAGCACCGAGGTCGAGTTAGGGCCTTCCACAGCACCGTATCATTCAGATTGCTGAATTCGTCTCCTGGTCCCGTAAGGGACTTTGTAGGTCTGTCTCCCCAGTTATACTGGGAAATCCTTGAGCACAGCCTGGAACCGAGCCCAGAAAGAATAATTTTTTTTTTTTTTTAACATTTACTTATTATTGAGAGAAAGAGAGACCCAACGTGAGCGGGGAAGGGGCAGGGAGAGAGGGAGACACAGAATCTGAAGCAGGCTCCGGGCTCCGAGCTGTCAGCACAGAGCCCGACACGGGGCTCGAACTCACAGACCGCGAGATCGCGACCTGAGTCGAAGTCGGACGCTCAACCGACTGAGCCACGCAGGCGCCCCCTGGACATCTGTATTTTCACGTAGGAACTCCCAATCTCTTCCTATCTGGATTTGCGCCCGTGAAACACACAGAATTGGAGGGCTCTGCTACGGAAGCTCCTTGTGGAGGCTCTGGGCAGCAGGCAGATTGCCTACTAATCCTGACTCTGCTACTAACCCGTTGCACACCTTCAGGCTCATTGGGTCACCACTCTGAGCCTCAGTCTCTTCTTCTGTAAAATGGCAACGATCATAGTACTTCGTCGTATTGTCATGAGGACTAAGTAACAATGAACTCAGGATGGAAGCATTTTGCACAGCGCCGGGTGCCTACTAAGCACTCGTTAAATGCTAGTTATTCATACCATTAGATAATTGCGCATCTAACTATATAATTACGCCTGTGATGAGTACAAGGGGAAGAGGAGGGAACAGAGGGAGGGCTGAGAAGAGCTAACAGGGGGGCCTGCCCCACGGAGAGGGTCAGGAGGAATGTTCTGGAAAAGCCACAGGGAAGTGAGGACAGGTTAGAGCAGCAAAGAGTCTGGGAGATAGGAGTTCCAGGTAGAATCTTCAGCAAGTACAAAAGCCCTAAAGGAGAAAGGAAATAAAATCGGGGAGGGAAAGAGAAGGGGTTTCGTCATTCTCAGTCTCTGCTGTTTCTGCTTGTTCAATTCTTCAAGAAATTTTTTCATTAATTTTTTTTTTTAATTTTGAACCACTTATTGTATTTTGAATGTTTATTTATATTTTGTAGAGAGAAAGAGCACGAGCAGGGGAGGGACAGAGAGAGCGAATCCGAAGCAGGCTCTTCGCTAACAGCAGACGGCCTGATGCGGGGCTCGAACTCGCGAACCATGAGATCACGACCTGAACCAAAACCAAGAGTCGGATGCTTAACTGACTGAGCCACCCGGGCACCCCTAGAAATGTGTTTATCTTCAGAGCTCACTCTGTGGCAGGCCCTGGGGCTAGGCCCTGCTGAATCTTCTACAAAGACGGTGGCTTGAATATTTACAAAGATATTGATTCACCCAAGGCCCAATGCCTTCATTTATTCGTTTAGAAAACATCTATGTTTATTCTATGCCTGGCGTGGCCCTGAGTACTAAACAGATAGAATGGAGAACCAGACAGCCAACCGCAATTTGACATCAAATGGTGTGATGCCCGGACCCAACAGGTAGGAGAAATGATAAAGAATGCTTTAGAAGATACAGTTTCGGGGTGCCCGGGTGGCTCAGTCGGTTAAGCGTCCGACTTCGGCTCAGGTCACGATCTCGCGGTTTATGAGTTCGAGCCCCGTGTCGGGCTCTGTGCTGACAGCTCAGAGCCTGGAGCCCGTTTCGGATTCTGCGTCTCCCTCTCTCTCTGCCCCTCCCCCGTTCATGCTCTGCCTCTCTCTGTCTCAAAAATAAATAAACGTGAAAAAAAATCTCAAAAAAAAAAAAAGAAGACACAGTTTTTCAGAGGGCTTAGCTGAGCTCTGCCTAGCTCTCAAGTTTCCAGTGGCCTCCCTGGGCCCAAGCAGAGACCCCAGAAGGTCCAGAGGGGGGACGCAGACTCTGGCTAACGTTCGCCTCTCCTCATGGTTTTCGACGTATGACGTCTCATACGACGTGAACAGCAGGTGGTCTGAGATTGCCTTCTTAGACTAAGTGCAGTTGGGAGATCGTGAACTGCTGCTTCGAGGGGGACCCAAATGACTTAGCAACCATGAGAACGGGCAAAGGGGTGTCGTCTTCGGGGACGACCCAGGAGGCCACGCTGACCCTCACCAGATGGAGGACGTGGGCCACCACGTGGAGCCCTTAGACCACCATAAAAATGACCGTGTCTAGACATCCCCAGGGGGAAGGTTCTTTCTATTTTTTACTTTCCCTGTGTGAAATATATAATCATATAGGTTTTAGAGAAAAACCGAAAAGTACAGGTTAAACTACAAGAGGGAGGAAGAGAGAGAAACCCTTCCAATTCTGCAACCCAACAATGACACCGGCAAGTTCAATTCCAGGCTTTTTCTAGATGTCTCTAAAGAGTGGACCATTGGGTAGCCTGCAGTTTCCCTCAGAAATTGTCCTCTGTAATCCAACACACATGTAGATATCGTGTGTGCTGACCGTAAAGGGTTCCATGTTATAAAGATACCTTTCGCTTCTTTAACCAATTCTTGACTTTGAATTGTTAGGATTCTTTCCAAGTTTTCCCTAAAACCAATACTGCCTATCTGGGGAGGTGGGCATGAGAACAAAGTTGAAGCCAGGTTAGACTTGGGTCTCGGGGCACCTGGGTGGCTCAGTCGGTTAAGCATCTGACTCTTGACCTCAGCTCAGGTCACAATCTCATGGCTCGTGGGTTCGAGCCCCACGGCAGGCTCTACACTGGCAGCATGGAGGCCGCTTGGGATTCTGATGCTCCTTGTCTCTGCCCCTCCCCACTCCCTCAAACAAAATAAATAGCCTTTAAAAATATAAAAAGTAAGGGCGCCTGGGTGGCTCGGTCGGTTAAGCATCTGACTTCGGCTCAGGTCATGATCTCACGGTCCGTGAGTTCGAGCCTCGCGTCGGGCTCTGTGCTGACCACTCAGAGCCTGGAGCCTGTTTCGGATTCTGTGTCTCCCTCTCTCTCTGCCCCTCCCCTGTTCATGCTCTGTCTCTCTCTGTCTCAAAAATAAATAAACGTTAAAAAAAATTTTTTTTAAATATATAAAAAGTAAAAAAGACTTTGGATCTTATTAACAAATGAAATGTTTGTCATACCATTTCATGCTAAAGCAGCCTTCTTAACAGAATTGAGATTGCCCCCAAGAGTGTGCACATTGGTTCTTGGAGTCAGGAGACTGAAAAAAGAAATTATTATTTTAATGTATAAAGCACAGGGGCGCCTGGGGGGGCTCAGTCGGTTAAGTGGCCGACTTCGGCTCAGGTCATGATCTCGCGCTCCGTGAGTTCGAGCCCCACGTCAGGCTCTGTGCTGACAGCTCAGAGCCTGGAGCCTGTTTCAGATTCTGTGTCTCCCTCCCTCTGACCCTCCCCCGTTCATGCTCTGTCTCTCTCTGTCTCAAAAATAAGTAAACGTTAAAAAAAAATTTTTAATGTATAAAGCACAAATATACGTCCAGTACATAAAACAGATATACAGTGTATACAAGATATTACAACTTCCTAGGGGTGGGGGGATTGGAAATTAGGGGGAAGAAACTCTCCATAAGTCTCATCAGGGAGACAGTAACGAAGAAAAGGTAGAGAAACACTGTGTTATAGAGATGTTGACGCTCACGCAGACCAAGCATATTCTGCTCCTAAGTAGCTGTATGATTTCATACCGACCAATGATTTCTAGCCTCCAGATGCCAGGCCAGAAGAGACAAATTCCCCACTAAGGTAAGCAGCGTGTAACTTTTCTCATCCTTTAAGGACGAAAGATGAAGTAAGTCTATGTGAGACAACATTCAGAAGACAGAAAAGGTGTAACCTTTTCCCTCAACAGATTCACACCTTGAGGGGCACCTCTGTTTTATTTCTGTCCCCTGCTGTGGAAATGGTCCTTCTCCTTCTCCTGGAGAGGATCATGGCACTCCGACCGATCTGACACGTTGCCACAGGTTTTGGACCAGGACGGGTGTGCGCCTTCTCATCGGAAACCATTCCATAGACGAGCAATTGAGGTGGCGAATTTACACTCATAATATCCTCATTAGTTCCTTTGAGCGATGATTATGTTTTTCTATTTGGATTTTTTTTTTCCCACAGATGATAGAGGTCTTCATATGCCAATAAAGTACATCTGAAGAGACTTTCAGAGGAAGATCTCAAAGCACTTCATAAACATTAACTCATTAATTCACCTCTTACCCTGACAGATGGGCAGCTGTCACATCTTATTATCCCATTATCCATGAGAGAAACTGAGACCGGGAGATTAAAAGCTTCCCAACAGGCCTGTGGGAGGGAGTGGCCAGAACAAAGGCCTCACCCTGACTTTGTCCAGCTCACTGAACCTGCTGGGGGAGAGGAAAGAAATGAAATGAAATGCGTGAGGCACCTACTAGGTGCCAGGCGTTGGCTTGCATCAGTCAATGCTGCATCTTTTTCGCATCCTGTTTAAGGTTCACTAGAACCCCGCCAGCTGGGCAGCATAAGTGATGGGCCCGGAGGGGCTGGCCCGGTCAGAGACAGGAGTGGGATTCAACTCCGGGTGTGTCCACATACAGCCACATAGCCCAGCTTCCAGCTGGTGAGCTGGACACAGAGGAGCCCGCTCTGTCTCACAAAAAGAGGGGACATTGACCGCAATGGGTTTCACAACAAGAATACCCACTGGGGGAGGTATACAAGATGTCAGATTGGCAGGGGGCTGCTAGACTTTGGCTCCTAGTAATCCGTGGAATGTGTGTCACTGCTTCTCAGTGAGCATCAAGGAGCATCATCAGCACACTGAAATCTCTACTCCAAGATGCCTTCCCTTCCTCTCACACCCGGGGCCATCAGCCCCTTTGGTGAGCTTACGATTCCTACCGTTACTATGACCAGTGCTGTTGCTGTTGTTATCCTTCTACGTGAATACTGTTGCACCACGCTTTCCTGGAAATGAGCCTTTTCACCTTCTTATGGGGAAATGAGAGAAAGAAGGAGGAGGAGGAGGAGGAGGAGGAGAAGAAGAGGAAGGAGGGGAGGAGGAAGAGGAGGAGGAGGACGAGGAGGACGAGGAGAAGAAGAAGAAGAAGAAGAAGAAGAAGAAGAAGAAGGAGGAGGAGAAGGAGGAAGAGGAGAAGAAGAAGAAGAAGAAGAAGAAGAAGAAGGAGAGGAAGAAGAAGAAGAAGAAGAAGAAGAAGAAGAAGAAGAAGAAGAAAGAAGAAGGAGAAGAAGAAGAAGAAGGAGAAGGAGAAGGAGAAGAAGAAGGAGGAGGAGGAAGAGGAGGAGAAGAAGAAGAAGAAGAAGAGGAAGAGGAAGGAGGAGGAGAAGAAGAAGAAGAAGAAGAAGAAGAAAGAGGAGGAGGAGGAGAAGAAGAAGAAGAGGAGGAGGAAGGAGGAGGAGGAGAAGAAGAAGAAGAAGAAGAAGAAAGAAGAAGGAGAAGAAGAAGAAGAAGGAGAAGGAGAAGACGAAGGAGGAGGAGGAGGAGGAGGAGAGGAAGAAGAAGAAGAAGAAGAAGAAGAAGAAGAAGAAGAAGAAAGAGGAGGAGGAGGAGAAGAAGAAGAAGAGGAGGAGGAAGGAGGAGGAGGAGAAGAAGAAGAAGAAGAAGAAGGAAGAGGAAGGAGGAGGAGGAGGAGAAGAAGAGGAAGAAGAAGAAGGAAGAGGAGGAGGAGGAGGAGGAGGAGGAGAAGAAGAAGAAGAAGAGGAAGGAAGAGGAGGAGAAGGAGGAGGAGAAGAAGAAGAAGAAGAAGAAAAGGAGAAGAAGAAGAAGAAGAAGAAGAAGAAGAAAGTAACCAATCGCCAAGCTCCTGGGTCAGAGCAGCTCCCAGCAGGAAGACATGCTTCAAGCGCCTATGTAAACTGATCATCTCAGGTTACTTTGGTATTCATCTATAGAATTTTTCAATTATGTATGACTAATTTCGCACAAAGTCATTATTTAAAGCAATTTGTCTCCCTGTGAGCGGCAACACCTTCTCCTTCCTGAAAGGTGGGCGGGGAAAATGTCATAATCCGCCGTGCTTCGGCTTGAATTATTAAGCGGTCACAGGAGTTCAAAAGAGAGAAATAATGAACAGGTAAGTCATCACATGTAAAAATTCCTCCTCTATATTATCAAAATACAAATTAATTACAGATAAGATCAAACGAGTTCTCTTTAATGTATGGTTTTCCCAGAGAAGGTAATGAAAATAGTGTACTGCCTGTGGGAGGGGAGCTGAGGGGTATATAGAGGGATCTTTTATTAATGTTGGCGGCATTTCATTGGAGACACGGTGCCTGTGAAGGCTGCAGAAGGGGCCTCTGGAGAGCTCTGGGACATGCAAATAAAACCCGCTTTATTGCACTAGGTGCTAACTCCCGCATGATCTCATCCCCATAGGGTCACTCACAAGGTAATGGTAAAACCACCCCGTGCAATCACCCCACCAGCCTGTGCAATCAACAGGTTGAGAAGCTAGCAGCCAACCGTCTTGCCGTCGGAGCTTGGCAAAGGCCAAGGCATTGCGGTCATGGCCTTCACAGGCTTTCATTCTTGATCTTCTGAGCAAGGACCACGGCTGAAGTAAGCCCGTGATTCACCCTCCTTTGGGGGGGGTGGGGGTGGGGGCGGGGAGGAAAAGAGAAGAGAAGACCTCCTCCTCTCCACCTTCCCCGCCCCCAGCCCCCTCCCAGTTGTACGTAATGCTAATATTCGCATGACAGCAAACATTTTCAAAATAATAGTCCTATATACTTAAGGTTAATCAGAACGGGCGCCATCCAACTTGCAAAGGTAGCAATTTTCCTTCATTAAAGCCAAATCAAGAAAGAGAACTTTGGGATTCCTTAGGGCTAATTACAAGGTGTTAATAATAACAATATAATGGCAGCAATTTTCCAGCTTTGCTCAAACCCATAATCTGCTTGAGTGCCTTATAGGATTGTCTGTGAGTTTATATAAAGCCAAGTGTGAGTCCAAAAATGTTTTCAGTAATTTCATTTTTACATCATGTCTCTCCCGAGGGTTTATGATGATGTGGTAATTGTTGGTGAAGAAGGTTCTCTTTGGGCAAAGAACGAGTCACAACTTGGCACCTCACAGGACCCTTCTTCTGTTTCTCGTGAAGGGCATCCTGGGAAGGAGTGATGGGTCAGCAGGAATGAACCTGGTAACCCCCGACGCGCTCAGAAACCGTAGGCAGTGAGGATGTTGACGTGTCCCTTGGGGTCGCCCGCACTGCTCCCCCCACCAGGACCCAGTGAGAGAAAAAAAGAAAGAAAAAAAAAAAGAGCCAAGGGTATCTTTGGAAAGGACTGAGCGGGAGCGATTTGGGCAGCCATCCGTGGACAGGCAGGGGACACGCACGCCACAGTGTCTCAATGCAATGGCATTTCCTTGAGACCCATTTGCACTTGTTAGGAATCAGCTGCTCCAGGAAGGGTAATAAACGCTCAGCTTGGCTCAGCTTGACCATTTATTTCATCAGCCCATCCTCCTCGTTCACCAGATGCACAAGACCTTTCTTCTCAGGGTCCTGACTCCACAGGCGTGGGATCATTCATCTTTTATTATTATTATTTTTTTTTTTTTTTTTTTAAGTAGGCTTCATGCCCAGCACGGAGCCCAGCACAGGGCTTGAACTCACAACCCCGAGATCAAGACCTGAGCTGAGGTCAGGAGTCAGACGCTTAACCGACTGAGCCACCCAGGTGCCCCCATTCCTCTTAAAACTCAAAAAGCCAGAAGGATAAGCTGGTGAGAGGTCCGCTTTATTTTTCCCATCTTTTCATTTACTGGCCCCCTCTCAGTACCAAGGGAATGACCGACCGTGTGCTCACTTTGAAAAGAAAGGCCCTGTAAAGGCCAAGAAATTTAGCATCTCACTCATTTGCTTTGTCTCTTTAGACTGCCTACGGGGGAATCCTTCCTACGTTTTGGACAGGAGCGAACCGAATTGCCTGATACTGCCAAGTGGGGGTCCGAAGCCAGTTTTTTACAACCAATTTCTAAATCTGATCATAAAAGTTGCTGATGGAAAAGCTGAAACAATGCAAACTTCGTGCGGTTTTTGTTGACTGCTTAAGGATGCCCAGGAGACACATCACACCAAAGAAATGATAATTTGTCCTAATTGGGTTAGAACCACAGATAAACAGGCACCATCTGGAGGTCTGTTCGTTTGGGAGTTTACGAGCGGGGACAGTAGGATCTACACTATTTTGGAATGTAGAACTTTCTTCCCTCTAGGTCCTTCAGGGGGGAGACCAGAAACGAAGTGGGGCAGACAGGATGCAGGGAAAAGGGGGGCTGTTGCTTGAGTTTCAAAATCCTTCTCTAGAAAATGAAGGCTAATACCACGCTATGGGATCTTCCTGTCATTTGATGAAATCATCTGCGTTAATGTGCACCATTTAAATTGTGAACCCTCCACACTCTCATAGACCAGAGATGTCTTCTTCTGCAACTCAGGTTGAGATGGGGGGGGGGGGGGTGGGAATCTCGGAACTACAGCCCAGAGAAAAGAACAGACATGCTCAAGAACACAGTTTGCGCATTAGGGGAAAAGGGGCAGAACTTTTTTTTCCCGGGTGTCGAACTCCCCTGGTTTGATTTAAAAGCCTCTAAGGGAGGGGCGCCTGGGTGGCGCAGTCGGTTAGGCGTCCGACTTCAGCCAGGTCACGATCTCGCGGTCCGGGAGTTCGAGCCCCGCGTCGGGCTCTGGGCTGATGGCTCGGAGCCTGGAGCCTGTTTCCGATTCTGTGTCTCCCTCTCTCTCTGCCCCTCCCCCGTTCATGCTCTGTCTCTCTCTGTCCCAAAAATAAATAAACGTTGATTTTTAAAATAAAAAATAAAAGCCTCTAAGGGAAACACGCCAGCTTGAGAAGCAACAGAGATGCCTGAGAGGTGAAGGCTGAGTAATCCAACGCCAGCGGCCGTCTCCGAGAACTGAACACACAGGTCTTCAGAGAAAGAGATGTCTGATCATTGGCAGACATCCTTAGTTACCTCCCACCAGCCATTCCCTGGCTTCCTTGTTAACAGAACCCTAATTTCGTTTGAGCAGCAATACAACCATCCCTAGGGGATGAATCACGAATGGTCTAAGCCAAGGATCAGCAAACGACTGACTACAGTCCAAACTCATCCCACTGCCTTTTTTTGGTAATACTTTGAAAAGGTTGAAAAAAAAAATCAAAAGAAGAATTAGGATGACATGAACTTGAAATTTGTATTGGAAACTAGAGGGGATTATATTCAATTAAATGATATTAGGGGCGCCTGGGTGGCACAGTCGGTTAAGCGTCCGACTTCAGCCAGGTCACGATCTCGCGGTCCGGGAGTTCGAGCCCCGCATCAGGCTCTGGGCTGATGGCTCAGAGCCTGGAGCCTGTTTCGGATTCTGTGTCTCCCTCTCTCTTTGCCCCTCCCCCGTTCATGCTCTGTCTCTCTCTGTCGCAAAAATAAATAAACGTTGAAAAAAAAAATTTAAATGATATTATATTACCTTCAAGTTGCGATGTCTGCAAAGTTGTAGCGGTGAGTTGACCAACTGTCCCGGTCTGGAGAGAGGTCTCCAAACTCTGGAAGTTTGGTACTGAAAACAGAAATGCTTCCAGCAAACCAATATGAGCCGGCCAGCGTGCCATAGCCCCCTCAGTTAAATCTCAATTGCAGGTTAAACCATGACTACTTTGGTGTTTATTATTGTTAGGATAAGTATGTCCTAGGTGTTGTGCAGCCCACACTCATACTGAAAAAAAAAAAAAAAAAAAAAGCCTGTGTTGTTTATATGAAGCTTCAATTCACCAAGCGTCCTGCACTTTTGTTTGGTAAATCTGACGGCCCTGGCCACGCCTATTTGTTTACAGATTGCCTAGGGTTGCCTTCCTGATACTGCAGTAGAATGAGCAGTTGCAACACAGATGAGACGGCCCATAGAGCCTAAAATATTTGCTATCTGGCCCTTCACAACAAAGGTTTGCTGATCCCTGGTCTAAACCAGTCACAGTAACTTAATTCCCTTTTGCCAGTAGTCACATACCGGGCTGACCGTGTGACCGACGAGGCCAAAGAGCAGGGCTACTGTGGGTACTTCCCGGAAAGATTTCACCCCTGATTTCTTTCTGTCCAGCTTGGGAGGCTGCTGTCTAAAAATGCGATGGTTGGAGTTGTAGCAGCCATCTTGTGGCACGAGGGGAAACTTGGTCTCCTCACCGACGATGGGGTAACATTAAGAACGTGGTGCCTCGGGGCGCCTGTGGGTGGCTCAGTCGGTTGAGCGTCCGGCTTCGGCTCGGGTCATGATCTCACGGTTTGTGGGTTCGAGCCCCGCGTCGGGCTCTGTGCTGATGGCTCAGAGCCCGGAGCCCGCCTCGGATTCTGCGTCTCCCTCTCTCTCTGCTCCTCCCCCGCTCATGCTCTGTCTCTCTCCTTCAAAAATAAATAAAAACATTTAAAAATTACAAGAATATAAAAAAAATACCAAAAAAAAAAAAAAGAACGTGGTGCCTCCAAAGGCCCACCTGCTCCTCGTCAGAGATTCTTAACCATGAGGAATCGTGAAGTTGGTGGGAGACAAAAATTACCTCATAGTTTCCACAAACTGCTACCTGGAACTTAGTGCTTTCTCCGGCAATGCACACATCCCACAATCTATAGTAGCATCAGCTCTAGCTGGAACTTGGCCACCGAAATATCCATGCTCTGGCCCCTCAAGATTCACCTCCATCCCACGTGAGTTCATTCACCCCAACATCCCCGTGGGGCTCAACCCGCTGCAGAATCAACTCAAAGTTCCAAACTCTCATCTAAATCTTATCCACTTAAAAGTCACATTTCATCATCTAAACCGGGCATGGCGGGGGGGGGTGTGGGGGGGTGGGTGTGATCTATCCCAGAGCAAAATTCCCCTCCATCTCTGGGCCCGCGAAACGAGAAAACCACTGTACCTGCTCCCTAAATGCAAGGACGGGCCAGGCCCGGGATAACGGTTACAGACGCTCCTGTTCGAGAGGGGCGAGAAACGGAAGAGAAAAAGGAGCGGTCCAACAATTTTGAAATCAGGCTAGGAATACGCTGGGTCCCAAGAGCCTGCGGTTCGAGGCTCCCCCTCCGAATCCGTGGTTCTGCCCCCAGAATCACTCACCCTCTTTCTCGAAGGGCAGCGAGTGTTTGCGACGGAGCAGGTTTACCAGCCTGTTTTCTGCTGGTGGCATTTCTGGGAGCCTGACAGTCTCCTTTTGTCCCATCCGTGGACCACCAGGTCCAAACTGGCGGTGCTTCTGCGGGCGAGGAATTCCCCGTAACCTCGTGGGTCTCCTCTGTAGGTCATGGGGATTCGTTTCCATTCGACGAGCAGACCGTCCACGGGTCTTCCTGGGATAATTCCATCCTCATTCCCGGCTTTTGGTGTGATGGCTGAGAGGGTCCAGGAGTCCAAGAACCCTCTGAGCGACCTCTGGGTACTTCCGAGGCACTGGCCAAAGGCGGGATGCCTCCCTGGCTTTCTCTTCGGAGCACATTTTCCCAGCCGCAAATCAAACCTTGCTATCTTTTGATAGCGGCTTTTAGCAACTGGAGACGCTGAGAGCTTCTCCAGTCATCGAGTTCCGGGTCCTCTTTTGTGTGACAGTTGCTCCCTCTACTTCCTTTCACAGTTTACTGTGAGCAGCAAGAAGAAACTGAGGCGCTCCCTCAAAGTTTGCCGGGAAACCTCCGCAGCAAAAGACATATCCAAGTTCATCACTCACAAGCTCTGCCTGTAATACCCAAGGTCAATGCTTACAAGCTCCGTTTCTCATAGCAATGCGGGATGCAATTCGGCCAAGCTTCCTGCCACTGTATGACAAGGACCCTCTCTTCTCCAGTTTCCAGTAACAGGTCTCTTCTCTCTTTCTAAACCAACACCTGGAGTGCTTTTCACATCCACATTCCTACCGACAGCCTGTTTACGGCAGTCGAAAGAGTCTCCATTTGTGACAACAGCATCCACTTCCCGGACTAAAATCGGTATCAGTTTTCTATTGATGCTATAAAAAAAAAAAAAACTTATCACAGACTCAGTGGCTTAAAACAACACAAATCTTGGGGCGCCTGGGTGGCTCGGTCGGTTAAGCGACCGGCTTCAGCTCAGGTCATGATCTCGCGGTTTGTGGGTTCGAGCCCCGCGTCGGGCTGTGTGCTGACAGCTCAGAGCCTGGAGCCAGCACCGAGTTCTGTATCTCTTTCTCTCTCTTTCCCCCTCCCCTGCTCATGCTCTGTCTCTCTCTGTCTCTCTCTCAGAAATAAATCAATATTAAAATAATAAAACCACAAATCTTACAGCCTTGAGGTCAGAAATCCAAAGCGGGTCCGCAGGGCCCTACTACCAGAGCTCTAGAGGAGATCGATCTGCCTGCTTTATCCAGCTTCCTAGAAGCTGCACACATTCCAGCCTCCATATCACTCAGGCCTCTGCTTCTGCCATCATATCTCTTACTCTGACTCTGTCGCTCATTTCTGCCCCTCTCTGTCCTTGAAAAGACCCAGGAGCGCCTGGGTGGCTCAGTCAGTTGAGCGTCCGACTTCGGCTCAGGTGGCGATCTCACGGTTTGTGAGTTCGAGCCCCGCAGGGGGCTCTGTGCTGACAGTTCCGAACGTCCTCCGGTTCCTCTGTCCGTCCCCCTTCTCTGCTCTTTCCCCACTCACACCCCCTCTCTCGAAAATAAGAATGAACACTGAAAATGAAAACTTGAAAATAAAAATAAAAAAAAATAAAATAAAATAAAATAAAATAAAATATCCTGTGACAACATTGCGCCCATTCCTGTAACCCAGGACTGTGTCCCCACGTCTCGAGAGTTATTTAATCCTACCAGCACGGTCTCTGTTGCCACGGAAGGTAACAGATCCGCAGGTTTGGGGAATTAGGATGTGGGCATCTTGGAGGAGCTGTTATTGTGCCTGCCACAGTTACAGATAAAAGCCATGCGTAGTTTCATACAATATTGTAGCTGGGACAGATATCTGAAAACATCCTTTACATTCATCATTATTTCAAAGTTTTAGTGCCTGTTAGACCCTCCACTGGATTTTGTTATCTAAAGGAGCTAACAAAGGAGCACGTACCTACAACACTACAAATTCTTTTTAACCTGTCGGTGAATCTATGTTAATAAACCTGGTTTCTCGGGTAACTGTGTGCATTTGACTTGAAATTTATTTTTATGTATTTGAGAGGCATAGAGAGAACCAGTGGGGGAGAGGCAGAGAGAGGCGAACAACACGAGGCAGGCTCTGCCCTGTCAGTGCAGAGCCCGACGCGGGGCTCGAACTCACAAACCGTGAGGACCACGACCTGAGCCGACATCAAGAGTCGGACGCTTAACCGGCTGAGCCTCCCCGGCTCCCCTGTGCGCATTTTTCTTTAGCGGTGTTTCCCCAGAAGAAGTTCACGGGCTTCATCAGACTGCCACAGTATAAAAAGGGTTAAGAGGGGCGCCTGGGTGGCTCAGTGGGTTGAGCGTCCGACTTCGGCTCAGGTCGTGATCTCGCGGTCCGTGGGTTCGAGCCCCGCGTCGGGCTCTGGGCTGACCGCTCAGAGCCTGGAGCCTGTTTCAGGTTCTGTGTCTCCCTCTCTCTCTGACCCTCCCTCGTTCATGCTCTGTCTCTCTCTGTCTCAAAAATAAATAAATGTAAAAAAAAAAAAAGAGGTTAAGAATGCCGGTGTTACGTGTGTAGTAAATATTTTTACAATGTAAGCCACTGAGAGTCAACTTTTCTGTTACTTGCAGCCAAAGACAGTCCTAAGTGATGCACAGCTACAGGTTTTCTGACTCACAGGTCTGGATGCACCTTTCCTCTGGTTTTCTGGGCATGGACCTGGGACTCATCATAGCCCAGCTAATGAAGCTGGAAAACCTAATTTTATTTAATGCCCAGCCTGTTATGTGATTACGCGATATAATGATTATCTGTCCATGGGGGGGGGGGGGGGGGGGGGGGCTGGGAATGGTTCATACATTCATTTATTCATTCCTCAAATATTTCCTGATGCCTGCTCTGTGCCAAGACTACAAAAGCCAGACCTCCCGATGGTTCCTTCTTGTTCTATGTCCCTTCTTCCAGGCTGCCTTCCCTCACCACCTCTGCCAAATTAGTACCCTCCCCCAATCCTATGCTGTCATTCATCATATCACCCTGCTCTACATAAGTTGCAGATCTTCAGCTCCCCTGAAATAAATCTATCCATTTACTGATGGACATCCTCCCACCAAAACATCAGCTCCATAGCCACACCACCAGTTCCCCACTGGTGCTGACATCTGGGACCTACACATTGTAGAAACTTGGCACGGATTTGCAGAATGAATAAGAAGCATTGCTCCCACCCCCGCAGGGCTCAGGTCTAGGAGAAAACTCGAACAAATCCATAAACTACAGCGGGAGGAAGTAATACAGCGCTCTGGGGGTGAGACATACAGAGGAGTGGGGAGGCGGACTTCCAGGAGAGAGGTGAGCCTTGAATGCAGCTACTCATGGGTGCTGAGGAAGAAGGGGTAGAGGGGACAGCATGAGTGAAGGCATACATGCACGGAAGGCCACGGAAGTGGTTTCGTGAGACCCGGATGCAGGCAGCGAACCGAGTTGAAATGCTGAAAAGGTGAGCTGGAATGAGGTGAGGTCAGGGGCAAAATCCCGAATACTTACAAGGGTCCGGGTGGGCAGCAAAACTGAAGAGAGGGTATCAGGTGTTCAGTGACTAATAGCATCTATATCTAGCTCAATGTCAATGGACAAAACTAATTGCCTCCAGAGAGTTGCGACCATGCAGGAAGGCTGGCCCGATGTTGCCAGCTCTTAGAATTTATCAAGAAAACCTGGAAATCTGAACTTCTGGGTGACATCTCCCAATATGTAAGCAGCAGTAACCGATTCATATCTTAAATACCTTGTGTTACGACACCATGTGCATCAAACAAAATCTGTCTGTCGGAAGATCCAGCCTTACGCCGCCTGTTTGCAACCTCTCGGTTTGCTGCGAAGGACTAAAAGTTTAGACTTGATTCCATCGGTAAATAGGTAAATCTGTCAGTTTCACAGATGCTTCTGGTCCCGGCCACAGGACGGACCGTGGTGCCAATCATTGAGAAGGGGATCGCCGGGAGAGAAGAGGAGGAGCTCCCTGGCTAGAGATGCCCAGGGGACAACTGGACAAATCAGAAGAGAGATCAGTTGTGACTTGGATATTTAACGGAGAATGGCCTTCGAATCAATCTGTAACCATTTAGTGAGTATCTGCAATGTGCAAAACACTGCGAAAGGCCCCGGGGCCCAACGTAGCGCAAGGCAGCTGTGTGGTAGTGGCTGGGAAGGGAGACACATTCATTCGAGTGCCTGGCCTCTGCAAACTCTACTCGGAGCTAGGCACTCTCCAGATGTCCTTAAAGGACAAAAGATCTGCATCATTCCTATGATTCACGTTTTCCAGAGGAGACGGCTGAGCCTTGGGGAGATTCAGAAACCTACAGAAGGTCACACAGATAGGAAGCTCTCCGGATTCGAACCCACATCTGCTTTGCTCCAAAGCCCTGGCATTCGTCTACACTCTGCTTCCTCCCATCCAACCAGCCTCCAGCTGAGAGGTATTTGCCTTTGGGGTCTGTGGTTCAAAGCGTGTCAGTTTCTAGGCATCATTTTGCCTCTCTGGCCTCTTTCTCCCCGTTAGACTCGGTCACAATCTCTTTCTTCCCAATCAACACATGATCCTGACGTTGATTTATGTTTCCTTTCTGGGGGTAGCTGGCACGTGACACTATCACTGCTAAAAACCTTCCTTAAAATGTCTCTTCCCATCACGGGGCTTTGGAAGAAAACTAAGCAGAGGCGGTGCCCCCCCTTCCCGGCCTCCCCCCAACCCCCCCGCCCTCAGTCCCTGACTCAGACCATCTCTGGATCACTGACGTCAGCACCAGAAGCTCTGAGAAGTTCACCCACGTTAGCACCAGGACTGGAAATCAAAGGTAGCTATTTTTGGACCTGACTTCAATCGCTTTCCCTTGGAACCCCCTCAAGGCCAAGAGAGCAAATAATTTAATATGATTAGATTGAAACAATCCCAGAAGTTGGTCTGTTTACACACCTTGGCACCATTTTTGACAAGGGTATGAGAGTATTCCAAATAAATGGACTTGGCTGGGCGGGTGTGAGGTATTCCACTTACTGGAGCCTGGAATGACATCCCGGGGCTGGGGACAAAGCCTCCTTGCTGAGAAGGAACGGCAAAGGAAAATTCCTAGTGTGGGCAGGAGTGACAACTCCTGTCCGCTGGGCTCTCCCCTCACCTGCCTTGGATCCGATTTCGGGGACGGCTGCTTCTTTGAGGCCATGCGTGTTCCTCCCCCTCGGTAGGTTTTTTTTCTGGCTTTTTTGCTCCTGGTGATTGTGTCCCCACTGAGCTCTCAGATCTCTGTGAACATGCCTCCTTCCCTCCCTCTCTGCCTCCTTCCAAGGTCACTGGGTGCATGGGGGTCTTGGGAAGGTTCAGAAGGGATCCCTCTTTTCCTCTCCTCCTGCAGCTGCCACAGTCCTTGGTCCCCCATCTCGGACCCAGACCACCACGGTACCTTTCCCACCACGGCCTCTGACCCTCAGTCTGCCGGTCCTCTCCTGACCACAGGGACCACCTTCTTCCTGCTGAAGGGCAAGCTCCTTCTTTTTAAAAATTTTTTAACGTTTATGTATTTTTGAGAGAGAGAGAGGGAGAGAGAGAATGAGATGGGGAGGGGCAGAGAGAGAGAGAGAGAGAGAGGGAGACACAGAATCCGAAGCAGGCTCCAGGCTCCGAGCTGCCAGCACTGAGCCGGATGCAGGGCTTGAACCCACAGACCGTGAGATCATGACCTGAGCTGACGTCGGATGCTTAGCCAACTGAGTCACCCAGGCGCCCCAGCCAAGCTCTTTCTTAGCGCATCTGTCCACTTGAGCCCAGGAGAGGAGCAAGGCCTGGGGTTGGGAGTCCTGGCACACTGGAGCTACACGGAGCGCCCCCGACCCCCGTGTGCC
Organism: Prionailurus bengalensis; assembly: GCF_016509475.1. NCBI lineage: Eukaryota > Metazoa > Chordata > Mammalia > Carnivora > Felidae > Prionailurus > Prionailurus bengalensis. The sequence continues at coordinate 176,152,775 of NC_057343.1, read as the reverse complement.
GCCAGAATCCATGGTTCTCCAACACTTCTCTCCCCATCAGGACCTGAACTTCCCACTAATGCTCCCTTCCATTCCCCAGACGTGCCAGGTCTGTCCTCCAACAGTTCCTATTTTGTTTTGGAAAGTGTTTAAAAACGCACAAAGAATAATATGTTCACCAGCTGCAATTTAAATAAAAAACTTGCAACAAACGAACAAAAAAGAACGGTGTGAAAACCTCCCGTACCCCCCGTAATATTTTGTGCTTGCTTTCAGTCTCTTTCTTTTTTTTTTCTTTAATTTTTTTTTAACATTTATTTATTTTTGAGACAGAGAGAGACAGAGCATGAACGGGGAGGGGCAGAGAGAGAGGGAGACACAGAATCCGAAACAGGCTCCAGGCTCTGAGCGGTCAGCACAGAGCCCGACGCGGGGCTCGAACCCACGGACAGACAGTGAGATCGTGACCTGAGCCGAAGTCGGACGCTTCACCGACTGAGCCACCCAGGCGCCCCTCTTTCAGTCTCTTTCTTAAAAGAAATGAATCATTACAGATAAAACCAGGTTCCCCTTGACCATCTACTACCATGGCAATCTCTTCTGTCCTTCCGTGAAGCAAAACCCAGCCTGGCAGTCCGTTTCCTAAACTTTCACATACACGTGCGTACCGCGGAATCCACGGTCGCATGCACGCGTACACAGATCGCACATTTCGTGTCTTTGCCATGTGGCTTTATGAGGCCGAATGCACGTATCTCATCCACAATGTAAGACGCAAGAGAACAAGTAGAGAGGTGAGGAAGTTTCCCCACGGCCCCGTCCCCGAGACCGCTGATGTCTGAGACCATTTATCTGGCACTTTCTTTTGCCCGGATTCCTCACTTGTCCTGCCCCTGGGTGTCCCCCCTCACTGGCCAGAGGACTCTCTCAGCAGCACCTGTGTGTCCTCCCTGCACCCCGTGCTGGCCCTTCCCTCCCACCCACACCCCTGGTCTGGCGGTGGAGAGGGGCTGATGTGTGCCTGCAGCAGGAAGAGGCGCCGGCCCTCGCACACTCACTCAGCCTCTCCCCTGCCTCCCACAAAGCTCTTTCTGACACTGGCTTTGAACCCCTTTGCCAAAAGCTATTCATTAGCCTTAGCAAATTGCTTTGCTGACACTTTTCCTGACTGTGTCTCAAACCCAAATGGCATATGTCTGTATTTGTGCCTTCATTAAATCTGGATCAAAGATTAGTTGAATCCGGCCAATGTTTTTGAGCGCAACTGGGAGCAAGTGAAGAAATCATTTTGAAGAAATGTGTTTGTGCCGCCCCTCCCACCCGGGAGGGAGCAGGCAGCTTTCCGCGGAGAGCGTGTGGGGGTCCGCTGGAAGTATGACTTTGGGGGTGGAAATATCTCGGAGAACTTGTGCAGGCAGATCCCCTCCCCTTCCCCCCTCCCCCCTAGCCTCCTATGTTGCTCCGGATCTTGAGAGAGAGGTCGGTTCTCCAAAAGGGAAGAGACCCTCCTACTATATTAGGTTTGCTAGCACAGAAATTGGGAGTAGCTCGTTAGCACGCCTTGGCTAATGAAAACTGTTACTCATTCAGTGCAGCAACTTTTAAGGACCATCTGCTGTATGTCAGATACTGTGACACATTCCTCCTAACAACCTGAGAAGAATATTAACATTACTGCCGCTGCGACTGTTACTATTACTGTGAATGTTACTATTATGTTGTCGGAAACCAATGGTATGGTTAAGAGTCTGGACGAATCACTTCCTGTCTGTGACTCTTGACGCACCCCCCCCCCCGCTCCCCCCCCCCCCCCCCCCCCCCCCCCCCCCCCCCCCTCCCCCCGGCCAAGCAATCATGGACATCACTCAGTTGGGACCACCCAGCCTCGCGCTCTCTTCCATTAATGGCACTTTGATTTTTTTTTTTTTTCCTTCTGGCCACTCTCCGGTCCACCTGCAGTCCTGTCCTTCAAAGATCGTGATGAGGGTTAAAGGCCTAACGCACGTAAAACGCATCTGTCACAACTTCTGCACAGGGTAAACACTCAGCATGTGTTGGTACTTATTATATAATCATAATTCCGTATAATATGTAGTGCAGGTAATATAATGTGTGTAGGTACCATTACCTGGGGCAGGGGGGAGGCGGCGAACTCAAGGCCTTTGCCTGAAAGCCTGGGCTTCTTGCTCACAGGTCACAATGGCTCGGGTTGGGCCAATCCGGGTTGAGCGAACCCACCTACCGCTCTCTGTGTGTTCCTGGAGCCAGACGGGTTGTTCCACTGAGCGGCTCCCACTGAGTCAGTCACTGTGGCCATCAACTGCTGAGTGACGAAGGTATCCGTTTCCGTTTGCAACCTTTGACAGTTCTGCCCCAGAGATCCGGGGCCCCTGAGATCGCTTTCATTTTCCAAACGATACTTCCCTGCAGACAGTTCGAATTCCCCTCTGCACCCACGGCCTCCCCATTTGAAATCCATGTGGTTAGTTATGGAAGGAAAGAAAATGATTTTAGAAGGCCCTCCCTAACAAAAAAAAGAAATTAAATGGAAGACACGATCTCTCGAGAGCCATTGCTTAAAATATCTCAGCCTCACTGTTAGCTTCCAGAGGCATTGACTTTGCGTGTCGGATTCAGAACCACGTTCCTCGCTCGACCCTCCTGAACCTTCTGGGCCCCCGGGGAGACCCCGTGGTACAAAGGAGAGAAGACAGGCCCCCTGGAGGTGGATGGAGCTTACTAGTGAGAAGGCGGGCCAAAGTTCAGGTTTTGTAGATGTCAGGGTGCTAGATAAACAACCCCAGAGGCCCCCAAGCCATCCCAAACAGCCCGCTGAGGGGTCATCTAGCCTCCCCCAGGCTGAAATTCATGCATGGGTTGACTGTGTCCGTCCCGGAAAGTGGATTTCATTGCATGAAATGTGAGCCGACAAAGTCCTCTGTGGCCCTTGCGGACGAACGTTTGCCTCTAGCTCACTCTAGAAATGAACTCGCCTAAAAATGACTGAGTCAGCTTTCGGGTTCATCCCCAGAGGAAGGAGCCTGGGATTTGAGGGTAGTCCGCACGTACGAAGTGACGGGCGAAGTGGAGCAATTATCCAGTGAATCTGATTAATGTGGACAGCTGGGGGCAGGGACCCGGCCTCCTTGCCTAATGAGGAGTGAGGACACCGTGAGTGTGAAATGGATGCCCCACCTGGACAACTGCACAGTGCGTTCCTTCCGAAGTCCTGCAGGACTTTCTCTCCCATATACAATTTCACGAAGTGCGCGTGACAGCTCCAACATCATTACCATCATTACTGAGAACCTCCCGTGTTCCAGGCCTTGGGCTAGGCAATTTGCACATGTTATTTCCAATCCTATTCCAACCCCACGGGGCCGGGAGGCCCTGTTTCCTGCAGCCTCTGGATGAGGAAACTGAGGCCAATACACATGGCGACTGCACGGTGGGTAATGGGATGCAGATCCTTTCTGGTTCGTTTTTATATTGTGCCTTCATTTTACTCTTTAAAAATTCAGGGCGCCTGGGTGGCTCAGTCGGTTGAGCGTCCGACTTCGGCTCAGGTCACGATCTCACGGTCCGTGAGTTCGAGCCCCGCGTCGGGCTCTGGGCTGATGGCTCAGAGCCTGGAGCCTGCTTCCGATTCTGTGTCTCCCTCTCTCTCTGCCCCTCCCCCGTTCATGCTCTGTCTCTCTCTGTCTCAAAAATAAATAAACGTTAAAAAAAATTTTTTTAAGGAAAAATAAAAATAGAAATAATACATGCATAAGTTTCTTTTGAAGTAGGAGAGAGTACAACGCCCCCTCACTCCTGAACTTTCTTCCAAAAAACATTCTGGGCCTGCACCAGCGCATGGCCTGTGTGTGTGTGTGCGGGGACCCGTAGAGCCCCTGCCTTGATGCAGGTGGCGGCATTCCTTAAAAACTGTTGTGCCTCGTGCATTTTCAAAAACACGTTATCGTGGAAATTTGCCAAGCCTCTGCAAAAGCAGACAGATGACAACGTGAGTTCCCATGTGTCCATCAGGCGGCTCCGACAAATGCCAATTCTTTGCCCGTCTTGCTCATTCCATACCTCCGCCCGCCTCCCACCCACCCCGCCCTGCCCCAGACTGTTTTGAAGCAAATATCAAACACCACATTACTTCGACTACAAGCAGTTCAGGTTGTATATCTAAAAGAGAAAGATTCCTTTCAGGCGTACACCCAACACTACTCTCATACCTTAGAAAACAAGAGTAGGTCTTTAACGGGTCTCGGAGAGAATGCTAGAGTTCTCGCACTTTCGCAAAGGTAACTCATCCACGCGGAGGCCACAACCGCCCACTTTCCTGTTGGCCAGCACTCAGGTCGGGGCCAAGCTTTTGCCTACCAGTAAGGTGCACTGTATGAAACCATCAATATTTGATCATTTTTTGACTGTGAGCTCTCCTAGGACTTGGATCACCAAGGAACAAACAGCACGAAATTTCCAGTCCTCTTGCCTCGGCCTGACCTATCTTCCTGCTTCCGAAGTCTGCGTCTAGCCGCTCTGTCCCGTCCATGGGATCATCTCTGCTGGGCACACCTCATTATGTCCCCTCCCTGCTTGAAACCTTCCATGGCTCCTATTACCCTTAGAATAAAAAACTGAACCTCCTTAAGCTGGCCTTCAAGGACTTTCACAACCTGGCCTAACCTGTCTTTCCAGCTGTTTCCAGCCACTTCCCCATATTTCAGCCATCCAACTGAATCACCATTATCCAGTTAAACAAACCTCATGTTAAGATGTTTGTGTCTTTGCCCAGGCTGTTCCCTCTGCTTAAAATGCCCTTCCCCTAGTCTCTGGCTAGAAAACTCTTATTCATCCTTCAAAACCCAACATCACTGTGCCTTCTTCTGTGAAACCTGTTCTGAGTCTTCTGAGTAGAATCAGGCACATACATTCCCTTTGGTAGGTAACCTGATGTTCAAGAGATGACTATACGGGGTTTTCGGTTTGCGTGTCTATGATATCCAGTGAAGCATTGATCCCTCTCCTGAACAGCAAATCCATACATCCGACACTTTGACTAGAAGGTGGGATAGCCGCAAGCCAATAGATAAAGAATTACGGGTCTTGGATTCAAAGAGGAAATCTAGGAGCTAATGGGGTCATCAGGTTGTTAAAAAACATCCTCATTCCTTGAGGATAGGCACTCAGAGGGCCAGAAAGGAGCTCACCCGAGAGTTTTTGAGGTTTTGATTTGTTGGATTTGGTTTTACTCACTCAGCGGCTGTTTGTGCCCTTTGTAATTCTTGGTTCTGTAGCTCAGTATCTCTCCTTGGTAATCACACCTTGCCTCCGGCCATCCTGCTTTTCTGCTTCCCTTCTTTGTCTTTATTTTAAAAATTACAATATGATGGGGCACCTGGGTGGCTCCGTCGGTGAAGCATCTGACTTCGGCTCAGTTCATGATCTCGTGGTTCATGAGTTCGAGCCCCCCATCAGGCTCTGTGCTGACAGCTCAGAACCCGGAGACTGCTTTGGATTCTGTGTCTCCCTCTCTCTGCCCTTCCTCCATTTGCACTCTGTCTCTCTCTCTCTCTCTCAAAAATAAAGATTTTTTTAAAGAATTTAATAATAAAATAAAATTACAATATGAAACTTGTTGATAGGAAAAAAATACTATCACTGGTCTAAATGACCACTAACAGGAGACAATTTAAATAAATTATGACACATGCATGCCACGGAATAAAATGTAGCCATTACAAGGAATAAGGCAGCTTGGAGTTCCACATAAGTGCATATAGTATGATACTACTGTGTTAGAAACACACACATATGGGGCTCCTGGGTGGCTCTGTTAGTTAAGCATCCGACTTCGGCTCAGGTCACGATCTCACGGTTCATGGGTTCGAGCCCCGCGTCGGGCTCTGTGCTGACAGCTCGGAGCCTGGAGCCTGCTTCGGATTCTGTGTCTCCCTCCCTCTCTGCCCTTCCTCCACTCATGCTCTGTCTCTCTCTCTCAAAAATAAATAGACGTTAAAAAAATTTTTTGTTTAAACCACACACATGTAATGTATACGTTTTTATTATGTAAATAAAAATATCCTATTACATAAATAAAAACAAAGCTTTCGTTTAAACTTTTGAAGATTACACACACACAAAAACTGCCAAGTATATTTAGGTCTGTGGGATAAGAATAGTGGATGAGAAGAGAGTTTGTTTTGTTCTGTTTTGTCTTGTTTTGTTTTATTTTGAGAGAGAGACAGTGCGAGTGGGGGAGAGGAGCAGAGAGACAGAGAGAATCCCAAGCAGGCTCGATGCTCAGCAGGGACCCCGATGTGGGGCTTGATCCCACAACCCTGGGATCACAATCTGAGCCCAACTCAAGAGCTGGACACCTACCCGGCTGAACCACCCAGGCGCCCCTGAAGAGAGGAAGAGTTCTGGTTTTCATTTAATGCTCTTTGGCTGCGTCCTTCGAAACGATGGAAAAACACAATACATTTCTTGTATTCGCTTTGGAAAACGTACCAAAATCCAAGGAAGATATTGAAAATCTCGTGACTCCATTATTGATTGCCTCCATTAACATTTTTTTTTAATTTTTTTTTAAACGTTTATTTATTTTTGAGACAGAGCATGAACGGGGAAGGGGCAGAGAGAGAGGGAGACACAGAATCGGAAGCAGGCTCCAGGTCCTGAGCCATCAGCCCAGAGCCCGACGCGGGGCTCGAACTCACGGACCGTGAGATCGTGACCTGAGCTGAAGTCGGACGCTTAACCGACTGAGCCACCCAGGCGCCCCGCCTCCATTAACATTTAATGAAGTAATGAGTTTGCTGTGCCGTAACTTGCAGTTTTCAACTACAAATGGCTCACGGACACCTGACGTCACTACGTATTCTTCCACGGCCTCGCTTTTATTGGCTGCTAAGAATTCTGTCCTTTCTTTCCTCCCTCCCTCCTAAGCTGCCAGTCTTTATTCCTTCCGATACCTGAGTTTAGCTGCAGGGGGTACAGCCGGCTGACCCAGAAGGATGCTATTCCTAATCAGAAGAGCGGGCCTTGCTTGCTTACATGCACACCGGCTCACATGCACACCCCCAGTTCCGTGAAGAAAGGTTGTGCTGAATGTCTCTGAAGTACAGTGTCTCGGGAGTCCCCCAGGGCTGGCGGTGGGATTTTGTGGCCCGCCTGGACGATGAGACTTGTGCACACTGTGCACACTGCTGCCAGAGGCAAACGAGTTTCCCAAAGGCCTCAAGTGCTAACGTCAAACCCATGGAAAAGCGCGAGTCACATGACAGGAGACACAAGCCTGAGGGTCTGGGGAGACAGCCTGGCTCACCGGGATCTGCAGGTTCTTCTAGTTGAGTTCGGAATGTTAGCGTGTTGATCCTTTACCCCTCCTCCTTCAGCCTCCCGGACCAGGCACCCAAGAAAGCCTCCTGCAAACCCATTCTCCCTGATAAAACTGGGCTGCATTGAGACCGGTCACCACTACCTCCTGGCCATGTGGCTACTTGTCACACACATGCACTGAAATCCTCTTGAATGCCTAGCATTGCATTTATCTGGTGTGGCAAGTCTTTACTGGGTCTGCTGATTGCCTCGTCCCTAATGGCCAAGCAGAAATAATAGCTGAGTACATACTGGGTGCTTCGAATTAACAAACTAACCGATGGAATGAGCCCGAACTGAGTGCCTACTGTACCCCAGGCAATGTCTGAGGAAACGGAGTCGTTTCGTTCCTCACATGCCCACATGGAAATACTGATAATGACACCCATTTCTCTCTTGGGGGCTGTGTCTTTCATTCTCTGGACCACCAGCCTCAGAATCTCCTGGAATACTTATTAAAAATGCAGATTCCTAGAACCCGCCTCTGCCCCACTAACTCATAATCTCAATGGGTGGGTCCAGGCGTCTTTCCGGCATACGAGCTCCCAAGGGAATCTTGTGCAGCATGAAATGTGAGAATCAGCACTCGGGGGCCTGGAGAGGAGCTGCTATTCGTGTTAGCGAGCCCAGAGAGGTCAAGAATTCAGGACGCTCATTCACCCACTTTTAGGCTCAGTGATCTTCCTACAAAATGAGAACCTGAGACCCCAGCCGATAAGCACAGAAGGGCAAGAACTGGTTATTACCACAGGGGGAAATCCAACTGGTTTGCTAATACACGGGAAAACCATCGGTACCTCGAGGACTCATAAAATATAACCAGAAAGAAAAGATGACTGCTGCCTACCCACATCCAAGATCTTCTAAAAAGAAAACCTCGTCCTGGCAGTGTGATGGAATTGGAACGCACGTGTCACTGCTGCTGACCTGGGGGGGGGGGGGGGTGGGGGCATCAACTTTCTGGAGAACAAGGTGGCATTATGTATCAAGGGCCTTAAAAACATTCCCGTGGTGTAGGAATTCTCTTTTTATTTTTTTTTTCAAGATATGAAATTTATTGTCGAATGGGTTTCCGTACAACACCCAGTGCTCATCCCAAAAGGTGCCCTCCTCGATACCCGTCACCCACCCTCCCCTCCCTCCCACCCCCACCCCCCCCCCGTCAGGAATTCTCTTTTTAGAACTCCCTTCTGAGAAATGAGATTAATCATAGAGGAAAAACAAAACAAAACAAAACCCTTTTTGAATGATGATTATTACCATTACACAATTAGTTATAATGATGATAAGTGGACAGCAGGAAGGACTGATTCAGAAGACCACGGGACGCGGAGCTCGAACTCATGGACCATGAGATCGTGACCTGAGCCAAAGTCAAACGCTTAACCGACTGAGCCACCCAGGCGCCCCTGGTTTTTTTTAAATCCACTTTATCTAGGGTGCAAATTGCACGATAAAAATGCACCCATTTTAAGCATACGGTTCAAAGAAGTTTGACAAATGTATGTACCGGTGAAACTCACCTACACGATCAAGACAACATTTCCATTACCCCCAAAGAATCCTCTGTGCCCCCTCTCAGTCATTTCCTGCCCCCTCCCGTACCAAAATCATCACTGTTCAGATTTCTTTTCCCCGAAGGTTCATTTTCCTTGTTTTTGAAATTTCTATACACAGAACCCTACTGTGCGTACTCTTTGGAGTGTGGCTTCTTTGGGCCAATGTTGTGTTGTTGTGTGCTTTGGGTTTTGTTCATTCTCACTGCCGTATAGTATTCCAACGTACGAACCTATCACAGTTCATTTAGGAATCCCCCCCTGCAACCGCCATCTGGGTGGTTCCAGGTCGGGAGCTGTTACAAAGAGTGATGCTCTGGGGCGCCTGGGTGGCGCAGTCGGTTAAGCGTCCGACTTCAGCCAGGTCACGATCTCGCGGTCCGTGGGTTCGAGCCCCGCGTCGGGCTCTGAGCTGATGGCTCAGAGCCTGGAGCCTGCTTCCGATTCTGTGTCTCCCTCTCTCTCTGCCCCTCCCCTGTTCATGCTCTGTCTCTCTCTGTCCCAAAAATAAATAAAAAACGTTGAAAAAAAATTAAAAAAAAAAAAAAAGAGTGATGCTCTCCATAATCCTGCCTCCGATAGACACATGGACTCTGATCTCTCGTGTAGGTCTCCAGAATGGAATTAGTAAGTAGGTCATGAGGCTTTTGCTGATATTGTCAACAATTTCCATGGTGGTTTTACCAGCTCGCACGCCCCACTAGCAATGCATGAGAGTTCTCGCTGCTCTTCACTGTCTGTCTTTTTTTATTGTTGCCATTCTGGCTGCAAATATGCATGTTTTTGAATATCGGTTCTGCCCAGGGGTCAGTTTCAGAGAGAGAGAAATTTCCTAGGCAGCCAGCTTGAGTTGGATTGTAACTGGTCTGCTTCCGTCTTTCAATAAGGAGGGTAATGTGTCTGATGTTTTTAACATTACCTTATTGAGGTATATAATTGGGGTACATGAAAGGAACAAATCTTGTCTACAGCTCAATGGATTTTTCGTTGACTTTGTACACAGTCATGACCACCATCTGTGTAGACTTACAGAACACCATCCCGGAAAGTTCTCTTACAGTCTCTTTCGAGACTATTCCTATCACCTCCCAAGAGATAACCACTGATGTTATTTCTTTTGGCATACATGTATTTCGTCTTTTCTAGAACGTCATATAAATGGTATCATACAACGTGTGGTCTTTTGAGTATGGCTTCTTTTGCTCACAGTAATGCTTTCGAGATACCTCTGGGTTGTTGCTTACATCACCAGTTTGTTTCTTTTTATTGCTGGGATGCATCTGCAGTTTGGTGATGCCAGAGTTTGCCCATTCACCTTCTGATGGACATTCGGGTTGCTTCCAGGGTTTGGCTATTATATGAAGAAAGCTGCTGTAAACGTTCATGTACGAGTTCCCTCTCTCTCTCTCTCTCTCTCTTTTTTTTTTTTTTTTTTTTTTGAGTAACAGGTTAGAAATAGAATTCCTAGGTCATATAATAGATATATGTTTAATTTTATGAAAAAGAAACTGCCGAATTCTTTTCTTCTAAGTCGTGGTGCTGATACATTTCCTATTGCTATGTGTGACTTTCCATTGCTTCACACTCTGGCCAACGTGGGTGTCTTTGCCTTCTTTAATTTTTTTTTTTTAACGTTTATTTATTTTAAAAAAAAATTTTTTTTCAACGTTTATTTATTTTTGGGAGAGAGACAGAGCATGAACAGGGGAGGGGCAGAGAGAGAGGGAGACACAGAATCGGAAACAGGCTCCAGGCTCCGAGCCATCAGCCCAGAGCCTGATGCGGGGCTCAAACTCACGGACCACGAGATCGTGACCTGGCTGAAGGCGGACCCTTAACCGACTGCGCCACCCAGGCGCCCCAACGTTTATTTATTTTTGAGACAGAGAGAGACAGAGCATGAACGGGGGAGAGTCAGAGAGAGTCAGAGAGAGAGAGGGAGACACAGAATCCGAAACAGGCTCCAGGCTCTGAGCTGTCAGCACAGAGCCTGACAGGGGGCTTGAACTCACGAACCGCAAGATCATGACCTGAGCCGAAGTCGGACGCTTCACCGACTGAGCCACCCAGGCGCCCCGTTTGCCTTCTTGATTTAAGCCGTTTTAATGTGTGTGGAGTGGTTTATCATTGTGGTTTGAATTTGCAATTCTCCGAGGATTAGTCATGTTGAGCCTCATTTCATGGGCTGAGCGGCCATTTGATAAAAAGTCGAAATCTTTTGCTGATTTTTTAATTGGGCTATCTGTGTTATTATTATTGAGTTGAAAGAGCTCTTTATATATTCTGATTACAAATCCCATGTCAAATATATGCGTCCCGAATATTTTCTTCCGGTCTCCAACTGCCTTTTCATTTTCTTTCTTTTTTTTTTTTTTTTTAATTTTTTTTTTAATGTTTATTTATTTTTGAGACAGAGAGAGACAGAGCATGAGCAGGGAAGGGGCAGAGAGAGAGGGAGACACAGAATGTGAAGCAGGCTCCAAGCTCTGAGCTGTCAGCCCAGAGCCCGACGCGGGGTTCGAACTCAGGAACTGTGAGATCATGACCCAAGCCGAAGTCGGCCGCTCAACCAACCGAGCCACCCAGGCGCCCCTGGGTTGTTTTTATTAACCAGCTCCTGCAAAGTATTTGTTTTAGGAAATCAATATGCCAAATCCCCATTTTCCAGGTAGGAAGAGTGAGGCCCACCCAGAGAGTGCCAACGCCTTCCCAAACCCACACACCATTATAGGGCAGGACCCGGATTCAAAGTCCAGCCCTCCGTCAGGGCGGCAGGTTCAAATTCCAGTCAAACCTAGAAAAGCAAAGGCAATTGTACAAGGTGGTTTGTAGTCAGTATATTATTTAACACGAACACAGAGTGACTCAGGGCCAGGAAGAAGAAACGCAACAAGGGCCTCCTATACTTTGGGATATATTCTTCACAGAGAAACCGAGCTGTTAAAGGCAGGGCGGGCCCTCCCTTCTTGAAAGAAATCAAAATGTGATCGCTCTCTGCACTGTAATCTCTGATGAGAACATTTAATCAATTAGCATTGCTGTTGTCAAAACTTGCTTCCCACCGAGCTGGGAAGCCGCTGGCGGCATATCCTGGTGGGGCCCCGGCCTCCTTCCTCCAGGGCTGGGATCCGCCCCGGCAAGAAACGTCATGTTTTCTCTCCCAGACTACGTTCCTGCAGCCCCAGATGTAAAACCAGAGGCCTCTTATCTGGCATTATTTATCTCTATGCTAATAAAATGTCAATCCCCGGGGGAAGACTTAAAAAGAACCCTGCTTTCTTCTCTGCTCCCGAGGGGCTGGGCACCTTGTTTACTGGCTCACTTCACCGGCACTGTTGGCCTGGCCAATATTTCAGGGCTCCGAGTGGGAATGAGCCTCTGAAGCGGGCAAGGCCATGTTTTCTATTTCCTCTTTCACAGGGTTCCCTGGGTTTCACGGGTGAGCAAGCAGGAAGGAGACGAGAATCAGTAGTTATCCGGTGCTTAAAGTCCCAAGTCCTTATAGTCAGCTTGGCCATTTTATTGATGAAAAAACTGAGGCCCCAAGAATAATCTCTTTTTAAAAAGGTCAGGGCAGGCGGGGACGGGGCGGGGGGGCGGGGACGGGGCGGGGGGGCGGGGAATTATGTGTTACTTAACATTGGCTGACATTTGTGGACCATTCTGTTGCTCCGCACTTCACAGTGTTCTATTCACACCTCATCACAGGCCCATGAAGTAAATAGTGTCATTGTCCATATTTCACACCTGGAAAGAGCCAAGGCTCAGAGTAGGTGACGGCCGGCCCGTTCACCTGCTCTTGGCAACTGTGACTTCTCCCGAAGTCTGAGCAGAGCCAACTGAGACGTCACATTTTGAGGCCCCTGGTTTTGTGATTTAAGAAAAAAAAAAATCAGTTCAAGGGCTGAATTAATGTATAAATTCTCCATGACATAAATACGAGAGATAAGCTAGTTAAGCAACAAATGTGATCATCATGGCCCTTTGAGATTGATGCCTACGGTATCAGGGACAGTAAATGATCTTACTTCTGTATGACAGTAAGTAAGCCAAGCCGGTGAACATGCAATCAATGGGAATCATTGTCAAAATGGCAAATTATCAAAAATAAAACAAACATATGGAAGGGCACCCGGATGGCTCAGTCAGTTAAGGGTCCAACTCTTGGTCTCAGCTCAGGTATTGATCTCAGGGTCCTGAGTTCAAGCCCCACATTGGGCTCCTTGCCGGGCACCAAGGCTGCTAAAAAAACAAAAACAAAACAAAACCAAACAAACAAACAAAAAAATACCACACATGGAATCAAGCCAATAGCAAAAATGTATAAATCGTTATAAGAAATTAGATCATAGGGGCATCTGAGTGGCTCGGTTGGTTAAATGTCCGATTTCAGCTCAGGTCATGATCTCATATGGTGTGAGTTTGAGGCCTGAGCTGGGCTCTGTGCTGGTGGTACGGACCTGCTTGGGATTCCCTCTTTTTCTCTCCCTCTCTGCCCCTCCTCCACCTCTCTCAAATTAAGTAAATAAACTTTAAAAAAAAAAAAAAAGGAATGAGATCATAAACAGTAATAAATGAAATAAAAGTCATAAGCGGTAATGATGAGAAATAAAGCAATCATTGAAGGCAAACTCAAGTCGACAATAGAAATAATAATAGCAACTAACTGTGTGCCAGCCAGTCTCCTAAGCACGTTTCCTGCATTTGTTCATTTAATTCTAACAACAGCCCTATGAGGTAAGGAGTGTTATAAAGTCCCATTTAGTAGATGGGAACACTGAGGCATCGAGAAATCAGGGGCTTGTTTCTCAGCATGACAAACCCAACAGGGTCCCATTTCTCAAGCCAGGAAAAGTTCGGGAAGGGCAGGACAAAGATTGAGTCCCTGCACTAGGCTAGAGACCTTGGTTTGGGGATCCTCTCAAAATGACTAGAAAATACAAGGAAGCCCTAAAAGTCAAGCCAGCCAATGCCTACGGGGGGCTCTTAAATGCTAGGAGCAGAAAGTCCAGTCACAGCCCAGTGGGACTTAGGCATTGTCCCCTGAACCCTGAAGAACTGACTGCTGGAGACTGAGGGAATCCGGAGCCGAATGGGGGCGGGGGGGGGGGGGGGGCGTGGCTCTCCTTGTTCCAGAGGAACCTGCACCTCCAGTGACAGATCAGGCAGAGACAATGAACCTGTGGCAAGCAGGATGGTAAGATAGGGAGAGATCCAAGCAGGTCAGGAAAGGGAACAGAAGGCCTCTGGTTTCTCCCTTTCTTTTTTAATGTTTACGTTTTGAGAGAGAGAGAGAGACAGAGTGTGAGTGGAGAGGGGCAGAAACAGAGGGAGACCCAGAATCCGAAGCAGGCTCCAGGCTCTGAGCCGTTAGCACGGAGCCCGACGCGAGGCTCGAACGCACAAACTGCGAGATCATGACCTGAGCCAAAGTCAGACCTTAACCGACTGAGCCATCCAGGTGGCCCCCAGGCCCCTTTTTTATATTCCCACACTCAGTGCATGTTTTTGGACACCTGCTCTGTTCCAGAGCCTGACCTGATGATGGCCGGGAGTGCGACAACGACAAGGCCCCTGTCCCCTCTGCTGAAGGTCCCGCCTGATTCTCTGCCGGGCAGCTGCCCGTTAGTGACGGGAGGAATCCCATCCCCCTGGTCACAGGCACTGCTTTGTGGTTCAGTGTCCTCTTCATCGCTTTAAAAAAACCACATGGCCGGTCCTGCACACGGACTGCTCCCCTCCAATGGCATGTGGGAATATTAATTTTGGAGTTAAAATATCCCAATGCTTACAGATGATGCGTGGGGGGAAAAATAGTCACTGTGGAGGTCACAGCATAAGGGCACTTAACTTATTCAAATCCAATGTTAACATGAGGGACTTAAATAGGGTGGGGTGCCACTGAGCATGTTGCCCCGAGGGGCCGGATGCTAGTGCTTGAAGATACGAAATTTTCACATAACCTGTCCTCTAAACACCAGGTAAGTGTTTCATCTGATGTCCAAAGCAATAGAACATGTCCAATGTGGTCGTTACTGTCTTCATTATGTATATGTGTGTTTATTGCTATACAGCGTTTTGCACGCATATCCACATGTACAGGGCTTTAGGGACAATTGAAGGAATTTCCCAGAGCGATTTGGACCACAGGTGACCCTCTTTCTCTGCTAAACGCAGGATGTAACTGCATTTAGCAGGATGTGGACTCTCCACACACACACACACACACACATACATGCATCAAGATTTGCTTTTGCAATAGGCATTTGCAGATGAGGTACGACGTAGCCCTTAATTATTCCACAAAGTGTACTACAAATGAGAAGCAATACAACTACCTATAAACCCAGGAATGTCATCCAATCAATCCGTGGCTAATGAATCAAAGATTAAGGCAACCACAACCACAGGTTGCTGGGGCTTAAGTAAATCAAAAAGGAAGTACGATCATTGTCAGTCTTCCCATTAGAGGAAGGGCTGCTCATCTCTCTAACGTGCTCCTCAGACCCTAATGAGGTCATCCGGGTCACTTCCCTCTGGGCCCAGGAGGCTGCCCGTCGTGCACGGGTGAGGAAACTGAGTCACGGAGAGAGAAGGTGAGGGCGAGAAGTTCACAGCTCTCGTCTTTGCAGAGGTCCCAGGCGTCGGGCCAAACTGAGGTTAGAAAGCAGGACAGAGATCCCTCCTCAGAAGCCTTTAGAGCCGTTGAGAAGGATTTTAGGACAAGGGCGAAACAAGACAAGTGTTCATGGGAACCCAGATAGAGTGACTTCTCAGCACCAGGACCTCACTGGGAAACCGCATCAGAAAGAAAAGACGCTGGTCTCAATCTTTATTTCTTCCCCAAGCATGAAACTCAGGATTTCCATCCAGCTCTTTCTGCCTCTGAAAGAAACAAGAAAAAGATGTTGCAGGGTAGCTCTTCCTACAGTGAAAAAAGAAAGAAAAGAGAGAAGAAAATCATTTGGGGTCTCCTTCCCCTTTATCGATAATTTTGAAAGGGTCGCTGTAAGACACTGACTAATGACACGTGACCTTTGGATTCTCCACGAGGCAGCAGGCGCGGGCCCCAGGCCCAGCGGGGACCCCTCTGCCAGTTAGGGGTCACTCTCTCCATTCAATGCTTTATTAGCTCCCTCCAGTCTCAGGGCGAAGTCCTGCTGCTTGCAGACTTTTACAGCTTTGATTGCAGAAAGCTATTCAGGGCAGGGGAGAGGATCTGTTTGTTTTCAGGAGGAAACCTCTGAGAGTTTGCCCCCTCCCCCCTGTGTTTCCAGAGTTGCTGGAAAGATAAAAGCCATACCTCCTTTTGACCTTCATTGGACAGTAGAAGCCCCGACTCAGCGTGGAATAATAAAGGCATATCATGCTGCATAAATTATCCCGTGATTGACGCGCTTTCTTCCAGCTCCAGCTGAAAGGGGAAAGAAAGTTGGGGGGGGGGGGAATGGCAAAGGGTTCAATGGATTTAGTCAAGCACCTACTATGCACGAAGGTGCTGGTGGGAACATCTGCCAGTTGCATTTCATTCCCCCCAACAGCCCCATGAGGTAAATGTTATTTATCCCCTGGGGGTGACACGCATGAGGAAACAGGTCAGAAAAGTTAAGTGATTTTCCCAAAGACCCACAGGAAGGCAGTGGCAGGCACAACCTTTTGCTGTTAAGAGTATTTTGACAAAGGCTTACAAGGCAGCTTTTTAAAACTGCCGAGTTACCAGTCAACTTCGCCCAGTCCCTGAGCCCCTGGGGGAGAGGTGCAGGACAGGGCTGGCACAAGGCCACCCGCCTGCTGCCTGTTCTTTTGATGGTATGTTTCGAAAGCTCTAGATGGACCAGCAGTGTCTAGGCATGAAGGCCTGCCATCGCGGAGATTGCGTGCTGGTAGGGAGACAGTAAATAAATACGCTGGGAACATAATTTTGGGATGATGGTAAGAGCTTGGAGGAAAAGAAGGCAGGAGAGCAGGAGAGAAATTGGATACAGGGAAAGGGCACACCTTTGGAGAGTGGTCAGGGAACCCTCCCGGCCTAGGAGATGACATTGACCTGAATGCTGAGAAGGAGGGGAATATAGAGGGGAACATACCCAGGGAAATGGGGGACCAGGCGCTGGGCACATTCTCCAGAGCCCGGATTTTATTCTTGGCGCAATGAGAAGCAATCAGAAAGTTTTCGGTGAGTCCAATGAAGCAAGAAACCAGACTGGGATCAGGGAGGCCCCGGAACTGTCCGTGGCCCCCTATCCACCTGTGTTCTGACCTGTTAGTTGAGCTTGGCCAAAGCTTCTGTGCTCAGATATTCTCTCCTTAACTGGTACAGCAGGGGCCAGTTCAGGGAATCACCACTTGCTGTTAAATTTGTCCACCACCCCCCCCAAAAAAAAACATTCCCCCACCTGGGGATAAAAACCTCCAATGACTGGGGAGTCCCTGGGGAATGTGCACCTGCAGTGGGTGCCCGGGAGCTGCGGCAGGCTGGAGAGCCGCACTTGGTCCGTGGGGGCAGCCGCTATGTAACTCCAGTCAATGCACTATGGGAGGTGGAGAGGCCCAGGGTTGCCAGACCCTCTGATTTCGTAAGAGAAGCCAGAAGTCCAGATGTGTGCGAAAACCCTTGGTTTTTAAATGTCAACATCAAATCCAAATTAAAATAACATTTTCTGAGCTCTGTCGGTGAAGCCTGAGGCTAAAGAGTTGCACAAAGCCAGATCTCAGCCTCCAGGAGCCTCCAGGCCAGAGCCGCCACCACCTCTTGGAGATCCAGAGCGCAGAGGTCAAGGTAAAAAAAAAAAAAAAAGATGCACAAGAACAGCGGGGGGGCCCCTTGTAGAGTTCTAAACCTATCCTGTGCAGTGAGCTCCCCTGGCCACTTCTCAAGCCTATGGATTCCTGTTTCAAATGCATGAAAGCAAATAACCACCTATTTAAATACAGTTCTCAGAATGTTGCAAATGTGTTGATATAGGTGCTTCTTTGTTAATGTGTCAGTAGCATGATCTGGGACTGAGCCAATGACTTTCATTATTTTAAAGCCGTGATGAATAGAAATGAAGTGTCAAGATCTCTGTAACAATCGCAGCGTGGCTTGCAGACGCCTGGTGCCTACCAGTGGCAAAATCACAGTTACTAGTATCTTTGTGCTGGGCTGTGGACTGCATTTATAACGAAAATAAGTAGTACATTTCAGTTAGAGGACGGCAAGTATAAAGATACGTTTTCCCACTCAGCTTCAAAGACAATCTCCCTTCCTCGCCGCCAGAGCGGTCCGGGGACCCCGGTTTTAGAACTTTTACATTTGATGGGATTTCTCGAACAGGCAGATTGGCAGAGAGAAAGCTTCCCCACCCACGCCTCTCCGGCTCAGTGAACGGCAGCCTGCCTTCCCCCAATCCCACCAGTTGCCCAGGGAGCCTTCTCAGGAGGCAGGCTGGTGCCAGGCAGGGGCAGGCTCCTGTCTCAAATCTGCAACTTATTAGCTAAGAGACGGTGAGCCGGCCACTTGACTTTTCAGCCCCAATTTCCCCCAACACCCACTTCCCGTGGTTGCGAGGATTCCACAGAGCCATATTATAAAGTTTGGGGCACATTTTAAGCCCTCGGGGCATAGAAGGTGCAGGGTCACTCCTTTGGATCCCACGAAAGCACTTCAGCTCTTACTCATTGTTCAAGACGGAACTGACACCCCCCCCCCACTCACTTTATTCAGATCTCTCCTCCTCGTCACCCTGTCATCCTGCCGAGTTAGTCAGGATCCGAACTGACACCACAAGCCTCTCTATTGCCTCACCCTGCTTTGCTTTTCTTCTTCGCGATGAGTGCTCTCTGGTATAGTTTATACTTTCTTGTTTCTTTATGCTAGGTTCCGCCCACACCCAAAAGAATATATTCTCGGGGGGGGGGGGGGGGGGGGCGGGGGGGGCGGGCAGCAAGGTTTTTCTTTTGTTCACTGCTGTATTCCCTGCATCTAGAAACAGGACCAGATCCACAGTAGGATTCACTGAATGAAGAATGAATGAATGAATGAATGAGCCTTTGCAAATGTGTTTCTTTTCTTTTTTCTTTTTTTTTTTTTAATGTTTATTTATTTTTGAGAGAGACAGAGCACGAGCGGGGGAGGAGCAGAGAGAGAGGGAGACACAGAATCCGAAACAGGCTCCAGGCCCCGAGCCGTCAGCACAGAGCCCGACGCGGGGCTCGAACTCACAAGCCGCGAGATCATGCTCTGAGCCGAAGCCGGACGCTCAACCCACTGAGCCACCCAGGCGCCCCACAAGTATTTTTCTGATAAAGATTCAGTGAGATAACATAGCTCAGTGTCTGACATATGAATATTCATTTCTCATTTCTTTCCCTTAATTTCTCTCTATCGGAGTTTACTCGTCTATAATAAAGGAGTACTAAGAATATTGCTACCATTACTACTATTGTTCAACATAATAATAATAATAATAATAAATAACAACAATAGTAACAGCACCAGGCTTACTTAGGTCACAGAGCTATTGGAATGTCCCAACCCAGACAGCATTTTGGAAGTTGTAAATCCAACAGACACGAGTTACTATTGCTTTATAAGAACAGAAGCAAATAACTTCCTCTTCTCTAAGCTCCATCCATAAAATGGAGCTAGCTACCTCTGTACTTCCTGCCTAGCTGAGTTATTGAGAAGAAGGGATAAGCTGTTTCAATGCTTGGGAAACCATGAAGTACCGCGTAGACAGGAAGAGAATTGTTTAGAGGCAGCGTAGGACCGGTAGAAACGCTCCGGGCTTGGGATCCCCAGCACCTGGGTTCGAGTCCCTCCCCTGCCACTTTCCAGCCCCGCAAAGGAATCTCCGGATCTTGGTTTTTCCCTCTGTAAAATGTGGATATTGTACACGCCTCACAGCGCACATGTCCAGCTTAGCGCCTGTTCAGGGTGGAGGGAGAGCTCATTACCGCTTGCCGGCGTTATGGACAACTCTCGGAGGGCCTTCTTCCTCACCGGACCAACTGGTGAGGCTTCTGTTTCTTCTTCAGCTGAATGGTGATAATTATCCCAGGCCCTCTGGGATACCACGTCTTTTAATGAATAATGTAAGGCACTCGGAGATCCTCCCTTGAAAAGGGTGGGTAACATACCCTGATTCCAAGCCTCCTGCTGGCTTCTCTGGATGGAGGGGGGGCTCCAGGTGGCGCGTCCCGGGGTCTAAATCTGGGCCTCGCTTTTGGTGGTCGGGAAGATGCCATTTTTCTAGAAAAGCTGAGCTCCACTTGCCCGGCATGGGAGTCTCATCACACAGTCCTGTCCTGATCACACACACAAGAGGCCGGGAACCCGGGTTCCTCTGGTACTGTTGTGGAGGAAGTCGTATGCGAAAGACACAAGGAATGTAACCCCGGATCTGCCTTCACCTGTCTTCACTCAGGGCTGCCCTCAGGAGGCAGGTTGAGGCCACCGAGATGGGTCCAGGCAGGGAACAAGGCCGGGAGAGGACCAGGCCAGAAGACTGCGGACCAGCCCATGGGGCTTCAAGACGGAGCCTGCCAATGGTTCTCGGTGAGCAGGGCCTGGCGGCGAGTGGGAACGCCAATGGCCATGCCATCCAGGCAGACACAGGAGATCTCAAATGAGTACTTTGTCACGGAGATTCCTGCTGGGTTACCGAAGTCACTGAATGAACTCAAATTACTCCTGGAATCATCGCCTCTCCGCTCATTACGTTACCATTAGGTTTTTCTTTTTTTTTTTCAACGTTTATTTATTTTTGGGACAGAGAGAGACAGAGCATGAACGGGGGAGGGGCAGAGAGAGAGGGAGACACAGAATCGGAAACAGGCTCCAGGCTCCGAGCCATCAGCCCAGAGCCCGACGCGGGGCTGGAACTCACGGACCTCGAGATCGTGACCTGGCTGAAGTCGGACGCTTAACCGACTGCGCCACCCAGGCGCACCAGAAAACCATTCTTAATGTTTTACTATTACTGAAAACATGTCAGGGGGACAATAGTATTGGAGTTTTGTTTCCCTTTACATTTCTTTAATCATAAAAGAAAATAAAGAGCCACTCATATGTTTTGTACCCCTTGTATCTCCATTTCCGCAAATCGCCAGCTTACATCTTTTTCCTATTTTGCTATGGGATTGTTTTTTTTTAAATTTCAGCCTCTTGTAAAACAAACCAAAAAAAAAAAAAAGTCTCTTTTGCCTTTATGCTGCAAATTGCCTTTGCAGGTTTGTGGGTGGTATTTTTACTGTTGTTTTTTGTTTTGTTTTGTTTTGTTTTGTTTTTTCTTAAGCTATTTTTTATTTATATGTGACTGGGTTCTCCATCCTTTGTGTTACGGCCTCTGGATTTGTATCTTGTTTTCAAAAGGCATCTCTCAGGAAGCTCCTAGTTGTGGATTCTTCGTGAACTCTACCCACAGGACTCTGATTTGACAGTCTCACTTTGGGGGTGGGGAGCAAGAGGATCCTGAGGGTGTGTCAGAACCAGTCACATTTACATCACAGTGAGCAGTGCTCTCAGGCAGAGATGTGACCGCTGTCAGTGTCCTGCAGGGCATGGTGGGGCTGGAGGTCCAAGCCTCTCAGAGGCAGCAAGAGCTACAGGGATGTTAGGGGGGGACTCAGCAAGGGCTTGCATCCACGCTGGGGTTCAGGAGGGCCCGACAGACAGGGGGAGGTGGCAGCCCGATCCGCTGAGGTCCCAGGGCAGAGTCTCCGTGACTCATTCTAGACCTACGTGCATGCCCGTGAGTTTGGGCCTGTTGAAGGCCCAGCCTGCTCATTAAGGATGGGCTCCAACGGGGTCTGGCTGGACCGCATTCAAAGGCTGCCAAACCCAGGACTGAGAGAGGCTGAATGAAGCTGGAAGTGACCTTGACCTCACTCTGCCTTCACATTGCCATCTGGGAAATGGGAAGCGTGGGGACAAATACAATTTTGGTTCTTCTTGTCTCACCTGTGAATTTGTAGGATTATAGGTTGGGTTCTGAGGGGGACCCAAGCATCCACCTCGTAAGGCATCCCGTTCCTAGCAGTTCAAAAGAAGGCAAAACTGAAGGGCTAGAGGAAGGCGGGACCTGAGCTCTTCCAAGGGACAATGGACGGTCACCAGGATCAGGAGAGCGTAACAGTCTGCTCGGGTTGTTATAACAAAGTACCGCAGACCGGGGGCAGGGCTTAAATAACAGAGATTATCTTTCAGAGTCATGAAGTCTGGGAAGTTCAAAATCAAGGTGCTGCAGATTCTGTTCCTGGCAAGGGTTCTCTTCCTGGTTTGAAGATGGCTGCCTTCTTGCTGGAGCCTCACATGGCTGACGGAGAAGGATCTCTTTCGCTTCTTATAAAGCCCCTAATGCCATCACGAGGGGCCCCCCTTCATGATCTCCTTCAACCCTAAGCACCTCCCAAAGGCCTCATCTCCAAATGCCATCACATGGGGGGTTAGGGTTTCGGCATGCGAATTTGGGACAAACACAATTCAGTCCATAAAAGACGTACATCCAGACTCTTCTTGATCCTGAGTGCCCCTCGTTCAGTGGAGCCAGCCTAAGGGAGATAAGGGTATTAGGCCTGGGTGAGCCGTGAGGGGGACACTCAGGCCTGGGGAAGGGTGTGGTTTGGCTTTCCGTCAGACTTGGGCCTGAATCTAACCCGCCACTTACTACCTTAGCGACTTGGGCAGGTGGCTTCACCTCTCAGAACCTCCGTGTCCTCATCTGCTGTGTCTCCCTCACAGGCTTCTTGTGATAATTAGACGGGGGGGTGGGGGGGGGCAGGGGGGGGGCAGGGGGGGTGAAGCACAATCCCCAAATACATTCTCAATCAAACGTTAGTTCCCGTCTCCCCCAGGGCAACTAGCTAATAGCACGAAGGGTGACTTGGGAGAATGGGAATTCACTACAGAGAGCTTTCAGATTATTGCATCTGTTGGATAAACTAGAGTTTCTCGATCCATTTAGTTTGACATGCGAGGCCTTATCTAAGTGCAGTGGGCACACCTAGACCCCGGCGAGTAGGGAGGGGACGGAGGCTGACATCAGACAGAGGTAGGCAGGGAGAGTGGAGTTGGTGCTTGGAGAGGGAAGACAAGTGTCCAGGAGCAGGGGACAGTGTATGACAGGGAGACAGGGGCTTGACCATGGCAAGAGATTCGGGCGTTATCCCGAGGGCGCTGGAGAGCCCTTGACAAAATCTGCGAAGGCAAGTGACTGAGTCAGATCTGCCTTTGTAGGGAATCCCTACGGCCTCCGTGTAGAGGCGAAATTGGATTTACCTTTGACATTTCTCTGAGGCACATCCGTTTCTCCGTTTGCACGGTCGCCACCACCATCTCCTGGAGAGCCACAGCCTCCCCCACTTGTCCACAGTGCCCCTAAATCTACCGGCGCTGCCCCCCCTGGCCCCCAACGTGCCCCCAGTTCACATGGCAGCCGGAGTGTTCTTTTGAAAATGCAAGTCATGGGGCGCCTGGGTGGCACAGTCGGTTAAGCGTCCGACTTCAGCCAGGTCACGATCTCGCGGTCCGTGAGTTTGAGCCCCGCCTCGGGCTCTGGGCTGATGGCTCAGAGCCTGGAGCCTGTTTCCGATTCTGTGTCTCCCTCTCTCTCTGCCCCTCCCCTGCTCATGCTCTGTCTCTCTCTGTCCCAAAAATAAAGAAACGTTGAAAAAAAAAATTAAAAAAAAAAAAAAAAAAGAAAATGCAAGTCAGGATCTCTCTCTTCCTGCCTGAAACATTTCAATCATGTCTCCAACCCATTTACGATAAAACCTCAAGCCCTGACCGTGGCCAACGGGCCCTGGGCCAGCCGGGCCTGCTGTTTCTGCTTTGGCTGCTCCAAAACACTGTCTCACACTCGGTTTCCCTATCCTACCCCGGGGCCTTCTACCGTTCGCTAGATCCAGAATGATCCCCCCCTCTTCTTGCTAAAGCCTGCTCCGCTGATGTGTGACTTCCCTAGAGATGCCCAGCACGATCTGATTTGTGTCGTCTCCGTTTTTCTCTCCTGTAGGTCCCTGCTCTGTGCCCCAGAAGTTCTTGTCCCAGTGCAGTGTATCCATTTCCAGAATGGCTGGGTCCTCCAGCAGAGAGCAAGCCCCATGACGGCAGGGGGGCCAGCAGTGTTGCCTGAAGGAGCGATTCAATCAACCCGTGTCCAAAATGGAGTTCTATTTGTAGATGCATCTACAGGTGTTATTTTCATTGAGCCGATTTGTGCATAACACGTATAGGCGCTATTCTGAGTACCTCGATGGGCTCGTCTGACTCTCACAGCAGCCCCGTGAGGCAGATTCTATTACTATTTCCATTTTCGAGAAGGACCCGGAGGCACCGTGAGGGAAAGTAACTTCTCCAGGGTTGCCCAGCCGGCAAGGGGTGGAGGAGGGACCGGACCCAGGCTGAGTGACGGCTCCGTCTGAGCCACGAGGATGCCCGCCTCCTGGAGCTGCTCTCCCTCTCTTGCTTCCACACCGGAGCTACCCAGTGGGCCACGCCAGGAACCGGGAGTCCTTCTCAAGCCCTTCTTCCCTCCCTTCACCTTCCCTGCTCCTCCCCCACCTTGGATGTGGCACCACATTCGACCTACCCTGGCCCCTCCCCAGTCCTCCCTCCCCGGCCCCACTCCCCACCCCCAGCAGCTCCTGTCCAGTCGTCCCTTAAGCCAGCCCGGAATCCACACACCTCCCTGCATCGCCTCTGCCCCTTTCTCAAGCCAGCCCACCGGGAGCTCACATCCGGGCAGCTGCAGCAGCCCCCCTGAAGGATCCCCCTGCTTCCACAGCGCCCCTCTCGATCCATCCTCCACGCGGAGACCGGAAAGATCTTCCAGAAACAGAGTTCTATCCTTCCCTGCCCCGCTGAACATCTTTCCATGGCTTCCCTTGCACACAGGAGGAAAGCCAACATCCCTTTTCACCACCTGCCTGGGCCCCCCTGGGTGCTAGATATTGTCTTCAACCACGCTCCAATTCCATGGAGTCCAGAAAGGGCGGCCTTCCTTATGTGCCCCCCATACACCATGCTCTTTTTTTTTTTTTTTTACATTGTTCAATGTTTATTTATTTTTGAGAGAGAGAGAGACAAAATGAGAGTGGCGGAGGGGCAGAGAGAGAAGGGGACAGAAGATCTGAAGCGGGATCTGCGTTGACAGCAGCGAGCCCAGTGTGGGGCTGGAACTCGTGAACCCTGAGATCCTGACCTGAGCCCAAGTCGGATGCTCAACCGGCTGAGCCACCCAGGCGCCCCCACGCCACACTCTTCACCGCCTTCCCACCTGCTTTCCTCTCTTCCTGACTTTTCTTCTTCCCACACTTGACATGAGGCTCCTTTTCTTCTCAGCCTCAGCGTCTTGGAGTCAATGTCGCCTCTTGAGGGGGTCTTCCCAGGCCAGCTCATCTAGAGCGAGAGTCCCAGTGCCTGCACCCCCTTTACTGTTTTTCCTCCACTTCAACCCCTTAGTGCCCATCGAAGTGTCTGTTTTTTCCAATCCGGTCACACGCGGGCTTTGTGTCTGAGTGTGTGCGCACGTCAGCCCCATGAGAACCTAGACCGCATGGGTATTTTTGCCCACAAATCTCCAGAGTCTAACACAGTGTCTGGGACACAGTAGGCGCTCAGTAAATATTTGTTGAAGGAAGAATAAATGCATGTCTGGGATTATAGCCTCTATAACTTTGCCCCAAATATCTGGTTAGAGGAGATCAAAAATAATACAGAACAAACCAAACCAAAGAGGAAAACCCATGGGGGCAAAACCCATAGTTTCCAACAGTAAATTCTTGACCTTTTTGTTTCTCTTTCCAAGTTTGTCTGTAAAAAGAAAAAAGGTTTTCAAAAAAATCCCCACCAATTACCTCTGAGATGAGACTTAATATGCCAAGTTTTTGCCTAGAGCACATTTTTACAGCTGAGTAATAAACCCCAGAAAAACATGCCTTACGATGGAAACATTGAACGTCGTCTGTTCCAACAGGGCCACTGCGGCTGCCGAGATGGAAGAACATTCTTGTCGAGGGAAGAGAGAAAAAAGGAAGAAGACTTGGATTAGGTAAATATTTATCTAAAGAAGCAGTGTTGTTCATAATGAGGAATTTTGGCTTTCCTTCCCAAACCAGATTTTTATTTGTTTTCTATCCAAATCACTTTTATGACACTTGGGTTTTCTCAACAATGGAAATGCCTGGCTGACCGAGAGGGTGGGAGAGATTGAGAGAACAAGACAGATTGTTATGTTCGCCCCCTTTGCAAGCTGTTAGAGGGGCCCACAAATTCATGTCCGCGACAGGGGGTACACTGCCATCTCGATCCCTGTTTTGCCAGGGAGACTCTAGAAGGAGACTTTTTCCGAGAAAGAGATTTTAGGCTACGAGAGAACTTGACCACCCCCGGAGACTGAAGTTTGAAACCTACTCTGTCCTGATAACAGCTGATTAGGCCTGAGCAGATGATTGGTTGCTCTTCAGCCTCAGTTTCCCCTCCTGTAAATAGGGATGATAGAGTCAAGGCTGCGAGACGGTGGGCACGCTGCCCGCCCCCACCGCCCCAAAGCCTTACAACCACATGCACTGCAAACAGCCAGCAAGGGAGAGCCAGCCCTCTCTGAAATAGGTACCCAGCCTCTACCTTAACCTGATCACCCAGGCAGATATGAAATGGGTTTTGGAGAAATAGAGGGCTAAAAGTAAAAAGTACTGTAGTCCTTTCCCAGAGGAAGCGGAAGGATGCATCTCACAGGAAGTCGCACCTACAGACTACGTTCGTCCCAGCTGCATTCAACATAGGGTTGATTCTGTTCAACTTTGTAAAATTGTAAACGCAGCGGAACATTCAAGAAGATTTCGAAAACAAATTCACGGATTATCCCACGACCCCGGCACCCCCAATTATTCTCCCGTCTGCATATTTCCTCTCTGCCCATGTGTGGCCTGCGTTTCCCTCTTGTAATGGGAAACATGCCCCGCGAAGAAACGGCCAGGATCGGCCCCCGAACACTCCGAGCCGCTTCCCTTTATGTATTTATGTTACTGTGTTTATAAACAAATCTGAGGGCCTCCCCTCCCCTTGACACAGACCTTTTTTTGCTGTTCAACTGAATCTAATTTTTAATTTAAAAGATTTGGATGTATTTGTTTCTGTTTGAATGTGACCCCAACTGGTTTTGAGCTGCCTTTCACCATGGGAGTTGAGCCCCTTGTCCCAACAACCTCTGCCAGTCACCAGGGCTGACACTGGCCGTGTCAGGAAACGGCTACACAAGCCGTCCCGGGGCCTCGGGAGCTGTGCGTGTTCTAGCCGCGCTGGGCGTCCACGGCCTGGCATCGCCTGGATAACCGGTAGTCGATACAGAAATGGAGCTGGGCGGGGCGGGGGGGGGGGTGCAAGGAAGCAATTCGCGTCGTCCCTCCTCCTCTCGGAGCCAGCGGGACTCTCGTATTAAGTGCCTACTCCCGTGCCAAGAAGTGTGGCAGGTCCTTGGTCACTTCGACACGATAATCCAACAATGTATTGAGGGAGGTCAGTGTTGTTACCGTCCCATTCTACAGATGCGGAAACTGAGGTGCCGGGACATTAAGTGACTCGCCCAAGGCCACACAGCCCCCACACTTTGGTCTGAGCGACTCCGAAGCCTGTACCCTTCCTCTGGCACTCTGTAACCATGTACCGGGTCAGCGCTGATGAACTAGAAGATGCTCTCCGCTTCTTCCAAGAGAAGACCCGGCCGTTGGTCTGCGGACCCACTGTCAGAGCCAGAATGGAGCGTTAATTCCCACTCCACCCCTCACGTTTTTCAGCCACACTCAGGATTGCTACATTCTTCTACTCGATGCCCCTAAGGTTGGACATCCATGTGACTGCTCAAGAGTCAGTTATGAGGTCATGCGAGGATAGAAATCTCAGCAATTAGTCTCTAGCTGGCCCACATTCTGCTCCATGGAGAACGGGGCTAATTGTGAAGTCAGATGGCTCCATTGTCCGGGAAAGCTTACCACACTCTCTTGGACTATTTAAGAGCTGAACAAACACGCTGGCCGGACAGGCCGTCCCGTACTGATGACAATCTCGGATTCTCCTGAGGCCCTGAAGAGCTGCCTCAGCTTTCCGTAAGGTTGGGGAAACCCTTTAGAACACGATGGCCCCGTCCCTGGGCTTCCTGGCTTCCCAGGGGCTTTACAGGCCCCATGCGGGCCTGTGCGGAAAATGAGTCTGCTGTTGAGGCGAGGGCTGGGGAGAACGACACAGACGGAGAGAGAGAACACTAGAATGAAAGAATGAGGGGAGGAGGGAGCTGGAAAGAGACTTCCAAGGGCACCCCGGGAGCATTAGCAGGGGCTCCCACCCCAGTCTCAGCAGGCCGGACCTTCCCGGCCCTTTTCTAGGGGTCCAACCCTGCCAATGCCGTCGGTGTTACTTCCTGCGAATGCGTCGCCAGGTGCTGCATAGGTGAAAAGGCAAACCGGTGAGGATTAGATGAAACGACACTGCTAATTATCAACCTACACTGTGAAGTCACCAGCAATTTCATTGGCAAGGCTGGCTCCAACTGCCCCGCAAGGAAGCGTCCGTCCACCCGCCCCGCCCTGCCCACTCACCCAGGCCCCGGGTGGAGGCAGCCAAGGTCACACCTCTGTTCTACGTGGCCTTCTGCCCGGGCACAGGGCTCCAGACATGGGAAGCTGTTGAAATCGACCTTGGGGGACAGGAGGCTGGGTGGCTGGCCACGAAGGAAGGATCATGAGAAAGGGGAGGAGGAGAGCGTGAGGCTAGGCGGCAGGAGCGCCCCTCCAGCCCCGGGAGGCATCGTGTGGCCTGTGTACTTCTCCACGATTCACTTTTCAACCCCCTCCCTGCCTCTCCCTTCCCAGCGCTGCGCCTCACCCCACAGCAGCCTCGAAACAGCTTTCTCACGGGCTCTGGCACACCTCTCCTTACCCCCACGCCCCGTTTTCCATGATGCTCTCCCAGGGAGTTTCCCAGATGGGTCTGGAATGGCATCAGTCCCCTGCTCGAAGCTGTCGGTAGCGGAAAGGAACACAGAGCGCTGGGAGATATCTAGCGCTGGGAGAGCCGGAGGAGAAATGGGTCTGCTACTGGAAATGGACATTGGAACGGGTTTTTAAACAAATAATCTGGTGGGGCGCCTGGGTGCCTCAGTCAGTTGAGCATCTAACTCTTGATTGCAGCCTGGGTCATGATCCCAGGTTGTGGGATTGAGCCCCACGTCAGGCTCCGAGCTGAGCATGGAGACTGCTTGAGATTCTCTCTCTCTCTCTCTCTCTCTCTCCCCCTCTGCCCACCACGTGCACATGCACACTGTGCACCACCACTCGCTATAAATAAATAAATAAATAAATAAACAAACAAAACAAACAAACAAATAAATCCCTCATTTAAAAAACACACAAAAAACAAAAAAATATAAATAAGAAATAATCTGGCGATAGCTGTTCAGATTAGAAGTACACCTAGCTGGGGGCGCCTGGGTGGCTCAGTCGGTTGGGCGACCGACTTCGGCTCAGGTCATGATGTCACAGGTCGTGAGTTCGAGCCCCACGTCGGGCTCTGGGCTGACCGCTCGGAGCCTGGAGCCTGCTTCGGAGTCTGTGTCTCCCCCTCTCTCTGCCCCTCCCCTGCTCACGCTCTGTGTCTCTCTGTCTCTCAATAATAAATAAACGTTAAAACAAATTTTTTTTTTAAAGAAACAAAGAAAGAAATACACCTAGTTGGCTCCAGGAATATCAGCTTTAGAAATTAAACCTTTAAAATAAGAGTGTGAGGGGGCGCGTGGGTGGCGCAGTCGGTTAAGCGTCCGACTTCAGTCAGGTCACGATCTCAGGGTCCGTGAGTTCGAGCCCCGCCTCGGGCTCTGGGCTGATGGCTCAGAGCCTGGAGCCTGTTTCCGATTCTGTGTCTCCCTCTCTCTCTGCCCCTCGCCCATTCATGCTCTGTCTCTCTCTGTCCCAAAAATAAATAAACGTTGAAAAAAAAAAATAAGAGTGTGAGTCTGAAAGGTGCAAGGATTTTTTTTTTCAAGACTTTTTGGTAGCGGGGCACTTGGCTGACCTGGTCGGAAGAGCATGTGACAAGAAAGCAAGTGATGGAGAGAGAGATAGAATGATAGAGTCACACACACACACACACACACACACACAAAGACACTGTCAATTTCTGCCTTTCTGTATTTATAGATGTTGTTTTGTATTTATACATAATAAGGAATATCCAAGGATTCACGTGAAATTGCTAATCCTAGTTACATTAAGGGAAGAGAACCGAGGAGATTATTCATGCTTGTTTCATTGGTTATGGTGAATATCTATTGCTTTTGAAATTCTAAGAGAATTTAATAAAAGGTGACAGAAAGCAAAGAAAGGAAAGCAAGAAAGACCCTTCAGGGTCCCACTGCTGCCCTCAGGGTTCTGGCTCTCCACTCTATCACCTTTCCCCCCAGCCTGTGTGCCCCCCCCACTTCCTCCCTACTCTCTTGACACAGACCGGGTCATTTCAATTCTTATCCCTTGTCTCCTACAGCCTCCTTTGCCAGCGACTAGCCCCCCTTCACAACCCGGCAAACCCTTCTCTGCTCAGTGCAAATGCGTCTCCTCCAACAGCCTTCTCCTTCTCCCCAAGGTTGAATGGTCAGTGTCCCTCTGGGCATCCCACCATCCGACACATGCCCTGTACCTTCGGGGCCCACGTTCCATTGTATCCCGTCTTTGGGACACATGTCCCATCTAAAGAGAACACACCTGGGGCCTCTTACCTACAGACTGATGTAGAGAAGCCATGATTCCAGACTTCTACGGAAAGTTTCCTGGTTTGTAAATGTTGTTCAGCTGTGTCATGAACTGTATTCAGGTGACACCATGAGAGTGAAGGGAGAGAGTTCTGCAAGCCAGGGCTGGCTTTGGGGCAGTCCTTTGACACATGGGGTGGAGGGCAGGTAATGGGGTACTTGATAAGCTGTCTTCCCGCTGGAGTGGGGGACTCTTGAGGGCAGGACCCATGGGCATTTGTTTTCCAGGAGTAACACTGAGGAAAAACCACCTGAGGGAAAGGAGGAGAAATGAAGGGAGGAAGGGAGGAAGGGAATAGAATAGGGAGGAAGGTTGAAAGGCAGGAGAAAAGGGCAGATTAGGCAATGTGTTTAATCATTTTTGAAAAGGACAAGTGAAAACATTTTCTGCCCCATTTGCAAGTTACAGGTGTCTTAATTTTGCCTACAGAAGATCGTGATGTTCTATGAAGATCCTGAAAGTGTCCTCTAGGGAAGTGACAGTGCGCTGATTGAACAGGGTCAACAGAACTCCCGCTTTCAAAACAGAACTAAACAGAAGTCCCGCTTTCAAAAAATTGTCCTCTTTTACCATTACTATTAAGCTAGCCGAGAGCCTGATGCAGGGGAAATAAGTCAGTGTTTTGACCAAATTCTCCTATCTATTGTTTACTAATGATACCAACAACCCCTTGCTTCCAATGCGGTGTGGTCCTCCATTTACTATCTCTGTGGTCGATTCTTCCTGCAACCCTAGAAGATCGGAATGATCACTATCCCCACAGCTTTACAGATAAGGAATCCAAGGTCCAGAGAGGGTAAGTAAGTCGCCCAAGGCCATCCAGATTTTAGGCTGTTGGAAATGCAGTATTCCCCCCCCCCCCCCCCCCCCGTAAATCAGTGTTAACGCAAATTTCAGGCATCCACCTACATGATCGTTCCCTTGTCGAAGAACAATCATTATGATTGTTGGCCTTATCCCAGCACCAACGGTGGTATTCTTTAATTAATGTTTAACTTTAAAGAAACTTGTTTTCAAGCCAAACAAACAAACAAACACAACAGGCCTTCTAAAGGGAAATTTATGTCACAGTACTAGCTATCATGGACCAGAGAGGGGTTAACTCCGAAAATAAGTGGAGTGGAGGCAACATGATCTTGTTTTTTTCCAGCTACATGGCTGTTGCCTCCCGAAGATCGCAGCCTTGCGCTTTGTCCACAGGACGTTGGCCATCGTTGTCGAGGTGTTAAAGTTGTGCCAAGACAGGCTCCTGAGTCTAAAGGGAAGGTGAACAGATCCCTGAAAAGGGAAAACGTTTCTTGTCATGTGCCTAGACGCCACTTCGTGCTGGGTCCAGAGACCCCTCGAATCTTCTCCCTGAGCAGGGCTATGCCACCCGTTGGCAAAGCTCCCTTGTGCTGCCCGCAGGCCCTGAGGACTCTTAGCAAGCATAATTTCATAAGACTCTTTGCAAGTGTCCTCACCAGCAGTGTTAGCTCTGACTATATCATTAACAATGATCCACAGGGTTTCCTCCTAGGCCCCTCTTCTGCTGATTCAGGTGCTCTCCCTTCTCACACAGGCAACCAGCACAGGGGGAGCGTGCAGATCTAACCGCTCTTCGAATTTTATATCCGGACCGCTCTTCGAATTTTATATCCGGGAGCCCGTGTACTCCTCCTAACTCCCTGAGATGGGGATCGTTAGCCCCAGTTTTCAGACAGGGAGCAGGAGGCTCTTAGCTCAGAAAAGTGGGAGAATGTCCCAGGACACACAGCTGGTCCAGGATAAAATTGGGGTTCCAACAGCGTCCCCCCCCCACCCCCCTCCAGCCCAACCCCCCCTCCTCCCGGCCTCCTGTGATCTTTCCATTCTATGTCTCTACTTTCCTGGAGACCTCACTCAGCCTGTGGGGGTAGACAGAACTAAGAGCAGACTGAGCTTTTTACTCACTCACTCCCTCATCAGAAAGCCACAGAAGCAGGAGGGACAGGAAATTAACCGTACCCCCCTCATTTTGCCCATGAGGAAAGCCGGGGACCCTGAGAGGGAAGGGACCTGCTCAGTCACCCCGCAAGTGAGGGACACAAGAATCCTTGCTTCGTGGCTGTGCTCAGGGGCCTGTCCCTTCACTCTCCTGTCCTCCCCACAGAGACTGCAAAGAGCCCCCGTGGGAAAGGTGAAAAAGGAGAAAAGGGCCAATTTTACCAAAAGCTACAGGACACACAGGCTATTAAAGTTATGAGCAGAGGGAGGCCTAACCGTATTTAAAGTTTGCAGATCTAATAAAATTATTTTTCCTATTTAAATGGCGGTGGCTATTATTTGTTAGGTTTGGAGGGGGGTAGAGGATAGGAAGAGAATGACCTCTTTTTAAATAACATAATTAAGGGGCGCCTGGGTGGCGCAGTCGGTTAAGCGTCCGACTTCAGCCAGGTCACGATCTCGCGGTCCGTGAGTTCGAGCCCCGCGTCAGGCTCTGGGCTGATGGCTCAGAGCCTGGAGCCTGTTTCCGATTCTGTGTCTCCCTCTCTCTCTGCCCCTCCCCCGTTCATGCTCTGTCTCTCTCTGTCCCAAAAATAAATAAAAAACGTTGAAAAAAAAAAGTTAAATAACATAATTTAAAAAATAATAAATCCTATTTTTCTAGATTTTCCATGCCTGAGAATCGGGTTTCCCCACAAGGTAAAGATGAAAATACTAGCTACTAGATACAGTTCTAGTGAGGATTCAGTGAGTTTGTTCCTGTCTTGTGCTGAGTACAGGGTCTGGCACATAGTAAGTGTTCAATAAGCATCAACTACCGGGGCACCTGGGTGTGGCTCAGTCAGGGTGTGGCTCAGTCAGTGAAACCTCCAGCTTCGCTCAGGTCAGGTCACGATCTCATGGTTCATGGGTCCGAGCCCCCTGTCCGGCTCTGTCCTGACAGCACTGCGTCTGGAGCCTGCTTTGGATTCTGTGTCTCCCTCTCTCTCTACGCCTCACTCACAGCCTCTCTCTCTCTCCCTCTCAAAAATAAATAAATACCAAAATTTTTTTTAATTAAGCGTGAACTACTATTATTAGAAGGAAGAGAAACTCAAACTCAGTTTGAGGATACATTCAGGTATGCTTTTCCTATTGTG
Organism: Prionailurus bengalensis; assembly: GCF_016509475.1. Taxonomy (NCBI): domain Eukaryota; kingdom Metazoa; phylum Chordata; class Mammalia; order Carnivora; family Felidae; genus Prionailurus; species Prionailurus bengalensis. Next base: position 176,118,979 of record NC_057343.1, on the reverse strand, counting down.
TAAACACACTCCTGTTTTATAAAATCTGGGAAATGCAACAAAATCAAGCTATTACTAAAGGGAGCAGGTGAAGATAACAGCGTGATGCTGAGTGGCTCCCTGGGTCAGGCCAGGGACAAGAGAAATGCAATCTGGAGAAAAATAAAGGGAAACCAATTCGGGTTTGGAGTCAGTTTCACCTGGGGTCAAGAGTCAGTTTCACCTGGGGTCAAATGCTGACTGGGTCACTTAGTTGCTGCGGGACCTTGCCCCGGAGACAGCCTCCCCAGCCCTTGTGAAATGTGCAGCTATTTACTGGGGAGTGCGAGGGTTAACTCAAAGTCTGGTGAGTTCCCGGCACCGGGTAGAATGAGCGCTATTTTTCTTCGCAGGCAATCAAAAACCCGGCCCCCTCTTACACGAATCCAACATTAACCCCAATCGTCAAGACGCAGAGACCGCTCGTCACAACTCAAGGTTCGCTCCAAGTCACTTGGGGAAAGCGGGACCTTCCGAGAGTCAGTGGCGTGAGCGGCCCACAGTTTTCCGCCACTTTCATTGCTGGGCTTTGCATTTCGTCAGCTGGTGGTGTTCATTGAGCCCTTCGCTGTGCTAGGGGCTCTTCCGGGCGCTGTACACAGTTCGTATCGCAGGGACTCTGACATCAGACCTCCGTGGATCCGGGAGGCCGGGTGTCTGCATCAGAGGGTCCCCGAGGCGGCTCCGGGGCCCCGAAGCGCCATCCAGCCCGACTCCTTTCGTGGCCGCGCCTCTCTGAGCTGCAGTCTCGCCTTCAATGAGATGGCGTGTGCGACTTCAAGGGCGGAGGCCGAGAGGGATTCGGAGAGATCGCGGAACGTCCCGCACCCCAGTGCAGTCCTGAGGGGCAAGTGAGGTCCCCGACTCGACTCCAATGCTCTTTGCCACGCCTACAGCCGGACCGCAGTTTGTCACCCGCCCCCCAGCGGTCCGCAAGGGTCCTCCTGACCGTGGTGACCTGCAGCCCCCTCCCAAGACTGACACAGGTCTGGGGCCCAGCTCCAGTGTCCCAACCCCCTTCCCTTCCAGAAAGGACCAACAAATTGTCTTCGTCATACAGGTAAAGCAAACCTTGCTTATACCCCACCGGGGCGACTAGGGGTGATTCTGTCTTCCTTCATGAAAAAATATATATGTCATTATGTCCGTTAAACAACTCCCACATTTCCTCTTCCCCTCATCCCCCAGGCCCAGTTGGTGGAAACAATTCGGAAGCCACCAAATAAGAGAGATTGGAGATTCCTGTGTAACTATTCGGGAATCCACCATCCAGGGTGCCCTTGCTGGTTATTTAGCCCATCCCGGACTCCACGCCCCCCCATCTGTCAAGGTGGAAGAAAATGAAAATCACTGCTGTGAGCAGTTCCAAATGCCTCCCCTCCCACCTTTACAGCAACTTCTGCCTCAGGCAAAATACATAAATTTTAAAATCCGCAAAACCCCGGTATTTACTAGTTGGGAGAAACTCTCATCAAGACTTAAGGTTCAATTTTCTCCTCCTTAGGGAGCCATCAGGGCCCCCTACATCATAGGGTTCCTTGAGGAATAAGAGAGAGCTGACAGTCACTGAACCCTGGTTCTAACCTCACCTCAGCCCAGCCCAGTATGGGTGGTTTTTCTGGTTTTAAAGATGGGCAAACCGAGAAGGGGTAGGTGGGCAGAGATTTGTGAATGGCAGGGCAGGATCCCTGGGTCCCATCCTGGATGGCTAGACTGGTTCCAGAGGCCGGCAGCCACCCAGCTTCCTGGAACTCTCTCTTTCAGGGAGCCCTTTGGTCTTTCCGTGCAGAAAAATCAGAGCCTGGGCCTTGCTCCTGGGAACCTTCCTCCAGTGCGAGGGGGGAGGGGGGGGGTTGGGAAGGTGCCAGTGAACTGTACCCAGGGGCTGGGAAACAGAAGTGACTCTGAGAAGAACCATTTGTCTAAAGCAATTCTTTTTTCAGTCCCTACCCCTGACTCAACAAGAGTTGCCAATGTGCTTCCCTCTCAAAAGATGGGTAGTTATTCCCATTTTAACAACGGGAGTGGGGAGGCGGGGAGGGCCAAAGCTTAAAAAAAAAGTCGCAGAGTCATGCCTCACATCATCCAGTGTTGGGTCACTGGCCCCCCACGGGTGCGTGATGCCAGGCAGATCTATTGCTGAATGTTGGACATTTCCAGAGTACCGAAGAGGAAACCCAGGAGGTGAAGGGATTTATCCACCGTCCCATGAGAAATACGGGGCTCAACCCTGTTTAAAGCCAGGGCCGTCTCCAGGACGCTGGGGATGGGATGGCTGCAAACCACTTGTTGTGAGTGTGGGACCTAATGCAGCCACACTCTGTGCTACGTGTTTTTCTGGTAAGGCTTCTCATCTAGTCCTCACCAGCAACCTTGTAAGCTGGGCACTAGCAGCCTGCTTCTGAAGGAGGTTACTGAGGTCCAGAAGGATGGCAAAAGCAGGGCCTGGGTTTGACTATACAACTAGAGAAGGAATGGAACTCATAGCTCCTTCCCCTTTTCCAGCCCCGGGACCTGCGGGGACGAAGAGCAACGGGAGGTCTCCACAAACTGGCCCATCCCTCTCTGGAACTGTGGGACCTTCCCCTCCCCGTGGAGGACATCCTTGCTGTGGGCTTCTTCCAGGGTACCTTGTCAGATTGGACCTGTCCCACCGGAGATCTCGGGCCAGCTTCTCTCCCTCCTGTCTACGCCTCGACTTCTTCATCTGTAAAACGGGAAGCTAATGAAAGTTCAGGCTTCAGGCCGACTTGTGCAATCCGCAGAGCGCTCTGGCAAAGGACCCTTCTCTCCCATGCCCACTGGGGCTCAGGTTGTGATCTCAGCGGGCAGGGGCCGTAGCTCGCCCGGTTTGAGCGTCTAGAACTTCCGAAGCATGTCATTCGTCCCCCTCGGACAACCTCAAGCAGCAACCCTGAATGCCACTCTCCCCGCCCCACCCCCACCCCCAGCTGCCAGCTCTGTAACTCTGAAAATGATCTCTTAAATGCCTGGAAGTATGCCCACCCCACTAAGGTCGGATTGCCCTCATTCCTACTTCTCGGGGCACAGGTAAGAAAAAAAAGCTCAGAGAGGAGCAGCCTTTTCCTCGAGGTCACACAGGGAATGATTGGGGGGGTGGGGGCGTGATGGGGGAGCTGTGTTGTGGAATTTCCAGGCGGACATTGGCGCCCGCGTGTCTGCCCGCTTCTGATACCGGGTTCGGGAGAATAGGCCGCTAACGAGAGGCCCATTAGGAGGAATTGTCACTCCTCTGGGAGCGAGGTTGTCCCATTAGGGCGAATTGTCATTCCTCCTGGAGCGAGGTTGTCCCGGCTCCGCGCAGGCTGAGTGCCGGGGCCGAGAGCAATTAACGCGGCTCCGGCGCGGGCAGCCGCCTCTGCCCCGGGCAGCGGGGGCGGGGCGGGGCGGGGGCGGGGCGCCCGGCGCGGCTGGAGCCGGTCACCCGGCGCAGCCCCTTCCCCTGGAGCCCGCCTTTCATCTCCCCGCGCCTGGCGCCTGCCCGCAGCCCTGGCCCGTCTACAGCCCCCTCCTCCGCCCCTCCCCCGCCTCCTCCTAGCCGCCGGGATCCAGCGATCGGTCCTGGGCGTTGCAAACGCAAGGGTCCGCGCGTGGTCCACCACAGTTTGCAAGTAGCGTTTTTTTTGCCCTGGGACCCGCGGTGCGCGTGCGCGGCGGCTCCTCGCAGGGTTCCTAAACGTGCTAAGTCCCCCGGGGAGCGCAGGAACTTGGAAGGGTGAGGTCTGTGTATAGGGCCCAGGGCTGCGCGTGGGGATCCCCGGGTCCTCCACTTCCAACCTGCGTGACTTCGGGTAGCATAGTTGGTTCTTCCCAGCCTTGGTCTTTTCCCCGTAAAATGGGCGAAATGATCTCCGCCCGGAGCTGTGTGTAGGAAGAAACGAATGAGATCCTGGAGGACAGGTAGTAAACTATCCTGCAGAGCTGACTCTTCGTGCTGTGTTCCCTTTGAAACCCCACTTTCCCGCCTACAAATACTGCAGTCACGTCAGTGTCCCCCGGGAGCTAACCTTTACTAAATGTCCCCAAGCGCCAAAGGCAGCCCTCCACCAAGGGACTACCTTAAAGGGACACCTTTAAGGCTGCGCAAAATTCTCAACCCCGGAGATTTTACGAAGAACCTATCGTGAACTCCGTGAAGGCTGGCGATGAGCCTCAATTCGGGTATCTAGCAGAGAGAAAGCTTTCGATAAATTGCTACTGCTTTTGATATATAATATTTTGTATTGATACCCTATACCTAATGGTTACGTTCTGTAGCCTATTTAATGTAATCACTATAAGAGCCATCCCAGGTAAGGATTATTATCCTTCATTTTGGAAATCAAAAAGCAGGTTGAGAGAGGCAAAGTGATGCGCCCAAGGTCCCGGCGGCCAGGAAGAGGTGAATGAAATGTTCAGCCAATGCACAGAAGGGGCTTTCCGTAAAGGGCTAGAGTTCTGTTGAGGTTCTACCTTTTTACCAGCAGAAGTGAGCCCCTTTCCCGAATGTTCCCCACCCCAGCAGGGAGAAGACAAGGTGAGCCGGCTGGTTGCCCTCTGGGCATCTCTCCTGCTCATTTGATGGCCAGAGCTTGGCATCCTGGTTTTGAACACCAGTTATCTTGTTTTGTCTCTACTATTTTCCTCTTCCTAGCTTCATAATTTTCTTTCCCTGTCTGGACATCAGGACCTGAAAGTGGTGAGGGGAACCCGGCTTCTCCTGTCCTAGAAAAGTTCATTAAAAGAGTTCTCGTAGTATTGACTTTTAAATTTTTCCCAGGAACGAGCCTGTATGCCCCTAAATTAACAAATATGAACAGTGTGTTTTCAGGAACAATTATAAAACAGTGCCTGAGTACAGCCCAACTGAAAGCTGGAACCCTTTTGTACACTTTGGCAGCTTAGGGCTAAACGAATTTCAGGTTTGCTTCCAAAATATATAGCCTGCACCTTGCTGGATACCTCTAGAAGGCACAGAACTTAATCTGGATTTACCTGTATTGTATTTGAGATGCATATCAAGCCAGCTATCATCAAGTATGACTCAAGGGGAAAATGCATACATCTCCAGATAGTTTAATTTTTTTAAAAACGTTCTCTGAGCTTCCAATTTGTTGGGGGGTGGTGACAGGATGTGCTTGGTGGGAGAGGGACCCAGATGTTTTAGAAGACTGTGGTTAGGACTCCTTTACTTTTTAACTTTTTCAGAACATTTCTAATGGTCTGGTCGGACTGAATTAATTGACCAATGCAGACTGTTTGTGCCTCCCTAAGATTCAGATCATGCCTATTCAGGACATCCTCAGCCAGCACAGTTTCACTCCAAGCAGATGTTTAGGGTGAAGACAGCAGTGCCTCAGAGACATGGGTTTGGGGGGGGGGGGGGTCACGTCTCTAAGTTTCTTGAACTGGGAGATAGCCTCCAAGCCTTGATCATTTCAGTAATTAAAAACAATGTCCCTTCCTTGTAAGACGCTGGGAACTGTTTAGCAAGCATCTGCTGTGTACAGGCCCTGAGCTGGAAGATTTGTATTTATCTCATCACTCCCGGGTAATCCTTGAGATATAGGGGGGAGCAACTGCAGCTTGGAGAGGGTCATTGGAAGCTCTTCGGTCTTGGGCCGGTGGCCTGCAGAGGGATCCGAGGCCTCTGCGCCCTCTAAACTCCCTCTCCCCTGTCCCAGGGCTGGTACAGTCATCACTAAGGCTTTGAGATGTAATTACCCAGGGTATAATTTGGGGCTGGGTGGGGATATATATGCTTTTTTTTTTTTTTTAACCAGGTGCAATGAATAAAAAATGTGCTTCTCAAAAATGTACACAGGCCTGGGGTGTGCAAACTCAGAACCTAGTATTTCTGAGATTTGCAAGAGGAAGGGAAGGACTAGGTACTATCAGCGCCTTTTCCTTCCTCCTCCCCCTTGAAGGCAAACACTGGCACCAAAACACATGACAAACATAGGCTCAAACAAACGCACGAACACACAATACACATAGTCTTGGGGAAAAGGTCGGATCCGGGTGTCGCCCAGAGAAGAGATTCAAGGGAAAGAAAACGCGCGGATTACAGTTTCTAAGAGTGCGCTGGGTTTGTCTCAACTGGAAGAGATGGGGACCACGGCTTTAAAATTTCCAACTATTTGGAAAACCAGCTCCTGACCATCTTTCGGGCTCCCCATGTCGCTTCTTCCAGGGGAGTTACAGTAACAGCTTTCGCTGTAGAGCATTTGCCAATAGCAAGATACTCTTAGAAGCGCCATGTATGTAGAATTTCCTTTAGCAAGGATGCTGGCCCCTGCTTTCAGTGTTGTCTCCTACAATTGTAAAGTTAGCCCGGTTTCCACGCATAGTAGGAGCTTCACAAATGTTTTTGCAGTGTGAGTTGGAGATTTTAAACTCGTTCTGGCGGTGGGGGTTGGGGAAAGTGGTATGGGCGCGAGGTGCCTTTTTAAAAAGGGGTCAAAAGAGAGAAGAAATGGGACTCGGCGAACTTCCTCTTTAAATAATCGGCCTTAATTACGCCATGGACTTTTCAGTTTTGGCGTGATTATAACCCTTGAGGGATCGCCTAATAACAACTCTGCTGACTGCTCCTGTAATTAACTCCTAATTTATTTCAAACAGGAAAAAAAAAAAAAGGCCCCAGCCTCTTCCTGGAGAGCCAATCAGACGCGAGCGTCTGTGGCGTCAGCGCCAGAGCCGGCGCGGATTGGCTGAGCCGAGTCTCCCACTTCCCCTTGGAGGAAAGGCACGGCTCCCGGCGCGCCCCTCCCGTCTCCCCCCAAAAAAGTTTGAGTCGCCGCTGCCGGGTTGCCAGCGGAGTCGCGCGCCGGGAGCTACGTAGGGCAGAGAAGTCATGGCTTCTCCGTCCAAAGGCAATGACCTGTTTTCGTCTGATGAGGAGGGCCCGGCGATGGTGGCTGGGCCGGGCCCGGGGCCTGGGGGCGCGGAGGGGGCCGCGGAGGAGCGCCGCGTCAAGGTCTCCAGCCTGCCCTTCAGCGTGGAGGCGCTCATGTCGGACAAGAAGCCGCCCAAGGAGGCGTCCCCGCTGCCAGCCGAAAGCGCCTCGGCCGGGGCCACCCTGCGGCCGCTGCTGCTGCCGGGACACGGCGCCCGGGAAGCTCACAGCCCCGGGCCGCTGGTCAAGCCCTTCGAGACCGCCTCGGTGAAGTCGGAGAACTCAGAAGACGGAGCCGCGTGGATGCAGGAACCCGGCAGATATTCGCCGCCTCCAAGTGAGTGAGCGTCCGAGCCGGACAAGGGGTAGGCGGGGGCGCAGGGGTACGGGGGAGAGCCGAGGGCCGGTGTCCCAGGCTGGGGGGTGGGGGGGACGGAGACCCCCCTCTGCACTACATGCCCGGGAAAGCAAGCCTAGGAGTTCTGGCTTCGTATCCGCGCATCGCGTGTTCGCGATCCCCTAGCTGTGCAAAGTATCCGACACAATTGAGGAGTCGCTGGTCTTTGAAGGGCGAATCCTAGCTGGGTTCGCCGGGTCGCTCGGTTATCGGTTTCTCTGGTCCTCGGCCCCGCGCTCCAACCATTTTGCTCACTTTTGGTTCACCGTCCAGCGGGTTTCTGTCCCAAGGAATGAAGGGGAATACACTTTTAATGAGCACGCGAATGTGTGCCGGGCAGAGGCGGAGGTGCCTTACCTCCTTTCAAAGTTTACAACCCAGCGAGATGTGCCCTCATCTTAAAGATAGACTGGCAGAAATCTAACCCCCGGCATTGGGTAGGAATCATTACCGTCCTCTGGGTCCCGATCCCCGGAAGGGATGGCGGCAGAGGCTGGTGCCAAGGCGCAAAGTCTCCCTGTCGTCCCCGCAGCCAGTACCTTCGCAGGGAGCGGGCTGGGGTCAGGCGCGCCGGGCGCGGGCTCCGCTTGGCTCATAGTAATAATTAACAGCATTCCAGCAGCGCTTGAGAGTTCTACAAAGTGATGCTCATTAGTTCACCAGACCCTGATCATTGCTGGGACCCCCAGTGTAGGCAGAGGCACAGGACCGGTGGTTACCCCCTTTACAGACACCAGGCTTTAGGAGGACTGGACTTGCTTGACCCGGGTCACCAACAATGGCTGAATTGGGCAAAGGGTCCTGGTGTCCAAACTCTGCTCCTGTGCATGGTGCCCGGACCGCCTTTGATCCCTTTCCCCAAAGAAACCAAGAGGAGGTCCACACACCTGCACCCCGCTTCCTGCCAATGAGGCAAGACTTGGCCATGCAGGCCCAGGAGAATTTATTTCTCCTCCTGCCTTAGCATTTATTTTTGGGCCTGGGTCCTTTTGCATTTGGAGAAGTCATTCCCTATAGACTCTTTTATTTTTATTTCCTAGCCTTTAAGATTTCCCTACCCAGTGCACCTTTAGAAAAGGTGAGAAAGAGGGGGTCTGCGGAGGCACCTTTTCCAAAGCCAGTAGAATCACACCTTTCTCCATTCTCCTCAGTCAGCCCTCAAGACTCGAGATGCATAGTATTTTGTGAACAAAACAAGGCCATATACCCAGGCCTCAGTGGCTGTCCCCTCTGGCATAGCTCTCCACCCTGTTAGAAACTCCGAAAGATTCAAAGGGTGTGGAGATTAAGGACTCAAAGAATTTAAACTCAAGTTTGCACAGTGCTTTATAGCACTTTTCACCATATTATCTTATCTGATCTCTGTGTGGCTGCAGCCGGCCTCCTGGTAACAGAGAAGGACATTTCAGCAGAGTTCAGAGGAATCTGCACACACTGTGTTTGGGCTTGACCAAAAACCAAAAAACAACCTTGGGAATATTTAATGATCACCTATCTGGTGTGGCAGACAGGGCTCTGGGCATTCTAAAATTTAGTACTCTGAGCCACACTACACGATATTTACCCATTTTATTGATGGTGAGATAGAGGCTCAGAAACTTGAAGAAACTTAATTTGTTAGACAAATCTTGAGTGCCCATGGATTTCTAGGCCTGGGTCAATGTCCATGAACACATTAAGGATTCAGGCCTTACTGAGAGTGGTGTCCAGAGATCAGAAATCCTCACTTCCTTAGGCCTTCAGGTCCTGGGATGACAATTCCCCACTTACTCTGTAAACAACCCCCCCCCTCCCCACTCTGTGGAGATGAGCTTCCCTGCTAGGGGGTCAGGCAGTTGGGGGCACTGGGTATGACCTTCAGGAGAGAAAAATCCAAGATTCTGGAGAAGGGATTTAATGTAAAAACAAAAAGTGGTTCATTCGGTGCTTTGGGCCTAGAAATGGCAGTGGGAGCCCTGGGGCAGGAGCCTGGGGCAGGAGCCTGGTACACCGTGTGCAATCCCTGTAGCCCGGGTTTTATCATTCAAATGCAGCCTCTAGAGCGGCCAGGATGACCGTTCGGGGCACAGATTTCTTCCAAACGGAGAGTAGGCTCGGGCTTAGACTCTAGGAGCTTGGTTCTGAGTTGAGACAGCTGGGTCCTCCAGAGAGCTAGGTCAGGTTTGGGAAGGGTGAAAGCGGGTCTCTGAGTCTCCCCACGGTGTTGTTAGTTTATTTGTAAATTACGAAGTAGGTGCCCCCCACCCCCCACCCCCCGTTTATTTAGGGATTTGCCTACGCAAAAGTCTACACTCCTGTGGTGGTTTCTTACCCATCCCTCACCCAGATTTCTGGTTTTGATTGATTGCAGAACCTACTGCTTGCTTTTCAGTCCCGAAACTGATGCTTCATAATGGTCACATTAGGGCAAATCCAGTTCTTGTTGGAAATCGAGGCTGGGTGGGACTTGTATCACCCTCAAGTATGAAGTGTAAACTCTTTCTTGGGCCATCGAAGTAACTAAACAAGAAATGTGACATTCTCCCCGTGAGTACTTTGGAGTTACTACTGTGGCTACTTTGGGAAAATTAGCATAGCTCGTAAAAGCCAAACGCAGAAAATTAATTGTTTAGCATTCTGCCTCTCAGCTCCACGCTCTTGCCCCCGCCTCCCTTTGAGGAAAAGAAGCCCCAAGTTAGTTGAATACCATGGAATCACAAAGATGCCCCGTCCTATGACTTCCTATAATTGAATCCATTTTAAATATGGAGGTTGGATGCCTTTGGCATACCTTTGCTTTGCGTGTTATTCCCTCTTTCTAAATCCTGGCGACAAACTAATCGTTTACACGTTTGCTCCAAACCAGAGAATGGGTAGGGATGACTAAGATGTCATCACATGCTCTCAACTCAGAGGCAGCATGATTTCCCCTGACATTGACATTTATGAGCGAGCTAATTTTTCCCTCCTTCTTAGTAAACTTTATATTACGGAAGCACCAGGCCAAGAAACTTATCCCACGTTCAGATCTGTAAAATGATGTTCAGGTTGTATAATCTGTAGACTGGATGGAATGACAGCCGCATGGCTGTTTATTGCATGGGGCGGCTCCCAATCCAGAGATGCTATTAATTGACCGCAGACCTTATCTGCACGATGATCCTTCATAAATATGCTGATGCGCTCCAACTTTTCCCCGGTGTGGAGAGGGGACCAGCGCAGTTTAGAGGACCCTTTTCATTTTTCTTCTTATGGGATTATCTCAGCATTGTACAGAAGTGAGGATTATCATGAATCCCGCCCCCCCCCACCCCCCCATTTTAAAGACCAGAGAAATGAAGCTCGGAGGACGTGGGTTTTGTTTCTCAGAGAACATTCAGCTCCCTTGGCTCAGGAAGGGTCCGCTTATAGATATTCTATTTCCATTATCCATTATGCTGTGGGTTCCCATATAGATAGTTCTATGCACTGTTAAAATCCCAAGCTTTTTGTAAGAAGACTCGGTTTTTTAAATCAAGCATTTTATCCACTTAAATATGGTACTTCTCCCACAGTTTTGACAGAGGTCCCTTTCTGAAAGATGAAGAGAGGAAGGCCCGTGCAGGGGTGGACACACCTGGAGAGAAAGCCACTTTTGCTAATTCCCTCCCTCTCTGTTCTCTAGGACACATGAGCCCCACCACCTGCACCCTGCGGAAACACAAGACCAATCGGAAGCCACGAACCCCCTTTACCACGTCCCAGCTCCTCGCTCTGGAGCGCAAGTTCCGCCAGAAACAGTACCTCTCCATTGCAGAGCGCGCAGAGTTCTCCAGCTCTCTGAACCTCACAGAGACCCAGGTCAAAATCTGGTTCCAGAACCGAAGGGCCAAGGCAAAAAGACTGCAGGAGGCAGAACTGGAGAAGCTGAAAATGGCTGCAAAACCTATGCTGCCCTCTGGCTTCAGCCTCCCTTTCCCCATCAACTCACCCCTGCAAGCAGCATCCATATACGGAGCGTCCTACCCCTTCCATAGACCTGTCCTCCCCATCCCGCCTGTTGGACTCTATGCGACTCCAGTCGGATACGGCATGTACCATCTATCCTAAGGAAGACCAGCTCCATAGACTCCACGAAGGATGTTTGTTTAAATGGGTCCCCCCTCCCTCTCCAAGAAGGCTGTACCAAGCCGATACTCCTGCTCCGCAAACTTTGCATGCACCACCCTAAGTGGCTAGGCCCACAGGGCCACCGACATAGTTCGCATTTCTTTAGGCTGGAGGCACCAAGTCCCATTTTCTTGGTGTCATCTTTTAGGTGCTCCCTTCTCCTTTCACAAAGATTGGCTCTGATGGTTTTTATATATAAATATATATGTAATAAAATAGAATACATTTTTATACAGCAGACGTAAAAATTCAGATTATTTTGAAAGGCAAAATTTATATGCATAGTATCTATACTTTTTTTCTATATATCACCTTCCTAAAAGAGTCCATTTGTGTTCTTTCTTAGAGGAGGCACAGATTATTCGCTGAAATTGCTGACATTGGGTGATTTTGATGGGATGATTGCCTTCTGCTTAGGGAAAACAAAGATTCGAATTAGAAACTCGCCTAGGAATTAGATAATGGAGAGATTCCTCAAGAAGACGGGGACACATCATGTTTTTGCATTTTTACACGCATTAAAAAACACATTAGGTACTAGCATACTTGGCCCTCTATTTTTCCCTCTTTCTACATTGTTACAGGTTGTTAAAGTTTTAACTTTTTTTTTTTTTTTGTAAGATCGATAAAAGGGGGTTGGGGATGGGAAGAGTCCTAAGGATGCCTTGGGGTAAGGTGGGACTTGGAAGTAACTTCCTAATTCCTCCCAAGGCTGTTGCTTAACTCCATTTCAGATAATTGGAGAGTACAAAGTTAAGGCCTGTCCGGGGAATTGACGGGTTCTGTGAAATACTAGGTAGGAGTCAGTCCTCACACATTGCAAAGGTGACTGGGGGGCGGGGAGTGTAGTTAATTCTCTGCTTAAAAAAAAAAAATATATCTTGTAACCATTACCTATATGCTGAATATTCTTGAACAATGAATAGATCCAGAAAGAAAAACAAATCCTGCTTTCTCTGTGTGTGTACCTGTTGTATGTGCTAAACTTATTAGAAAAATTTATATACTTTTTAACATGTTGGGGGCAGAGGGGAAAGCCATGTTTTGACTTGCTAAAAAAAATGGTCTTGTCAAACAGCCCATTTAGCTCCTGGTACTTCATCTTTCTATCAATCTCCCCCCTCCCCCCCCCCCAGTATACTTTTATCCCTTTGAAAGGGTGCCTTGTATAATTTTATATATTTTATTGAAGAGTTATTTCTTATCTCTTATTCTGAATTAAATTAAACATTTGTTTTATTGCAGTAAAGTTTGTTCCAAACAATTATTTTAAAGGGTGCTCTCTGTTCTTAGCTGGGTTCAACTCCAAAATGCCCCCAAGACTGGGGGAGGGGGCTGGTGATTTTTATTAGGATGTTCGTGTGAATCAATGAAGAGTTGGGCCCAGATTCAGCCTGGGTTGGGGGGAGTCGATCGCCAATAGCGAACCAAGTACTTGGAGATAATTCCTCTGGCTGCTTGTGTTAGTCGTGGAATTGCTGTTCGGTTTTTCAAACTCTAGTGAAAGATGAGCTTAGAAGAAGTTGGGGGGGGGGGGGGGTCCAGGGATCTGAGAGGTTGGTAGATGATCAAGGGAAAATCTTGAACTTGAAATCTGCCAGCTACCAAAAGGGCAACCGGTTTAAAACTGGGGGGAAGGGACCTATAGCTCTTTGCAAATGGGGATTGTAACTAGATGCATTCCCTGGGTTGGGAGGTGGGGGTGGTTGCCTGCTGCCCTTTCAGGAGTGTGTCAAATCGCATTCCGTTTACCATTCCTCACTCCTTCCAAGGAGATGGACCCCGAACAAATGCTCTTTTCGGTTTGAAGGGGGAAGGTGGTTCATTCAAGCCCCGTTTGCTTTGCAGCCTCCCTTTCCGCTGGGTACAGAACGGGGTCAGGCTTGGGTTTTGAGGCATCACCATTAAAGAAAAAAAAAAAAATCGCAGTGGGTGAGGGAGGCCGAGACGGATTTTAAATTCCGCTTTTTATTGCACAAACAAATCCGAAGTGGCTACTGCTGACACCTTTCTGAGGTCTGTTTTCGGATGAGAAACGACGGTGGCCCCGGGAACGCGGGCAGAAGGGAATCGAGAACTTCAGGCTGCGGAAGCGGATGGTAGGCAGATAGAAACCGGGCATCGACCAGGACTGGCGCTTTTCCGTCTCACGTTTTCACTGCGCCGACACCCCTTTTGGAGGTGGGCGCCAGGGACTGCATTTTCCCGCCCGGCGGAAGCTCCCGCGGGTCGGGCGACGAGTCTGAGATCTCCCAGCTCCAGCGCGGAGCGAGAACCGAGCCCACAGACCTGCTTCCAAGCTGGGGGCCGATTTCTGGCCGCTGCACCGCTGCGCTCCGGAGCTGAGCCCCGGGAGCGTCCCAGACCTCCCCAGTTTTCGCCTCTGCCATCCCGATGGGCCTCCTAATCCCAGCCCGGAATCCAACCGCCACGTTGGGTCCCTAATTAGCCCGTCCACCGAGCTTCCTTCCCGGCGCCGCTCGACCCCGCAGCCTCGGGCGATCTCAACCCCGGTTGGGGGATCCGGAGACTGCAGCTCCGGGTTAAGACAGCTTGCCCTCTGGAGGAGGGGTTCGCAAACCAGGGTGCGATCAGGAGAATTGAGACTGCGACCTGCGTGGCCGATGGGGTGGATTGGAAACGGTCTGGGCGACTGCGCATTAGCCCAATCGCCCCAAATCCCAAAGGAAAACTGAGGCCGGGAGCGAGAAAAAAAGATGTGGCTCAGCCTCAAGCATACACATCCCAGCGCTACCAGGTGGATGGGGTTACCGAGGCGAGGATGCGGCAGGGCTGCGGGGGACCTCGACCACAGCCAGAGGCCCCCGGGGCCCAGGCGGTGCGGCTGAACTCTGCGCCTCCCTTCTAACCTGCCCCGTGTTCGGGTTGGCGGTCGCCTTGGTCCCCACCTGGGTCAGGCTCTGTGCGCCAGGAGTTCCAGAGACCGGACTAACAACCTGAGGCAGCAGGACAACCCTGATTCACCTGGGACCCGCGAAGCCGCGCCTTGGGACTTAAAGCCGAAGATGCCAGTCCTCCCGTACTTTCAACGCTTTCACCAAACTCTTCTAGAAAGGCAGCTCTGCTTTGGGGAAAGAGGGGGAGAAGAAAGGAGAGGAAATCACATTTATTGAGCTCCTGCTCAGTGCGGACAGAAGTAGGCATTTCCTCGCACATTTCATGGAATCCTTGCACACCCCTTGGGGATGTGTTATTGATGCCATTTCATAGATGAGGAAACTGAGGCTCAGAGGCGGTACTCACTGAGGTCACAGAGCCAGTAAGTGACAGCAGCAGAACTGAGGCCTAAGCATGAGCCTGGTGGAGGGCACGAGGGCTCGCAAAGACAGGCCCTGCAGAGGCTGTCTTAGACATAACGTGGGGGTCTCCAGAGCTCCCCAGATTGCCAAACCCAGAGAGCTCATCTCTGGAGCATTACTCTCCATCCCTTTCCCCACCTCACTGGCCAGCGGGGCTTTCCCTATCCCTGGGGACCTGGGACTCAGCCTCCCCACCCCTGCACCCCTGCGGAGGCGATGCTGGGGCAGGGAGCGGCAGGAGGTAGGCAGCGAGGGCCTGGCTGGCTGGGAGCAGGCATTGGCAAAACGTCTGCCTGACCTGACTGAAAAGAGGATCCTTGCCTTTGAGCAGAACCTTGTCTGACCGAATGAAAACTCCCACGGCCATTCTTTGCTATAAAAGCCGCTCATTTGCCACGGGTTGGAGAGGCCATTCCCCAACCCCCACTCCCTCTCCATTGCTGGGTTTGGAATAAACATAAACCTCATTTATAAAAGAACCCACGTCAGACACACACACACACACACACACACACCCTGAAATCACAGGGCCCAGTTGGTGAAGTTGATTGTGCCTGTGTCCTTCTTCAGTGTAAAAAAAAAAAAAAAAAAAGATTTCCAGATTGGTGATGCTGTAGGCCTCTTTAATGAAATTGGTCAGACAGCAATGAAGAAAAGTCGGCTGTCAACTCCTGGACCCCTCTCCCCCTCTCCCACCCTACCCCACCCCCTCACCTCCTCCTTACTAGAAACTAAATAAAAAGCAGTAAAATTACTTTCCGAAATAGCCCGCTTCAAAGCAGAACAGAGTACCAGGCTTCGGGAGTCCTGAGTCTTGCCTTGATAAGGTTCATAATAATCAAATCCGAACTCCATCCACCTCCTCTGACTCTTGCCAACCTCCTCCGGACCCCTCTGCATTTGTTGATGAAAACACTTTGATGTCCTGAGTTCTCCAAACAATTATTATTATAATTTTAAACAACCTGGTATTTTCCATTACTAACGGCTCGGGCTTTGAAGTTACACCTCATAATTTCCTAAATTAAATAAATCATTTTAAGTTTGCACTGGGAGGCTTTTAATAGCGGAGAAAGGAATATCATTATCTTATTGAGACCCAATTGTGGTGGCTCCAGCTTGGCTGTAGCTGGGGGCAAAGTAGGCTCACTCTAACAGACATACTTTATTAACCTCCCATAACTCTTGAAAGAACATTTTTATATTTTCTTTGATTTCCCCCCTCCCTCTCTTGTTTTAAAGCTGTCCCAACCTTTAATTAGTGCCTAATATGAAAAGCATTATTTTTTTAATGCTATGTAATTTACCAGCGGCAACAGGCCAACTTAACAATTGTTTATTAGACTTGGTTTTTCACACAGGGCAAAGAATGCCTCTCCAAACCCAACTTTTCATGGGTGGTTGCACTAATTAATACAGTGTCTGAGGCTCCTAGGGGGTTTTTTAATATTGAAGCCTATGGGGGCGGAAGGGGGTTTTAGAAGTCCAGCTCCTGCCGACGACGTTCTCGCTCTGATTTCTTTCATGCTGTTTTGATCCTGTCTGTGGAGTCAGCACAGACAGAAAGTGTTCCCTGGCTCCGGAGACTCCGGGGATCCCGAGGCAACGGCCCCCAGGAACCCCAGCACCTCCACTTGTGATTCATGGCCCGTGGGCCCCAAGCTTGGGATGCAGGGAGCCCGTTGATCACCCTGGGCTTGGGGCGTGGACCCCCTTATCCAGCCAGGAGGGAGAAAGAGCTGGCTTGGGGCTGGGGCTGGGCTGGAGTTGGGCTGCTGGGGGCAAATGCCCGGGGCCTCCCAGGCACCAGGTGATGCTTGGCTCGGGGCACCGAACTGGCAGAAAAGGAGGCAGGGCCTGGAAAGGAAGAGGGTGAAGCTGGGGAGGGACCCAGGCCAGCAGGGCATCCTCTTCGTCCTTCTCACTTCTTTCTCTTCTGTCTTCCCCAGTCTTTGTCTCTCATTGCCCATCTCGTCTTTAGTTTCTTCCCTCCCCTGTTGCCCCCTCTTTCTTGTTCTTTTCTTTGCTACCTCTTTCAGTTCCCTCTCCTCAACTTTCATTCTGTTTCATGTTCACCCCACTTTACATCTTTAATTTTTTTTTCTTCTCTCTACTCTCCTACTATCTATACAATTCCTCTTCCGTGCTCTCCTTCTAACCTTTATTTTCTTCTCTTTCTGCCACCTTGCTCCCCTGTTGCATCTCTCCATATTTTTCCCCCCCGTTTTCGATTTATTCTCATTCCCACTGTCACCTAAGTGTCCCCTTCTGGCCCTTTGTTGCCCTTCTTTCTGCCCTGGTTCCAGCGTTCCTACGGGATTCCCAGAGTCCGCCCCAGGGGTCCGCCTGGTTTCTCTGGGCCCTGCGCCCTCACGCAGGGGGCCCCTCGCCACCAGTCCCTTCTGCGCCCTTCCCTCCCCCGCTGCACCTGGACAGGGAGCAACGGAGAGACCCCTGGGCAGGAGGAGGACTATCAGCCGTTTTCTCCCTGACCATGGGCGTCGCGGGCGAGAAGGGCAGCGCCCGGCGGAGAAAGGGCCGGGTCCCCGCGCGCAGCCCCCTCTGCCCCGCCCGCCGCCGGCCGCCCGTTTGATGTCGCGGGCCCGGCAGGAATGCGGCCGGGTTATCAATCACCCAGCTGGATCCTGAAGGTCTCGGCCTAATCACATTTAATTGCTCGTGGAGGCCCACTCTCGCCCCGGGCCGGCCGCCGCGCTCAATTACTCCCCAAATACCTGCCATCAATAAATGCGCGCTGACACCGGCCCGGCCCGCTCCGCTGGCCCGGGAGACCTCAGTCGGCCAGGCGCCCGCATCCCACCTCCACCCCACCCCCACCCGCATCATTAAACTTACACCTCGACGCCGCCGGAGGAGCAAGCCAAGCAGATAACAGTCCCCTCTTAGCTCTTCCCCAAGGGCCAGGCACGGGTGCCCAGCGATCTACACGCATCAGTTAGGTGGGGTCTCAGCACCGTCCGGAGATGCAGTTACCATCTGCGTTTGGGTTAAGGGAACTTTGGTTCCTCCATTAACGTGCCCGAGGTGGCAGAGGTAAGCAGTGGCCCCACTGGGGTAAGACCTAACGACCCGGCAATTCCACAGGCCTTGAGTGAAAGCACGAGGCAATAGTGCCTCCCAGAGGCTGGAGATTTACCTGGGGCCCCTGTGCTAAGGTGTGTGGGCCGGCACCTTAGGCCAGGTACCTCTTATAGGATCTTCTTTATTCCTCCCTGCAGCTTTGTGAACTATTCCCGTTTTTCGTGTCCCCATCTCCTAGATGAGGACACGGGGGCCTGAGCTCCCACCTGAGCTGTGGGGAGCCTGCCCTCAGACCGAGGCCCTGGCTTGTCTGCGGTCTGAATGCCATCCTTCACTCCCATTTTCTCTCTTTGCCTTCCCAGAAACCTTGACATTCAAGAACCGTGAGCTCTCCCATTTTCACAGAGCAGAACGGTAAGCCTCAGACAGCAAGCTGCCCAGAGAGGTGGCAGAGCAGGGCTGAAATCACACAGCCCGTGGCTCAGAGCCCAGGAAGCCATGTCAGGGGAGCTATTTACATGATATTATCCTGCTCTGTCGAGAGCCTTTACTTAAAAGAGCACATCACGTCTGTGTTTCATGTAGTTTGCCATTCATGGGGAAGTAATAGCTGTACATTGAAAGAAAGATGAAGAGGGGCTCACTGATGTCTCACTGCATGAGGCCAAGTGGTCAGATTAGCTTAGGTCGGTTTGCAAATACTATTGACAGCGAACGTCCAGTGAAGAAAAGCAGGAGATATATATATATATATATATATATATATATACACACACACACACACACACACATATATGTATACACACACACATATATATATACACACATATATACTTACTATATATATACTTATATATACTTATATATATATACTTATATATACTTACTAAATATATACATATAGTAAGATACTGTATATATAGTAAGAGTTATGTTAAATACATATTTCGTCTAATCGAAGACACCATCAATATAATACACATTTTATATGTCACTAAAAACAATTGCCAACTATGATGTAATGTTTAATCACCTAGAATTTTATTTTGCACCTATTTTAATAGCTCTTATTATTAAGAGTTCTTCTGAATTAAAAAAACAAAGACGAAGGGGCAAGAGTCATCTGAAGTCCACCTTTGACTTTCTTTAGTCCCTTTAAACCCTCCTTCGGTCCCTTATTGTATTTATAATATATTCCAGTGTCCAAAATACTCACATCCTCATTTGGCCCTCAAGGTAAAAGACGGGATACTTTCAGTATCACCACGTCTAAGAAGAGAAAACGGGTACCCAGAGAGGTAAGGTGACTTCCCTGAGATCACACAGCGAAGGAATGGAGGCAGGCTTGACAACTAATTATATTTCTTCCCACCTGGGTGAGGTTAAGTCCTCCCAGGACTAGCGATCTGCTTTGCTGGTTCCTTTTTTCTCTTTCTTTCCTTCTTTCTTTCTGTGGACTCAAAAAAAAAAAGTGTACAGTTTCCTGAAAGGGGTTTCTGGGTTGCAGGGCCTGATATAAAAAGAGCTTTTTTAAATAGCAAAGCTCTGCCTATTTTTATTTCAATGCTGAGAATGCTTGATGATGGAAAAACTGACTTTGTAAAGAAATTGTATATAAGACGCTAAGTGCCTCCTGAAATCCCATCGCAGAAAATCACCTGAAAGGTGGTGGTGATGGATGAGGCACTTATTGATGTGAAATTGGCCAATTCAGGGAAAGTCTGAGGGCTGCAAAATGTTCATCCCTCCTCCTTCCCACCGCATCGGCCGTTCACCCCGTCTAGTCTTTCCAGTTGGATTTCTCTTTGTTTAGCAATGGGAACAGAGAAGAGCCAAGAAGACCACATAAAAAGTCCCAGGGGTGGGTGTGGGGAGTAGGATCTCGGACTTGAGAATTCCCCAGAAGCAACTGGACAGTGAAGTCATCCTGAATGGACGCGGGGTGGGGGGGGGGCAAGGCTATCTCACATCAGCATCCAGGTACTGGCACAGGGCAGTGTGAGGGGGTCCTGCCTTTGGGACCAGACCTCCAGACGTATGTTATTCCTAGGGTGAGGGACATCTCTGTCCTGCACAGATATCACTAAAGGACAGCCCACTTTGATGAGAAGGGAAACTGAGTTTTCCCTTGTAAGTAGCAGGCAAGTGCCAATAAATTAGGTCTTGGGAAGAAAGAAGCAATTAGAGAAGG
This sequence comes from Prionailurus bengalensis, assembly GCF_016509475.1. Classification (NCBI taxonomy): domain Eukaryota; kingdom Metazoa; phylum Chordata; class Mammalia; order Carnivora; family Felidae; genus Prionailurus; species Prionailurus bengalensis. The sequence goes on along the minus strand of NC_057343.1, from coordinate 176,098,985 downwards.
CAGAAGATTTCCCAAGTCGGGGACCGACGAAAGCTGAGTCACCTCAGATGTCTTTTTCAGGGGCAGTAATGCCCAAATTTCCCTTCACACACAATCCCTGGCTAGGTCGGGGCTAGACAGGGGCAATCATGTTCTTTTTAGAGCAAATTAAGTGAAACTGACGTGTGATGAGTAGGTGGGGTTCAAAATGGCAACATTAGAAGCACACCAACTAAACCTTCCTTTTCCCTGAATCAGCAGCAAGTGAAGACTATTTTCAGGGGCTCCTGAGTGGCTCAGTTGGTTAAGAGGTTAAGCGTGCAACTTCAGCTCAGGTCATGATCTCGCAGTTTGGGAGTTCGAGCCCCGCGTCAGGCTCTGTGCTGACAACTCAGAGCCTGGAGCCTGCCTTGGATTCTGTGTCTCCCTCTCTCTCTGCCCCTCCCCCATGTCTCTCTTTCTAAAAAATAAATAAACCTTAAAAAAAAAAAAAAAGACTGGGGCGCCTGGGTGGCGCAGTCGGTGAAGCGTCCGACTTCAGCCAGGTCACCATCTCGCGGTCCGTGAGTTCGAGCCCGGCGTCGGGCTCTGGGCTGATGGCTCGGAGCCTGGAGCCTGTTTCCGATTCTGTGCCTCCCTCTCTCTCTGCCCCTCCCCAATTCGTGCTCTGTCTCTCTCTGTCCCCAAAATAAATAAACATTGAAAAAAAAATTAAAAAAAAAAAAAGACTTTTTACTGAGGTCTCAGCATGCACGAGGCATCCTGAACATTGATCCCCTCTCACCCCAGGACTTGTCTGAACTTCTCCAAACAGAATTACTCAAATTCTCTACAGCTAAGAAGAAAACAATGATGTTGTTCATCTCTTTGGATCATACACAGGTTAAATGAGCACTTCCTACCTGCCGGGCAGGATCTGGTCTCTACCTCATTTCGTTTTAATCTGCAGAGTAACACCGTAATGTGTCATCCGCACTTTGTAGATAAGGAGACTGAGACCCTGAGAGATGATGTTACTTGCCTGCGGTCTCACCACCGCTGAATGGCAGAGCTGGGATTTGAACCGTTGGACTCCAAGGAACGTGCTCTCAAAAGTACTTTTGCAGAGCGTTCACTTTCCTCAAAAATTTGGGGTTTATGTCACCTACAAGAGCAGAAACCAGGCCGAAGGAGATGGTCCTCGGGCCCATTGGGTTTCTGAATTGATTCAAAGTTAAGTTGTCACCTGAAGCTAAATGACATTTCAGGTTAATACCTTGAACTGGAGGTAGGATAACAATGAAGGCCCACACTGTAGAATCTCAAGGCAGAAGAAGGGAATTTTGTGATGATATGGTACAAGAACATTCGAGTGGAAGTGAGTTGCCCCAAGTCACATAGCTGCAGCTAGGTAGAGAGCAATATTGAAAAACGAAAATGGAAAAAGAAAGACAAAAAGGCGGAAGAGTTACATTTCTAGTTCAGTGCAGCTGATCAGAGCTCAAAGGGGCCTTAGAAATTTTGATTTCTTAGCGACCTGAAATACAGGCCTACTATACCTTTAATGTTAGTAGCTCATTAAGAGAAGCAGCCTGGACCAAGGGCACCGGGATGGGGGCGGGGATCGGTGTCGGTCCCCAATAATATCCATCTCCCACAGCCACTCCAAATTAAAAACATGTGTGTATATTATTTGATCTCATCAAATCATATTTTCCCAAGCTTAGAGAAAGTGTGAGTAAAAGCATTTTTTTTTTTTTAAAGAAAACTTTGCTATTTTTATTCATCTTGTAACATGCCATCTTGGTAAAAATAGCATGCTGGCTGGGCATTAAGACAAGCCTCCAGCCTCATCACATTCCCTTCTGAATAGATTGCTCTGCTTATGTTCTCCTTTTATTGATATGTCGGTGCTTCCACCAAAGACCGCCACATGAGATACCCGAGTTACCTAGTTCAAGTTCAGACTAGCCACTGGTGGCTTTCTGGGTCTTGACTTAACTCCCGTAAACCATGGCAGGAGTTAGCAGTGGGGAAAGATAGGAAGCCCATGGAGGAAAACTTTTCGTTCCATCTATTTCGGAACTATGTATCCAGTGCTTAGGTCCAAGTAGGTGCTTGGTAAGCACGGTGTTTATTGAATAAGGGAGGTGAATGTTTTCCCAAATGACATAACCGTTCTGGAACACTGTGGGGGCTCTGGGTTTAACTGATTCTGAAAGTTTCAGAAAATGTCGCGAGTTCCAACTTTGAAAGAGTTGGTTCAGTTCACAAGACAATAAAAATGATTTGCATTTGGCAAGATGGGTCAGGTAGTGCTATCAAGGCAGTTATAAAGAATTCTTGGTCGGTTCAAGTCTCTGATGACTAGTCACAGAAGAATATTAAAGAAACTTTCACGACCTTGACTGGCGTGTTAGCCAGACTCCGCAGAGCCAATTGTACTTGTCGTTACGTTTCATGGGCAAAAATGCATTTAAAATATCGCATTAAATGGAACCCTCCTGAATTATAAAATTGTCTAGGTGGACGTAGGACACTTCTTTAGAGTTTGTTTTACAGTGTGGTCCAGAGGTTAATTAATGCACCCGCTGACACGAGTACAAGAGGCAGAGTCCTGGCTCTGAGCTGCGGCTAGTTTGGAAGGAGAGGAGAATCTCCAGAAAATTTTCTTTTATTGTCTTTAAGCTTCGGGTTTCTCTTCCGTCATGTGGCACTTTTCCTGGCTTCGGTAGCCCTCAGAGGTGTTTTTCAGAGGCATAATGAAGGCATGATTAGCTTTCTAGAGACCTTGGGATCAGTGATAGGATTTAAAGCAAAAAACTTCTAGGAATCAGAAGGGAAATTTAAAAAGTAGTCGTTTCAGAGTAAAACGGGTCATCCCTGCTACACTGAACTGCATTCAATTGGAAGCCTCTTTAGGGGTTGGGGGACGATGACTCTCTCCAAGACGTAACCATGTTAATAATGCAGGTCACAGAGCCCGGAGCCGGGGGTGCAGGAAGCCTTTGTGAAATTTATCTTGATTTTTGCAGTTATTGTAAAGAAACCTGACCTCTCACGTATTACTAACTCGTAGAATGTAAAAATCTCCCCCAAAGTCTGACAGTTGCCTTACACTTATCAGAGCCCAGATTTCTAAACTCCGGGCCAGCGTGAGGTCTCACGTTACTGGGGCTTCATCGCTTTTTTACAAATATACTGCAGGTCATTCGCTGGTAGGTTATGAAATACGATCGTAAATTAAAACTAAACGGCTCACATAAAACAAATGGACAAAGAGCACTTTGTAATGTCGAGGGCTCCAGTTTGATTGTGTTGGTTCATTTATTTGGGTATTTAGAGGATTTCAAGAAGCCAGGTATGCCCACTACGCTAAACGGATGATAGGCATGATGGTAGGCATGTGGTCCAGCTACCGTAGAGCTTTGCCCCAAAGCCCATTTCAGAACCAAGGAGTGAGGAGCGACCTGTGACAACCTCACAGGTTAAAAGCTCTGTCACCTACATGGCTTCTTCGAGGCAGGCAGCATCACGGGGAGGAGGAAAGAGAGGCTCATACCGAGGGGTAGGGTCATAAGGTCCCCAGAAGAGTTGGGACTCCCGCCGCAAGCAGAAAATCCACGCTAAAGGACAGGAGATTTCGTTTTCAGAGGAATTAGGGGTAGGTCAGTCCTGGAGCCGGGAGACGGGTGGTGTGGGGGGATAATGTGGTAAGATTGGTGTAGCCTTTAGAGGTTGATCCTGGCAGGTGGGTGGCGGCGGTGGGTGTTTACTGCAATGGTAACTCTTCCAGTCAGGTCAGCGTCTTACATGCCCAATTAATTTACAAACTCCCCAGGCAAAGTAAGCAAATCCTGGAGTAGGAACACAGTCCACCACTCTCGGGGGCTGCCAGTTGCTCTGTTGGGATTTCTTTTTAGTGCCACTAGATGTATTAAAACTGAGGGGGAATGGTAGAGAAAAGAGTGTTATGTATGATGAGTCCTTGTCATAGAAATTACTTCTTTTCCTTACATGTACTTCTTCCTCTGTTCCTTCCGTCCTTGGTCCCTCCCTCCTCCTCCTTCCCCCTCCCTCCCTCCTTCCTTCCTTCCTTCCTCCCTCCCTCCCTCCTTCCTTCTTTCCTTCCTTCCTTCCTTCCTTCCTTCCTTCCTTCCATCCTTCTTTCCTCCTTCCTTCCTTCCTCCTTCCCTCCCTTCCTCCTTCCCTCCCTCCTTCCTCCCTCCCCCTCCTTCCTTCCTTCCTTCCTTCCTTCCTTCCTTCCTTCCTCCCTCCCTCCCTCCTCCTTCCTTCCTTCTTTCCTTCCTTCCTTCCTTCATTCCGTGGCAAAACACCCATACCATAAAATTTACTATTCTAACCATTAAGTGTACATTTCAGACTAGCATCAGGCACATTCACCATGCTATGCAGCCATCACCACCATCCATCTCCAGAACTGTTTCATCTTCCCAAACTGGAACTCTGTACCCAGTTAAACACTAACCCCCCAGTCCACCTCCCCCGGCCCCTTGGAACCATCATTCTACTTTCTGGCTCTCTGAATTTGCCTACGCCACATGCCTCATGTAAGCGGAATCATTCACCGTGTGTCCTTTGGTGTCTGGCTTATTTCACTAAGCACGTTTTCAAGATTCATTCATATCGTGGCTTGTCTCAGCACGGTCTTCCTTTTTAAGTCTGGATGAGATAGCGTTGTGTCTATACCACAATTTGTTCGTCCGTTCAGCCACTGATGGACGTTTGGGTTGCTTTCACCTTTGGCGACTGGGAGTAATGCTGTTATCGACACGGGCCTGTAAATATCTGGTCGGGCTTTGGCTTTTCAGTTCTTGCCCCCTTCACCTGTTTCGCCTACCCCCCAAAGCCCCCTTTTGAAGTGTGTGTTTATGTGGGGATTTACGTCTGTCTCCTCTCCGGGCTGTGCCAGCCCTCTGGGGTCTCGTCTTCAAGAAGCTTCCGGTTTGGTGGGGAAAGAGCCAGGGACTTGCACAATTACCGCCCAGAGGTGCATGGCACAACCCCCCAGGGAGGCTTCAGAGCCCTGGGAGTTGGCAGAAAGGGGAAACCGAGTTGCCAGGGCTGATGCGGCGGCTTCACGGAGGAGGCAAACTTCTAACCGTGTCTTGAAGCACGAACATCTCTTTCCGGGTAGAGGAAGAGCACGGAGACTAACGGAACCGTGCAGGCGGTCGGGTGCTCAGGAGGAGCAAATGGGCTTTGAGGGGGGTCGGGAAGGGTGCAGACTCTAGGTCAGCACTCCTGGGTTCAGATTCTCGCTCCACTAACCTTGGGCAGGGCACTTAACCTCTCTGGAACTTGATTTCTTCGTATGCGACTTGTGGGGGACAATTTCACTTCTCTTGGATGATGTTGTGGGGATAAAGTGAGATGACATAGAAAATGCGACTCAGGATGCGTGGTGTGGAGAACACCCTCAGGGCTTGGAGGTGAGCCTTGTACCTCGTGGTAAGGATTCTGGTCCTTTCTTTGGGCATCGAGCAGCAGCGAAAGCTTTTCAGGCAGGTAGTGACAGGGCCTTGTGGGCTTTCACTGCAGGGGAGGCCTGGGGTGCAAGACAAAGGGCTAACCTAGCTGTCTTCCCTGGTGTTATTTTGGATAATACGGGGAGTAAAACCAAACCTCTCAGTGTTGAGGCGGGTGGGCGTGACTGAACAACGCTTTCAAAATGACCCATTTTGCTCATGAACGGTGGGGCAGAGAGTACTTTTAATCATTTATCTATCACTGGCCCTCCCTCATTGTCTCCTCCCAAACCTCACGTTGCCACCAGAGTAACGGGCACAGAGCAACGTCTCATGGATTCAGAGAATTCTACCACCATACCCTCTGCCTTCCCTTCCTTCCTCCGCAACCCTCCCCCCCCCCCCCCCCCCCCCGGAACATCATCTCGAGCCTTTCCCTTTCCTTGTGACAAGGTGGCTGACGACGGTCTGAAGGATTCTGGGGTGGAAGTGAACGCGTGCCAGTTGAAAACATAGAAACAAAATGCCTGGACCAGGAATCAACAGACCCTGGGCTTTTACAACCTCTGAAAGACAGGCAGTGCCCCCCCCCCCCGCCGCCCCCCGCCCCCAAAGACTTCCACTCTGCCTCAGCTTTAAAAGTCAGTCTCATGAAAGCCTTTCCAACATGCATTTAAAATCATCCATCCAAAAGATAACTAAATCATGGCCATTCATTGCTCTCAGCCCATCACACTGCAATGAAAACATGTATTTAACTGAGAAAACACTGAGCCTTCACTCTCCCCGGCCCCTGTCTCCTTTCTTCTCCCTTTCTTTGACGGCTCCAAATGTTATGATTCATCTCAGCACTGCCTAATGCAGCAGTGAATTACAGGCCCTGGAGATTTCCAAACCCGGAGGGGTCCGGGGAGAGGACGTCCTTCAGTTCATCCCGGGCATTCTCTCTCCAGCCCACTGTGTTTGTTCCTTGACTCCTTTTGACCATTCCTTATAACAGTAGCCAAGCAGAGGAAATTAAGCTTTTGTATTGAAACTAATCCATGACCCTGGATAATTTGTAAGAGACATCTATGAGGGGTTAAAAATGAGCCTCCAACTGCTTGATGTGGAGATGCCCCAGAAACACCACGGCTCCCTTGGTGGGATCACAGAATTTCAGTGTCAGATGAAAGGATGTCAGACCACGCAGTGCCCTTTGGGAACATCTGCCTAGTCCAACTCTCTTGGTGTGAAATATGGAGAAACTGAGACCCACAGAGGGGAAGGGACCTGCCTGGGCCCCTAGAGGGATTTTGCGGCCAAGTTGGAATTTACCGTGGGGTTTCTGACTCCCTGTGCCTAGGAGGGCTAGATAATTGAGAACGATGTAGCCCTGCAGTTATCTGATGTTAACCTGTTAACCTGTTATCCAATGGTCCCCGTCAGGTGAGCATTCCATCAGTCTGTCCTCAGAGTCCAGCCTCCGGGCCAGCTGCCTTCAGAAGCGCCAGCCCCCTGTGCAGTGAAGTTATGTTTTCCAGTGGCCTTTTGAAGGGTTTAAGGCTCTAATGTCAGGACTAAGGTGTGAGGCGGAGAACGTGTGTGCTCTCTGGGCCTTGGTCGCCCAGGGCGATGGTTAGTACTCACCTCTTGGGCTGTTGTAAGCATTAAATGAGCTCGCGGTGGTAAAGTGCTCAAAATGGCATCTACTCCTAAGACCCAGGAGCTGTTGCTATGATCCCTGCTTCTCCCATCCCCCGTCTTTCTCACGGAGAACACCTGAGAAGGACAGCTACCACGTACTTATAAACGCCAGGACCCGTAGACCTCATTTCAGCTTTCTGCACCCGATTGAGATGCCCTGACCAAAAGATATTAAATGGGAGCCTTGTAGACACCGGAGTATGAATCCCAGCCCCACCGCTAACCTGCCATGTGACCCCGGGCAAGAACGTCAGCTCTTTCTGCCTGCCTCCGTGTTCTCTTCTGTGAAATGGAACTATTGGTCTTGGCCTTTCATGTGAGGAGCACTCAGTTAACAAGGATTTACAGATGACTTACTCAGTGTCAAATAACGGGCACTCGGGATAACCAGTGAACAAAACCCAGATCCCGCCCTTTGGGAGCTCACATTCTAGCAGAGGAAACAGACAATAGAATTAACACAAACAAATAAATGGACACATTCTTTCATTATGTGAAATCAGCCCCAGCTGGTGCGGAGAGTGCGGACATCCCCTTGCATCAGAGGCGCTGATGTCCAAATGTCTCTTCGAACTGACCGGAGCTGATACCTGCAATGTTTTCTCCCCCTTTTAATTGTGGACATTTTCAAATGTATCCAAACGAGAGAAAATAGTCTAAAGAGCTTCACTGACCATCACCCTGTTATTAACTCATTCCCAAACTTGTGCCATCTAAACTATCCCCACCCACTTCTCCTCTTTCCCAGGACTATTTTGAAACAAATCTCGGACATTATGTCATCTAACCCATAGGCATTTTAGCATGTACGTTTGGAGATAAAAAAATTATTTAAGAAAACATAAGCAAAGTGTTATTATTCCATCTAAAAGGTGACAATAATTTCTTAATATCATTAAATGTCCAGGCAGTGTTTAGATCCGTCTCCTAGCTGTTTAAAAAAATGACAATTTACTAGAGCACCTGGGTGGCTCAGTGTGGTTAAGTGTCCGACCTCGGCTCAGGTCATGATCTCACGGTTGGCGGGTTTGAGCCCTGATCGGGCTCCCCGCTGTCAGCCCAGAGCACAGAATCTGCTTGGGATCCTCTGTCTCCCTCTCTCTCTGTCTCTCGAAAATAAATAAACATTTAAGAAAATACAATTTATTGAAATTAATATGGAACTAGGGTCCATACATTGCAGACTGTTCCTATGTCTCTCAAAATTCCTTTCAATGCCTAAGCATCCTTCCCTCTCTCTACTGTTTTCTTCCAGTAAGTTTGTTGAAAAACACCAGGGCTTTTGTCAGTATGTTTTCTCACAGTCCGCATCCCTGTGGTGTTATACAATAGGCTCCTCTGTCCCCTGTAACTTTTGTTTTCCTAATGTTTATTTATCTTTGAGAGACAGAGACAGAGAGAGAGGGAGAGAGAGGAGAGCACACAAGTGAGCACAAGCAGGGGAGGGGCAGAGAGAGGGAGACAGAGGATCTGAAGCTGGCTCTGCACTGACAGCACAGAGCCCCATGCGGGGCTTGAACCCACGAACTATGAGATCATGGCCTGAGCCGAAGTCGGTCCCTCAACGGACTGAGTCACCCAGGCGCCCCTGTCCCTTGTAACTCTGAAAAATTGTTAGTTAGGTCTCGAGGTTTGATCAGGTTTAAGTTCAATTTTTGGATAGACTATTTTATGGATGACGTTATGTTCTTTCATCACAGGGCACTCCATGGCTGTTTTTCTCTTTTGGGGGATAATCAACCAACTCCTAGATTCATGACTGCTTCAGAGGTTGTGAAGTAGTGACCTCCCAATCCTATCATTTGCTATCCATTTATGAGCCATAATACATCGATAACAAGAAGCTTCTCTCCATCAGCTGTTTGGTTGCCCGTGGTACAGTTGTTATGGAAAGGCAGGAAGAATGTTTGATCTGTTCTGTTTAGCTGCCATCTTTCAGAAGAAGGAGCTAGTCACCTAGCCTTCTTCAAAGGTCAACAGACTCACGGCTTTCAACACATTTTGTGTCTTTTAGTCTATTCCAGTTATTTCTTTTGAGGCACAAATGGTCCCTCTTTGGCCAGCGTGAGCTTTTTAAAGTGGGCTTCTTTTTCATATAGCTTCACTCATCTTTGAAAGTTTCCTTGCTTTCTGCTAAAAGATGATCCAGGCTCGTCTTGTATATTTCCGGCCTCAGGCATGGGATCGGTCATTTCTCTAAAGGAGTGCTTGTCCCCTTGGGTGGGCAGCAGAATTCAAGGCCACAATCAGCAGAGCAGAGATGCCCACGGCTAGCACAGAGCTTACGTCGGCGTGAACACGACTGATACGTCATGGCTCCCTAACCAGACTTGGGAGACAGGAGTAGGGCACATAGTTAGAGAAGTGTTAAGTGTTAGGAAGTGTAAGCACAGGGTGTCACGTCAGTGCTATGGCAGGACCTGGTCCAGCATGAGGGTTCGGGAGAGGCCTCTAGAGAAAAGGAGGTGGGGATGGGGTGTCGGGGTGGGACTAGAGGAGAAATACTTCTTTCTCAGCCTGTAACTAGATGTTGAACCCTCAGAGGGAGGGTTAAGGGAGTAGGTCATGACACTGACGTGTAAAGTGTGACGTCATAGACAACAAACCTCTAGTGGTGGAATTCAAACCACCCAGCCTATGGGAAAGGGTTTGCTTCACAAGACTCCCTCGAGGCAAGGACTCCTGTTATTCCCATTTAAGAGTCTGTGGTTTATGTGAGATTAAGGAATTCGCTGAAGGTGACCTAGTTAGTAACTGGTAGAAACGGGATTTGAACCCAGGACTTTCTGATGCCAGAGATGAGCCTCTTAATCACTCGGCTGTGCTGTGCCCTCACACCCAGTGTGTATTTACATACGGGTTTTTGTTTTGTTTTGTTTTGTGTGCTTTGTTTTGTGTTCCCAACAAAAGGTCTCACAGAATACTGAACCAACCCACCAACAGAAAAATCATGTTTTTCTCCAATTGCTCAGGTGGTAGTGACGCTTATAGAGCGATACGGTGCGGGCGAGTGAGCCTGACAGCAGGGATACATGCGTCATCTCGAGTGAGCTTCGTAGAACATGAATGCGCACGCGAGCCATCCCATTGTGATTCCTTGTAGACTGAGCTTGGTTCTTCCCCGGTGTCTCCTCCTGGAGCTCTACCTGATTTTATCATCAGTTTTCATCCAAATCCACCGGGGAAGGTGATTATTCTGCTTTTGTTTCTTGGCCAGGAATCGCTGGATCCTGAAAGCCGGGAGAAGACGTGGCAAAGAGCCGGCAACCGCACACGCCATGATGGCGGAGGAAAGGAGAGTGCACCCTTTTAAAGGTGCACCCCTTTTAAAACGGTTCAAACTCACTTCCGTCTCAACCAGCCGAGAGCCTGAATCTTGCCATCTTATCTCCCTCTTGGTCAGATTGCTTGCTCCCTTGTGCCCTGCTCCCAGGACAACTTGAAATTGCACCATGGCCCCTAAAGTCACCATGTGACATGCAGCCAATTCCTTCACCTCTTTGTTCCTCTGAGCCTCATTTTTCCTCATCAGTGAAACGGGGCTGCTAATATCCACTGGCGATGGAATGATGTGACATAGGTAAAGCACAGAGTGAGTGCTAAATAAATGGCAGCTGTTATTAAAAATAGTGAACCAAAGCTAACACGTGTCACATCATTTGAAGGCCATTACACCTAGAACAGGAGGTATGTCACCCACACTTTATAGAGGAGGAAACTGAGACACAGGCAGGGGAGTCTGCCTGTCTAAGGCCACACAGACTAGAGAGTAGCACCAGCATTTGAACCCAGAGAGAGCCCTGGGGCTTAATTAAGCACCCTGCTCTGCTACCTTAATAGGGAGTCTTGTCCAGCAGGGGCCTGCCATTTCCGCCTCGGGACCTTGTTCACTTGCTTGTTCGCCTTGTTCGCCTTGCTGGAAGGAAGGGGAATTTTGCCCAGAGATGGAAGTACCTGCTTTCAGAGGCCTGCTGCTGGTCGGAGCAGGTGACCCACCTCTCAAGGAGCCGACTGAATACCATTCTAGAAACTTCAGCAGCTCAGGGTACAAGGGGTTTTCGCCATGACACTGAACCATGAGCGGGCGCTGAGTTACTTCAGTAATTACCGGTCTAATAAAACCTCGCTCTCCTTCCTACAGAACTCAAATTAGAACACTGGCATCACTCTAGTGCTCATACTGGGAGAAGGATGGTTTTTAACAATTAACTTTGGGGGCGCCTGGGTGGCTCAGTTGGTTGAGCGTCCAACTTCCGCTCAGGTCATGACCTCGTGGTCTGTGAGTTCGAGCCCTGCGTTGAGCTCTGTGCTGACAGCTCGGAGCCTGGAGCCTGCTTTGGATTCTGTGTCCCCCCCCCCCCCCGCCTCTCCCCCACTCATCCTCTGTCTCAGAAATAAATAAACATTTAAAAAAATTTTTCTTTTAAATAAAAATTAACTTTGCATTCAAAACTCCGTGTTAAGCCACACATTTAAACCCCACCAGGAGAGAGAGGGGAGGAAGGAGACAAGGGAGCAGTGTTGAGTTTCATCAGTACGCATCAGATTAGCTCCTCTGCAGCCCCCAACCTTTTTTTTTATTATTATTATTTTATTTATTTTTTGAGAGAGAGAGAGAGAGAGAGCGCTCCATTTCTTCAATCAGGCTTTATTAAGAACATAGGTTTGAGTCTACAGGAACAAATTCTTCTGGCTCTTTAAGGAACATATTTGAAGGGGGGTTTTATTAGGCTGCATTACTGGATAAATGATACAACATGCTTTCCAGCATGAATCATCTGAGCAGAGTGACAAAAAAGAAGCTTGAACACTAAGCACAGCCAAAATATTGGCAGGCCTCAGCCACTTGGGCCGGATTTCAGATTTCATCTCCTTCAGACCAAAAAAAAAAAAAAAAAAAAAACCACCATTAAATTAAATTAAATTTTAATCTCATGGTGACAATTCCCATGGAGGAAGGCTTAAGTATTTTGTCTCCAGCCCTCCTGCCCCCCTAGGAATCGCAGACTCCCCGAAATCAGACATGGAGAAGCCTCCCCGAGGGTCACCTCGGCTGGCCCCCAGGGTCTCCCCCCGCCCCTGCCCAGGGAGTGCCCCCGCCGAGAGCTTGCTAGGTGGAGCGAAGGGCTGGGCTTTTATTAGCAACACATGCGGGGGCCGCGGCGGCGCACCGCCCTGACAGCCGGGCAGCCCCAGCCAAAATGGATGGCTCTCGGGCGGCAAGGCCACGGTTACAAATGCGCCGCGCCGTTCTCAGGTGGACAGACGCGGGCCGCGGCTCCGGTTCCCAGGCGCGCGGCGGCGGCGGCGGCCCCCTTCAACTCGGGGCGCGGGCGGGAGCGGAACCCGTGTTAATTACTGTACGTTTCCACTGTAAAGAGAGTCAGCCGGGGAGCGGGGCCGCGGCGGCTGCCCGGGCCCGACGCACAAAAGCTTCATATATTCTGAATGAAGGCGAATCGCAGCCTCGGCCTCCTTGAAAAGAGCCGTGAGGGAGACTTAATTCTCTCCCTTTCAGCTGTGCTCAGACTGTGAAATCCACACAATCGCGCCCTTCTCTTTAAAGGGAGGGAGAAGAGGGGCCGCGGCCGCGCGCCCCGCCATTAGCTGGGCGCAGAGAGGGAGAGTTCACTCCGGGGACAAGGGCGGCGCGCCCCGGGGCTGGTTGGCAGCAGCGTTTCCCATCCGACGGAGGCTGCAGCCCCTTTCTCCCGCTGCATTTCACGGCGCCTTTTGTTGGGCTCGCCCTGCCCAGGGTGTGGGGCCTGTCAGGTGCGGAGGCCCGTGCTGCCTTCTGCTCGCCCTGTGATCCGTTCCGGCGGCTGGCTGGGTCCCTTCCCAGGACTATGGGCGGTGGGAGGAGCTGTCCGGGGGCCGTGGGCATCTCCAGGGGCCTGGCCACACCCGGTTTGTGAGGCTCCCCCAGTAATTAAAGCAAGAAGAGAAGAAGAAATGCCAAAACCAAGTGCAAGATATTACACCATAGGTAAAATATTGGCGTTGGCAACTTGATGTTTTTAAAACAATACATCCTGCTTTTTAAAAATACAAGCACAATGCATATGAATCGCAAGATGATTGCCGGATTTAGGTGGGAGGGGGGGGATGTATTAATTTGCATATGGGACCAAGGTTTGAAGCCTGGTGATGAACCACATCCTTTTTCAGTATTTCTTCAAGTTATGGTGTGACCTCATTTGGGGAGAATATCTCAAGGGTAAAGTGAATCTTGGGGAAAATGTCTTCCAGCCCCTCATCTGTAGCACAGAGGGCCAGACATCCAGGTGATTTTCTCTATAACAGCCCCCGTTGGTGAGTTCCAACATCAGAAAGCCTGACAGGATCTTAGCAGGTGCCTGGTTGCCTACACAGGTTGCAATTCTCCCCCGCCCCCCCCCCATTCCCTTCCTTCCTCCTTTTCAGCTAGTAAAGCAGGGCACAGAACAGGATGACCCAGGAACCACGTGAGGGCATGACTGTTTCCTTTATACCTGGGGAGAATGGAACACACAACTTATAGTTTGATTTTTGAAAGTGAGGGGCAAAGCGGCCCTATTCTCAGTGACCCCTGCTCACTACCCATCCCTATCCTTGGAAGGAGAAGGCACATTTATCAATGACACCTGCTGTTTTTTGTTGAGTACATGCTATGCGCTAGGCACTTAGCATGGATTGTCACTTGATTTTTGCAATACCTCCAAGAGGTAGGTACCATGAGGCCTGAAGGAGGGAAAAGATCTTGCTAAAAATCACAGTCAATAAGTGGGGGTGTTTGAACCCCAGTGGGAATGATTCCCAAGTTCTTTCTGGTCATGCCCATGACCTTTTTATCCTCTACCAGTAGAACTGGACCTATCATGCATTTTCTCCCCCCCCCCCCCCCCATATAACAGACAAATAAATTGAGGGCTCCAGATGTTAATTACCCAGCTTCCTGGCATCTACTAAGTAGCAGAGCCAAAGCCAATGCCCTTTGTTCTGTGTGTGCAAGGGGTGGGGGCAGACAGGAAGCGGCCATTAGAATCACATAGGGGACTTCTTTTTAATATGGAAGCCTGGCCCCATCCCTAAAAATTCTAATTCAGTAGGTTTGGGAACAGCCAGGAATTCTCTATGCGGACTCAATAACAACAAACTTCCACAGACTAATCATTTTTCAAATGCAAACTTAGCTCTGTTGCAAGTTGTATACTTTCTAATGTATATGGCATGTATATATGTATATGTGTATATATATATATATGTACTAATTTAATCTGCTTCATTGCGATTAGGCATTGATATTATTTTATTAAAACTAGATTTTTATTACATAAATCATATTTATACATGGTTACAGAAAAGATCAAAACAGCATGGTAGTTCTAGAAGAATATCGGACATAAGCTTTTTAAACAACCCAAGTATGATCATTTCAAATTTTTCTGCCTACTGTCGTCATGATTATTCAGCCAGGAGATGTTGAGATATTTCCAGCCTGAGCTTGGCGGAACTCTAGTTTTTGTTAAAGCCGGTGCCTGGGGCGCCCGGGTGGCTCAGTTGGTTGAGCGGCCGACTTCGGCTCAGGTCACGATCTCGCGGTCCGTGAGTTCGAGCCCCGCGTCGGGCTCTGTGCTGACCGCTCAGAGCCTGGAGCCTGTTTCAGATTCTGTGTCTCCCTCTCTCTGACCCTCCCCTGTTTGTGCTCTGTCTCTCTCTGTCTCAAAAATAAATAAACGTTAAAAAAAATTAAAAAAATAAAAAGACGGTGCAGATGTGCCCTGATGGATTTGCTTGTTCCCCACTGACAGATGGTTAGGCTTTTCCCAGATTTTTACTGTTACAAGACAATACTGCAATAAACACCCTTCTCTATGCATCTTTGCCAAAACTGCAAATACCAGTCATTCGTAGAATAAATCCTGGGGATCTGAGGAACTTTTCCAAGGAAGAAGAAGACAATCGTGACACATCTATGGTTCCTTGAGGACTCTTGCAAGGATCCTTCTTTGGAACCCCCAGTAAATAACCTAGAAAAAAGGTCCTCCCTGGAGAGAGTGGCTATGCATTTGCCATACTGCCCCGCTTTGTGGGGATTTCCATGCAGGTTGCAGATTTGACTAGATCTCTAGGGTCTTCTGTAGCTTGATAGGTGGGTGGCCAGCGGAGTACAAAGACCTACAGAGTTCTGGGCCAGAGAACTCAGGGACAAACTTGTGGTTGATCTGCCTCCTTAATTTCCCTGGACCAGCCTTTGGTCCTATGGTGACACATGGTACACCCAGAGATTCCCGTTATTAAATCATATATATATTTATTATCTTTGTGAGGAAAAATTGGGGAAGGACATTTTTTAAAAGGATATAAATTGGGGCGCCTGGGTGGCGCAGTCGGTTAAGCGTCCGACTTCAGCCAGGTCACGATCTCGAGGTCCGTGAGTTCGAGCCCCGCGTCGGGCTCTGGGCTGATGGCTCGGAGCCTGGAGCCTGTTTCCGATTCTGTGTCTCCCTCTCTCTCTGCCCCTCCCCCGTTCATGCTCTGTCTCTCTCTGTCCCAAAAATAAAATTAAAAAAACGTTGAAAAAAATTAAAATAAAATAAAATAAAATAAAAGGATATAAATTATCTTCAGTCCTATCATTCAGGAAACTTCTGTTAATTGATGTTCCTTCTTGATCTACCAAAGAGTGTAGGCTCTGAAGCCCAGACCACCTGGGGCCAAATACCACTATATATTAGCTGCGTGACTTTGGGAAATTTATTTTATTTTATTTTAAATTTTTTTTTTCAACGTTTATTTATTTTTGGGACAGAGAGAGACAGAGCATGAACGGGGGAGGGACAGAGAGAGAGGGAGACACAGAATCGGAAACAGGTTCCAGGCTCTGAGCCATCAGCCCAGAGCCCGACTCGGGGCTCGAACTCACGGACCGCGAGATCGTGACCTGGCTGAAGTCGGACGCTTAACCGACTGCGCCACCCAGGCGCCCCTATTTTATTTTAATTTAATTTAATTTAATTTAATTTAATTTAATTTAATTTTGTTTTGTTTTATTTTGTTTTATTTTATTTTAATTTTTAAAATTGAAATGAAATTCACAAAAGATACAATGATAAAATTGGCCATTTTAAAGCATGCAACCCAAGGGGCACCTGGGTGGCTCAGTCCGTTAAGCGTCCGACTTCGGCTCAGGTCATGATCTCACGGTCCGTGAGTTCGAGCCCTGAGTAGGGCTCCGTGCTGACAGCTCAGAGCCTGGAGCCTGCTTCCAATTCTGTGTCTCCCTCTCTCTCTGCCCCTCCCCTGCGAGTGCTCTCTCTCTCTCTCTCTCTCTCTCTCAAAAATAAATAAACATTAAAAAAATTAAAAACAAACTCCCAGTGGCAGCTAGTACGTTTATAATGTTGTGCAACCTTCAGCTACATGTAGTTCCAAAGCATTTTCATCACCTGAAAAAGGAAACCCTGTACACATGAAGCACACTCTCCATTCCCACCACCCCCACCCCCTGGCAACCATCTACTTTCCGTCTCTGTGGATTTACCCGTTCTGAACACTTCATATAAATGGAACCTATAACATGTGATCTTTTGTGTCTGGCTTCTTTCACGGAGCGTAATGTTTTCAAGGTTCATCTATAGCGTGGCATATATCAGGATCCCGTTACTTTTTCTGGCTGATTGATATTCTGTTGGGTAGATACACATTTTGTTTAGCCACTCATGAGTGGATGGGCGTTTGGTTGTTTCCACCTATCGGCCACGGTGAATAGTGCTGCATAGATTTTTGTACAAATAAAGTTTTGTACCAAAGTTTTGTTTCAACGCCCGATTTTCATTTTAATTCTGTGCATGCTTCAGAGTGGGATTGCCGAGTCATAGGACAGGTCTGGTTTTAACTTTCTGAGAAGCCACCAAATGGTCTTCCAAAGCAGCTGCATTATCTTTTGGTCCCACCTAGCAGTGGGTGGGGGTTCCAGGTTTTCCGCATTGTCACCACCACTTGTTAGCTTCTGTTCTTTTAAATTTGATTTTTAAAAATTAATTTCTGATAATTATCATCACCATCCTAGTAGGTATAAAGTGGTATCTCATGGTGGTTTTGAATCGCCTTTCCCTTATGTCTAACAATGTTGAACATCTTTTCCTGTGCTTATTGACCGTTTGTATTTTTTACCCATTTTATTTTGTTTTTTTTTTAATGTTTATTTATTTTTGAGAGAGAGAGAGAGACAGAGTGCAAGCAGGGAGGGGCAGAGAGAGAAGGAGACATAGAATCTGAAGCAGCTCCAGGCTCCGAGCTGTCAGCATAGAGCCTGACGCGGAGCTCGAACTCACGTCACGAACAGTGAGATCATGACCTTAGCCGAAGTCAGATGCTTAACCGACCGAGCCACCCAGGCGCTCCAAGTTCTTTATCCATTTTAAATGTGGGTGGTTTTTCTTGTTGTTGAGTTGTAAGAGTTCTTTATATATTCTGGACACTAGACCCCTTTCAGATGTGTGATTTACAACTATTTTCTCCAATTCTTGGGCAGGTTCTCCACCTTGCTGTGCTTTAATTTCCTCATCTAAAAGATAGCAATATGTGGGTGCCTGGGTGGCTCAGTCAGTTAAGCGTCCGACTTTGGCTCAGGTCATGATCTCATGGCTTGTGAGTTCGAGCCCCGCGTCGGGCTCTGTGCTGACAGCTTGGAGCCTGGAGCCTCTTCAGATTCTGTGTCTTTCTCTCTCTGCCCCTCCGCCCCCCCCCGGGCCCCATCTCTCAAAAATACATAAACATTGAAAAAAGTTTAAAAAAAATAAATGAAAGATGGCAATATGTACATTACAGGAGAGTGTGAGGATTAACTGAAAGGACTTATTGATTTACAACGTTAGTATAGTGCCTGGTGTATGGTAAGTGCTCAAGAAATGTTACTCGTGAATTTATAAGCATCATTCTTATATAAATTGGGCTCATAGTATTTTTTTTTCAGAGTCTTTAAGATTACGTTATGACCATCTTCCTGTGGCACCCTATATCCTTTGACAATATGATGATTTTTTTTAATGTTTATTTATTTTTGAGAGAGAGACACAGGGCAAGCAGGGGAGGAGCAGAGACAGAGGGAGACACAGAATCCGAAGCAGGCTCCAGGCTCCCAGCTGTCAGCACGGAGCCCGACATGGGGCTCGAACTCATGGACTGCGAGTTATTAAACTCATGACCTGAGGGGCTTGAACTCATGACCTGAGGGGCTTGAACTCATGACCTAAGCCGAAGTTGGACACTTAACTGACTGATCCACCCAGGTGCCCTACAATATGATGATTTTTAATGATGGCCCGGTAGGCATACCTTAGTTAAATAATCCCCTATTGGTGGGTGTTTAGGTTGTTCCCCTCCCCCTCCCCCCAAATTAAATCCTTTGATTCTTGTCAGGTTACCAGTGCTGCCTCTTTTTTGTCCTTAGTTGGTTGCCAGGCTGGGCAAATGATACAACCAGATTAGCTGACTCATGATTTTCAACATAAAAAGGTTAAAAAAATAACGTTTTTTGAAATACTTGGACTACACACACATACACACATTCAGTCCCTTGTTGAGTACAGACCAGACTTAGCATTATTTCAAATATTTTTTGAACATTTGTTTATTTTTGAGAAACAGAGCATGAGCAGGGGAGGGGCAGAGAGAGAGCGAGACAGGATCTGAAGCAGGCTCCAGGCTCTGAGCGGTCAGCACAGAGCCCGACGCGGGGCTCGATCCCACCAACTGTGAGATCATGACCTGAGCTGAAGTCAGATGCTTAACCAACTGAGCCACCCAGGTGCCCCAACTTGCATTATTTCTAATGAACAGAGTCAGGTGGACAAGGGGGAGCAGGTCATAAAAGGCAGGGTGTTATCATCTTTCTGTTTCTCTCTTAGACGTCACTTGCTCTGAAAGTCATGTCAGCAGCAGCCTCTGGAGAAGATCAAACGGCAAGGAACTGAAGCCTCTTGCTTCCAGCCATGTGAGTGAGCTTGGAACCATATCTGGAGCCCTAGGCCAAGATCGGAGAGTCCACAGCCCCAGGAAAGTGTCTACAGGCTTGACTGCAATCTCACAAAAGACCTCGAGCCAGGCCGCTCTAGATTCTTGATCCTCAGAAGCTGTGTGAGATAATACGTATTTGTTGCTTAAGGTGCTAAATTTGGGGGTAATTTGTTATGTAGCAACAGACAACTAACATGCACAAGGTAACATGAACCCGCCTGCTACAGACAGAGAAATGTAGCCTAGAAACCCATGCGTACGTATAGTGTCTATATTCTGACCTGTGGCCAGAAGTCCCAGATGCTTGCTTGTTGCTATAATGCCTAGCCAAGGATGAAATAGGACGTTTGATTTTAGTTGCTGCTTTTCTAATACGTGGAGTATAAAAAGGTAAAATGCGTTGCTGGTTACAAACGCAATCTGAGGACATCAGCTCTGTCATCAGGCCCTGGCTGCCCAGCACACGTCACTTTCTTCCATGGATGCATTCCCAGAACATTGCGTAAGTGAATAATGGCTGTTTTGTAAATTGAATCACGCTTAAAGTTAACTAGAGTTGCTAGCTGAAGGAAGCCTCTAGTGGGCTCTTCTGTATTTGGAATAAATTTGATAAAATGAAGAGGCATTTCCTGATTTGTGAAGGATTAGACGTTAGAGTAATTTCGTTCTCTTTAGTGTGTTTTGTTTTTCTTTTTTTTTTTTTAATTTTTTTTTAAACATTTATTTATTTTTGGGACAGAGAGAGACAGAGCATGAACAGGGGAGGGGCAGAGAGAGAGGGAGACACAGAATCTGAAACAGGCTCCAGGCTCTGAGCCATCAGCCCAGAGCCCGACGCGGGGCTCGAACTCACGGACAGCGAGATCGTGACCTGGCTGAAGTCGGACGCTTAACCAACTGCGCCACCCAGGCGCCCCTGTTTTGTTTTTCTTTAGGGTACAACTGCTTTGTTCCTGTCACCGTTATTCTTATCATCGGCACAACTATGGTGAACAAAATTCATGAGCCTCAGTCGTATTTCCGTAAAGAATAGGGACTTCGAACAGTAGTCAAAAAGGCATGGGCAGAGGGGGCGCCTGGGGGGTTCAGTGGGTTAAGTGTCCAACTTCGGCTCAGGTCATGAGCTCGTGGTTTGTGAGTTTGAGCCCCATCTCGGGCTCACTGCTGTCAGCCTGTCAGCACAGAGCCCGCTTTGGATCCTCTGTCCCCTTCTCTCTGCCCCTCCCCCCCCCACTCTTTCTCTCTGAAAAGTAAGTAAACATTAAAAAAAAAAAAAAAAGGCAACAGCCGAAACAAGATCCTCCTATGACACCCTGGCATCATACGTCCTCTGGGTGAGGAGGGAAACGGCCGGATAGCCGCAGGAGAATGATCTTAAACTTGAAAAGTATTTTTCCATGGTATTTTTATGGAGTCTGGACATATGAGAAGACTTGTAGGCGAACTATCTGGAATGGACTTCTCCAACGGCAGGCAAGGCCCAGGATCTCCAAGAGATCAAGGCACATGCAGGATATTTCCATATGGGGAGGATTACCGCTACATTAAAAAAAAAAAATTACCAAAGCAGGGCGGCTGATATCATAGTATCATGGTTTTCACTCAGGTATCGTACAACACGCCTGAAATTGTGCTATTTATAAGGCAATTTCGGGATGTACAGAGGTTCGTTCATAATACACCATAGATGGGGGGAACATATAAGGGGCTTAAAGTCGTTTGATGCTTTGCTTGTTACACGCAGAGATGAGTGGTTTTTAAACCTTGATGTTCATCAAGCTCACATGGAGGGCTTGTCACGGATGGCTGGGCGCCCCCCCCCCCCCAGAGTTTCTGATTCATGAGGTCTGGAGTCGGGCCCGAGAACTTACATTTCCAGCAAGTTCCCAAGGGATGCCGACGCTGCTGGCCGGGATCACCCTGAGAACCGCTGGCTTCGATGGGGTCTGGAAGGGTTCGTGCAAAACCGTCAGCACAAGTTGCATTTGGGAAGAGGAATTGGGGGCCCCGGGGTGGGAAGGGGAACTTCCTTCCCACTAAACACCTTCTGTTTTGCCTCAGGCGTGTCTTCTCTGTTCAAAGGGTGTCACTGACATTTAGGTCACCGGCACAGGGGAGGAGGGTTCTCCTTTTGCCGTTCCTGAGGGGGCAGGATAGTTTTGCGCTGTGCAGCCAGGGCTTACCCTCTGGCTCAGCCACACCGTGATCTTGGACGAGGGACTGTGGTAATTCTTAAAAATGGTCACACACTCTTTGCTACTTCTCCCCTCACGAGGTACAGCCGAATTCCTCCATCCTGAAGCGCAAGGTGTTCTTAGTGACTTACTCCTGAGGGTCTAGAGTGTGGCAGAAGGGTCGTGCACCACACTTGAGATTAGGATGCGAAAGGCATCAACCATCTTGGGAGGGATCCTCCAAAAGGCGACCAGCCTTTGGCTAACTGCGGCCCTGGCCAATGTCTTGACTCCAACCTTTTTTAATTTTTTTTTTTTAACGTTTATTTATTTTTGAGACAGAGAGAGACAGAGCATGAACGGGGGAGGGTCAGAGAGAGAGAGAGAGGGAGACACAGAATCGGAAACAGGCTCCAGGCTCCGAGCGGTCAGCACAGAGCCCGACGCGGGGCTCGAACTCACGGACCGCGAGATCGTGACCTGAGCCGAAGTCGGTCGCTTAACCGACTGAGCCACCCAGGCGCCCCCTGACTCCAACCTTTTTAAAGACCCCAGGCCAGGACTACCTAGCGAAGGTGTTTCTAAGTTCCTGACCCACCGAAACTGGGAGGTAATAAATAAAAGCGATTGTAGCGACGAAGTTTTGCGGTAATCTTGAACACAGCAGCAAAGAAGTAATGGGGGAATCTGACCTTTTTAAGCCTCGGCTTCCCCTTGCAAAACGGGGCTAACGTGAACGTTGACTCCATAGGGCTGTTGTGAGGTGTAACTGAGGTAGGGCACATCAAGACCTAGAAGGTTGCCTGGCACACAGTAAGGGCTCAGCAGACGGTGGCTATTGTCATTTACGCCCGGCTACTGTCCTTTTTGCCCATTCGAACTTCAGATCAGTGACTTACCCCAGGTGGGCCTCATCCAAGGCAGTGTCCAGGGCTAAATTCCTGGCCCGCAGAGCTACACCGTGGTCACAGTCCTGTGGCCACTGCCCTCTGAGCCCCCCGTCCCTTTCTCTGTGCACCGGAGGGGTGATTGTCTCCATCCGAGCCACATGCGGTCCCACCTGGAAATGTGTCTTTAAGGAAGCTTTCAGGGACAGTCAGTTCTCTATTAGAGGCTCCGAGACCACGCAGGCTGTGCAAAGGGGCCTCCCCGAAGCCAGGAGGAGAAAACTCACTTTCTTTCCTCACACTGCTCCCGTAACTGTCCCACCTCTGCACAAACCCGCTCCGTCCTCCTGAGTTTTCCCGATAGGACTTTAAAATCATGGCTTAGAGAATCAGGCTGGATTTTGACGACTATTTTAACTGTCAGGGTATTAGAAAGTCTTAGCCCTCCTTCTTCTTATAGCTGGGATTTGTAATGGCTTAGGTTTAAATGGTCTCCATAAGGAATTTATTTTTCAGTTTCGCAGTCTACCCCAAGTCCGACTTTCCAAGCCATTTCTTTGCCAGATATGGAACCGGTGTCAAAAAATGTGATACAAGTCAGCCTAGGGCTGAGCTGAAAGACGCTGGTAGGGGAGGGCCTGCCTTGGAGTAGACGGCAGGGAGGAGAACGATTGGCTCGGGGAGCACCCAGATTGTGTACTTCAGATACGGGACTAACAGTACGGAAGTCCTGGTACCAGGGCCTGCAGACATGATGCAGAACCGGGCTCAAGACCTGACCC
Organism: Prionailurus bengalensis; assembly: GCF_016509475.1. NCBI lineage: Eukaryota > Metazoa > Chordata > Mammalia > Carnivora > Felidae > Prionailurus > Prionailurus bengalensis. The sequence goes on along the minus strand of NC_057343.1, from coordinate 176,076,009 downwards.
CCCCCCTGCTGTCCAGGCAGGGAGCCCAGAGCTGAACTCCAGGACAACACAGCCTCGGGGGCTTCTCTAGAACCCCGCGTCTGCAAATGGCTCCACTGGGTGGCGGTGGCAGAGGGTGAATGGTGACAGGTTGAAGACATTTCCCCTTCCATGAGCAGGCTAAGAAACTGCAGTAGCCTTAGGCCTGTAAGAGTTTGGGGCACAGGAGACCCTGCTGAGGTGAGCTGGCGAGGCTAGAAGCAAGAAAATGAGATTTTGTTAGTTCAGACGATCTTGTGTACGAGTGGCAGATGCTCAGCCCACATTAAACAGAAAAGAAGATGTGTTAAGCAGAAATGAAAAATGTACAGTAGAGACGGCCATCAGGTATGGTTTGATCTAGGCCCTTAGGTGCCGATAAAGATGGCTAGCAATGGCTCTCAGTAACCCTCAAAGAAAGGAAGGGCCCTTTTCCCAATGCTCCAACTAAAGCCACAACTTGCTTGTCCCTGTTTTGTTTTGTTTTTGTTTTTGTTTTTGTTTTTGTTTTTGTTTGGTGTGGGTCTCGTGGCACTCTGAACCGTGGCTTACCTGGATCACAGAGGAGGGAATGGGAGGGCGGCCGCACCAGTACCTCACGGACTGAGAGGGAGAGATGGGGGGGCTTCCCGGAGAGGGATGGGTGTTGGAGTGGCCGCACACGCCCGGCTACACTTTGCTGACACCTACCTGGGAGAATCCAGAGAGCCAGCTCTGCTTATCGTCACTGGGGCAGATACATATTCGGCGACAGCGCAGTTTTGCCTGCCGAGGAGAACACAAAAACAAGAACGAAAACCACGTTTTTAATTTGGAGGCCACATCACCTGATTGGCACGTGGTTAGAGAATTTTGCCTTTTTTCCTTAGTATCTCCTCACTGTCCAGACTTGTGTTTCTTTCAGAGTACCTTTCTGGAATTTTCCTCTGGCTGCATCATGATTAGAAAAGCCCGTGTTATGCTGGGCACATAACTGTCCTTTTTTTTCTGAGTCTCGGTGTCTTCAGATGGAAAAATGGAGATAATCCCTGCCCTTTCGGGCTTTCTGGAAAGGGCAGATGAAAACAATCACTCAGAATGAGAAGTATTTAGCAGAGCCCTTACTGTGTGCCAGGCAGCGGGCTAAGCAATCGTGTCATGAGGTAGTGATTATTATCAACACCCACTGTACGGAGGAGGTATTGAGGTCCAGAGATGTTAAGTAACTCCTCTAGGTCACACAGCTACTAGGCGGGCAGAGGGGGGACTTGTCAGGCCGGAGCTACTCGCCCCTAATCACTCTATCCTGCTTGTCAGCAGGGGACCTAAGCCCTGTGCAAATATAAAATTGGTGCACGGGGCCTTTTAATCTTGGATCTACCGAACCCCTCCCCACCCCCCCCAGGGGTTCATGAACTCGGATGGGGCAAAAGTACAAATCTTTATTTTCACTGACTTCTCACCGAAATTTAGCTTCTCCTTCCATGATGAATGTAGGCCACAGGCCCATAGCTGTGATAGCTGTGATACCCACAGAATCACAGAGATTTTCCTATCGTGTTACGTTTGCAAACATAGTATCATTTATGCTCACCAGTGCTTTAAATTACATTGCACGTTAGACTTCCCTCTTTAGATCTCGTTGTTTAAAGTAATAAGAAGGAAAGCACATGCATTCGTTTATTGCAAAGTAACGCTATTTTTACGACTGTATTTTCATTGGTCTCCTTTGTGATTTGATGTCTTTTATGCATTTAAAAACATCGGCTCCCGCTCTGGGGTCCGTGGCACAGGAGGGCAAGACCCAGGGGAGTGGTCAGGAAGGGGCTAGAGGTTGGGCTGAGAGCAGGCTCACGCCCCCACCCCCAGTTGTTGATACAGAGGAGGGTGCCGGGGCAGACATTAGCCCCAGGGAGGGCAGGGCTACTGAGCCCCTCACCAGACAGTGCTGGTAGCTGTCTCCAGCTGACTGACTCACCCAGAGCCTGGTTGTGAATTTCCAGCTGCCAGGAAGTTGCTGGCCTTGACCTTAGGTGAAGGAACTGAGTGGCCTCTGACGTAATGGTTTCAGTGACACAGGTTTTCCCAGTGCCGCCAGCCTAAGGCTGGGCCAAGGCCCCATTCTTGGAGGCCTGTGGCGCCGTCCCTGGGGAGGGGGCAGCTGGTGAGTCAGACGGGCACGAGGCCCAGTCGAGACTCCTCTGCGGCAGCCCTGGCCGCCCATTCTGTTTCAGAGGCTCGGATTCCCCGTCTGAGAAATGGGTGTGTGATTCCTCCCTCCCAGGGCTGGTCAACCGTTAGATCAAGGAAGGAATTTGAAAGTCCTCCGTGAGCTGTAAAGTTCTGTCCCATCATCCCAGTGATGATTTCGTTTCTGCCTTTGGAAACAAGGGAAGGACACATTTTACTAAGGTCATGGCTCCCTCATCCAGAGGGGGTGAGAGAATTGGGGGAGGGGCCGAAAGAACAAAGAGCTGTCCCCAAGCCCACCAGTGTGCCCTTAGACCCACTCAACAATATGGGGACTTGCGAGGGTGGGGATTTTAGATTCTCGACCCTTTTTCATTTGCAAGGCCAGGGATCCGTGTTCACTTCTAAAAGGAATCTTTCCTGGGGCGCCTGGGTGGCTCAGTCGGTTGAGCGTCCGACTTGGGCTCAGGTCATGATCTCACGGTGTGTGGGTTCAAGCCCTGCGTCAGGCTCTGGGCTGACAGCTTGCTCGGAGCCTGCAGCCTGCTTCAGATTCTGTGTCTCCTTCTCTTTCTCTCTGCCCCTCCCCCCACTCCTGCTCTGTATCTCAAAAATGAATAGATGTTAAAAAAAAAAAATTTAAGGGGCGCCTGGGTGGCTCAGTCGGTTAAGCGTCCGACTTCAGCTCAGGTCATCATCTCACAGTCTGTGAGGTAGAGCCCCGTGTCAGGCTCCGGGCTGACAACTCGGACCCCGGAGCCTGCTTCGGATTCTGGGTCTCCCTCTCTCTCTGCCCCTCCCCTGCTCATGCTCTGTCTCTCTCTGTCTCAAAAATTTTTTTTTAATTTAAAAAATAAAAATAAAAATAAAAAGTAAAATAAAATAAAAATAGGGGCGCCTGGGTGGCGCAGTCGGTTAAGCGTCCGACTTCAGCCAGGTCACGATCTCGCGGTCTGTGAGTTCGAGCCCCGCGTCAGGCTCTGGGCTGATGGCTCAGAGCCTGGAGCCTGTTTCCGATTCTGTGTCTCCCTCTCTCTGCCCCTCCCCCGTTCATGCTCTGTCTCTCTCTGTCCCAAAAATAAATAAACGTTAAAAAAAAAAATTAAAAAAATAAAAATAAAAATAAAAAAAAATAAAAATAAAATAAAAATAAAAAAATATATTTTTTTTAATTTAAAGGGAATCTTTCCTAAAAGGAAAAAGCCAGGTGCACATGTATGTATGTATACCCGTATGCCCTCAAAGCTCCATGTTTCTGGGGGTGGGAGATCGGGTTCTCAGGGCACAGCTATAGCTACTCAGTTGTTTAATTGATAGCCTCGAGGAGTCCATGACCCCTGAAAGATAGAAGACAGGAACGGGCAGAATGGACCGGCTCAGGTCACGGTCTCGCGGTCTGTGGGTTCGAGCCCGCGTCGGGCTCTGTGCAGACAGCTCAGAGCCTGGAGCCTGCTCGGGATTCTGTGCCTCCCGCTCTCTCTGCCCCTCCTCCACTGGCACTCTGTCTGTCTCTCTGTCTCTCAAAAATAAACATTAAAAATTTTAATTAAAAAACTTAAAAAAAAAAAAAAAGACCTCACTTCCAACCTGGGGTTGATCACGCCTGGGTTTGTGTCCTGGCGCCATCATCACTCAATCCCGCGGATTCTTGGCCCGGCACGAGCCCTTTGAGCCGGGTCTCCTCTTTGGAAGCGGGGATGGTGATAGGATTTGCACAAGTTTGAGGCAGGGTTCCTGGAGGACACGTGGGGAAGAGCTTCGCGTGGGTAAGGGTCATCGCGGGTCCTCCCCCGGGGGAGTAAGGGTCGTCTCCAGGGGAAGGGCCAGGCCCTTGGTGTCCGCCTCGGGGGAGGGTTCTGTGCGTGCAGAGGACAGGAGCGCAGGGCATGCAGGCAGCGCCCCTGGCTGCCCTTCCACGTCCGTTGATAAGCATCCCCCGAAGGGACGGCGGAGGGAGGGAGCACAGCACCAGCCCTGCCATCCGCCGCCCCCACACATCTTGAACTGATTTAGGAGCCGCGCCGGTCACACACAGCACGCCACTTTCCATGGGCTGGCCACGCAGGCTCGTTAGATTGGCATTTTTAATAAATCTGGAGCGGAGCGCCAACGTTGAGAACTTCGTGCTCCCGGCGAGCGGCTACCGACGTCACCCTGTGCTCCCTCCTGCGGCCTCTGCCTCTCACTGAGGTCCACACCCTCCCGGCCCGCAGGGCAGAGCCTTAGTTTGAGAGTTTCCAGGGCGTTGTGTGTTCCTTTGTTTTGGTTTACAACATGGATCGCGCGTGGCAAAATCCGCAGGCCCGGGTCCTGGGGCTGCCCCCTCGGCTGATGTCAGAGTTTGGGACTGGGGCTTTGAAGACACCCGGACGTCGGGAATTTGGAGGACTCTCCTGGGGCTTTATTCTCCAGCCCAGCAGGTGTTTGTGGAAAACCTGAGTGCTGGCTCCCTGAAAACTCCCATCCATCTGTCCGTCCATCCATCCCACGCATATTGAAGGTTTCCTCCATATACTCATTACTGGAGACAAAATAGTGAACCAAATAGATATGAGGTCCCTGATCTTGTGACAGATAACAGACAAGTAATTGAAAAAAAAAAAGTGCATTCAACATGCCAGGGGATGATAAATGTTAGGCAGAGAAAACTCAGGATAAGGGGATAGAGGAATAGATATGTGGGTGAGGGTCATGTGACCATGTGGTGTGGGTGATGGGAGGGTGTGTGTTTGTGCACAGGGGGCTTTCGGACATGGGGAGGTCCCAGAAGACCGCTACCTGAAGAAGTGAGTCACGGGGATGGCGGGGTGGGAGGTGGAGGGCGAGGGAGCCTGCCAGGCAGAAGGAACAGCAAGTCAGAAACCAGGATAAGGAAAAACAGGTTCTCATTTTTTCCAGAATAAGTTGTAGCAGGTGAAGGCCATTTACGTGGATGCTTTAAAATAAGGAACTAGAATTTCATAGCAAATATAGCAAAACAGAGACGGTGACTTGGGCTCTATCTTAGAAATGAAAAAGTTGAAATAGATTTTGGAAAATCTTACCTCTACAACATATACATTATTACTGCCTCAAAGTGCACATTCTAAAGCCTAAAGAATGGGGGCGCCGAGGTAACTCAGTCGCTTAAGCGTCTGACTTCGGTTCAGGTCATGATCTCGCCGTCTGTGAGTTCGAGCCCCGAGTCGGGCTCTGTGCTGACAGCTCAGAGCCCGGAACCCGCTTCGGATTCTGTGTCTCCCTCTCTCTCTGCCCCTCCCCCGCCTCAAAAATAAATAAACATTAGGGGCACCTGGGTGGCTCAGTCAGTTGAGCGTCTGACTTCGGCTTGGGTCATGATCTCACAGTTTGTGAGTTCAAGCCCCACGTCAGGCTGTGTGCTGACAGCTCCGAGCCCGGAGCCTGCTTTGGATTCTGTGTCTCCCTTTCTCTCTGCTCTTCCCCTGCTTACATGCTGTCTCTCTCTCAAACATAAATAAAGATTAAAAAAAATTTTTTTTAAACCTAAAGAATGATGCTGGATTCCAGCATTTGTCAGGTTCATAATGCATCATAGAGAGAATCTGTTTGGTAAAAATATTTGAAGGTTTCATCTGTTTTCCTAAAAGCGTCATTTTTACTCTGCTGCTATTCGCTTTTATTCTCTTTTGAAGTGTTATCGTTTCGAAAGATCTCTTTGTCACTGTAAGCTGTTCTAGCTCCGCCTCAGCCCTGCTTGCCAAAGCCTCGCTGAGTGGTGGAAACTGTTTCCAACGCCACTCACTTAGACCTCCTGCAGCCCTCTGGCTTTTCATGGGACAGTCGGCTGAGATGACCCTTTGGGCTCTGAGAGAGCTTGTGTTACATGGGAGGCCACATCTGAGCAGGAGTCCGTTTTATAAGTGACCAATTCATGAATGAATGTTTCCAGGATATAATGGCCTGCGCCTCCCTCTGCGAACCCAGCCGGACAGTCCCTAATAATGAACTCGGATAGGAGGAGGCTCCTGTGTGTCAGCAGGGCCCTTTGGAAGTTCAGAGAGAGAGCACCTATCTTTTGATTTGTTCCTGAAAATGACAGTCTGATCCTAGAAGCGTAAAGAAGAAACTGATGCCCCATGATGGATCAAGGACTTTATGTATATTTTCTAACTACCACCACCACCCTGGGAGGTAGGTGTTATCACTACCTTCTTACAGATTAAGAAAATGACTGCCCGGTGGTGCATCAGACTTGAACTTGGACCCCTCTCATACCTAAAGTCACCCATGTACTCTCTCTTTTTTTTCTTTTTTCTCTCTCTGAATATATAGAATATATAATATAAATATATTTATATAATAAATATAATATATATTATATTTTATAATTTATAATATATCATATAAGTATATTTATATAATAAATATATATTATATTTATAATATATAATATATAAGTTATAATATATAAGTTATAATAAAAAATAATATAATATAATGTAATATAATATAATACATAATATTATATATACATATAATAAATATAATATATATTATATTTAATATATTATACTTAATATATAATATACAAATATACATATACATATAACATATACATATATATACATATACATATATATACATATATGTATGTGTGTGTGTATATATATATATATATATATATACACATATATATATATATAAAATATATTTTCTCTTCAGCTGAGCCCTGAGCTCCATTTGTAAATGACACAGCTCCTGGACATATCTCAGGAACTGAAGCCACTGAAGGTAATTTTCTTCCGATAGCCAACGAAAAACCTCACCAGTGATAATAAAAGCTATTGGTTGTCGAGCACATTCTCAGCGCCAAGCGTGGGGACTGTGCGCTGGGAGCACTGGGAGACAGACATTATGATCCCCAGTTTATCGATAAGGAAAGTGACGCTCGAAAAAAGAGCAGCTCTGGGGAAAGCTGGTCTGGGAGGAGCTGGGATTCAAATCCGGGTTCGGCTGAGCTGCCCTCCTCGACCCAGGGGAACACTGGTGAGTGGTTGCAGTCAGATGCTAAAGGGAACTTGGCACAAAACGCTAGTGTTCTCTCGGGAACGCGAGAGCGTCTCGCATTATTTTTGGTGAAAGATCAGTTGGTTTTGGTTTTGGCTTTTCATTTCTAATCTATTGTGGACCAATACTTCTATTAAGTACAATAAAAATGGATTTCTGAGAAAGTGATGGCAAGTGATTTCTGGGAAGTGCTTCGATGTCGCAGCAACGTTAAATTGCTGTGAGTGATTTAAACATGCCTTTCGGTTTCTCGTTTGGAATCTTCTTTGAAGGAGAGACAAGGAGACGGGGCAGTTGAAGGATCAGGCGGGAGATGCTGTAGGAGGCAGGCGAGGAGTGTCTGGGAGGAGAGCAGGGAGCAAGGAAGGCCTCCAGAAGCTGCTGCCCGAGTGCTGGGGCTGGGGGAGGGAGGACGTCCGGAGAGAGTTTTTAGAAGATGTGGCTTTGGGCTCTGGTATGAAATCCCATCCTTCTTGCTTCCTCCTCAAAGACTGCAGTAAAAACGGAAGTTATTTTTCAAGGCGTTTGGAGTCTGGTCATGCATTGTTATATGAATGCTACACTACGTGTTGAAAGGCGTTAAGGTGGATAGAAAGGCAATGCAGGTTTTCGTCGGCCGAACCATCTCCTTACCTGCTGCGGGAGTGGGGCTGCAGGCTAGACTTTCCGCAAGGCGGTTCATAATGGCGTGATTGTGTGGATAGCGATGGAGTTAATAATACTGTAATAGAAATAATAATAGTAATGATAATAAAAAGAGCCATTAGCATTTATTGCATACCTAATATGAGCCAGGTGCTGCACTAGGCATTTTATGTAGGTTTATTACACAACAGTTATATGGAGGCGGGCGTGAAATCCCCATTTTATGGTTACCTCGTGTATCATTTATTTTTAACTGTCAGAGGAAGGAGGAGAAGCAGCTCAGATCAGGGAATCGTCGAGAGCTGTGGGAACCTCATGGACAAAGGTACGAAGCTGAAGGGAATGGAAGCAAAAACGGGGCTCAACGGGAAAGGCACAGGCAGGAAAAGAACACAGATAGACTGTGAGCTGGTGCTAATCAGCCTGCAGGATGACCTCCCTCCCTCCACCCAGTGATCCCGGGCCTCTGTTCCTCCCGCCCTCCTGTAGTCTCCTCCAGACAGAAAGTCAGAGCTGTCCGTGTGATGATAGAATATGGCAGAAGTGGTGGTGTGTGTGTCGTGAGGCTGGATCACACTAAGCCTTGCAGGTTCTACTTCAGTCGCTTGGATCACTTGCTCTGGAGGGAGCCGACCGCCATGCTGTGAGTTCGCTCAAGCAGCTGCGTGGAGAGGACCTGGGGCCTCCTACCAACAGCCCTGGGGGGAAATGGATCCTCCAGCCCCACTCAAGCCTTCAGATGACCAAAGTAGTCTTGGCTGACATCTCTGCCGAGCCGCCTGCAAGACCCCCAGGCCACAGCGGCCCAGGTGAGCCGCTCACAAACGTCTGACCTACGGAAATGATGCGACGTAATACGTTACTATTGTTATTGTCAGTCACTAAATACTGGAGTAATTTGTTACGCAAATATCTAAGTAACCTATTAGTTCCAGACGCATCTCGGGAAGACAAGAGGTTGGCTGTTCTGTTTCTCCTGGGCGGGGTTTGGTTCTTCTCTTGGAGCTGAGCGTGGATTCCTTCAAAAGAAAACATTTCTTCCTGTTTATAATCCCAACCACCTCCGACCCCGGATTCTCCCCTTCGGTGTTGGGCCTGGTGAACACAGTGGGATATTTACTTGGGTTTGGGCACACAGACTGGGGGCCGGGTGCCAGGGAGCACTAAATGCGGTACCTATCAGAAGAAGAACACTAGGAGCTTCCTTGGTGATTGCGGGGGAGGGAAGAGGAACAAGGAAGACGGCGGGGGGGGGGGGTGGGGAGAAAGAAAGAAAGAAGACACAAGGACCTGGAGGAAGGCCGCTTCCCCCCCGCCCCCGATTTTGGGGGGGGGGGTTGCCCAACTCAGCAGGTCTTGTGGTCAGTGGTGCCTGTTCTGTGCCGACGGGGCGTTGGCCAAGAGCAGGGATGAGGCCCCTGGAGCTGGTAGCAGAGAACGCCTGGAAACTGAGGAGGAACTTGGACTCTCATAGGGCTGTGGAAGCAGGGGCCGGGGTGGCAGCGAAGGATGGTACGTCGGGTGTCCGAGGAGCACGGAGGGCCCAGCTCCAAGCCGGCTCTGTGCCAGGAACTGGCATGAAGGCAGCAGGCAAGGCATCAAGCATCCTTTTTCTCGTGGCGCCTTCTTTCCAGGGACACCTGAGCTGGGTGTATAATCCCGTCCATGCCTCTGACCGGCTTTGCTCTCATTGCAAACGGCAAGTTCTTCCTTCAAGGAGGTGCACGCGCACACAGAACCATCGGCGAGCTGGAGTTTGGCCTTTCCGCCTCCGCAGCCCGGAGTCCGCAGAACAGAACGTGCTCAAACTTCACCTCCCGTCTCTCCCACAGCGCCCAGGGAAGCTGCCAGTCGCTGCGGCTCCCCTGTGAGCCCATTTAGTACTGGACCACTGAGGTGAGTCAGACTCACCAAAGCTTATGGCGTGTGAATCACAGTTGTGTCCCATTCTGGGCCTCGGCACAGAAAGGCCGGATGCCCCCTTCCGATTTGTAAGTGGAAACAGCCTTTCTTCAACGTCAAGAAGCGTTTCAGGAATCGTAGCAAAGGTACGAGAGGTCAGGCGGGCTCAGCACCGTTGCTCAGGGATGGGCTTCAAAGTTTGAATGGGGCCACTTGGTGGCCTTCAGGACTCCTCTGGGAATCTAGGACCACCCGCATCAGCCCCAGTGGTCAACGTGGCTGGGAGACTGGACAACTCTACCAATGGCGAAAGCAGAAATCAAATGCCAAGTCTTCTCACGGAAGCAGAGATTTCTTGGTTTCTGCCACCTTCCATCATGGCTCTGTCTGTCCTTCCATTATGCCCTCCCTTCCGCATCCTGACCTACTTTTTCGTACCTCCTTGTTTTTTGGGAATACGTTCCCACTACCGGGATGCCAGACCTCCCCCTTTCCACACATCTCTCTCTCCTAAAGAGCGCAAGCTCTGGAGATCAGGGATTATGTTTTACTCGTAATAAAGACAGCTAGGAATTACAGGCTAGCCCACACGTTCTAGAGCCATTAGCTCGTTGTAAGTCCACAGCAGAGAAAGTGTCCCCCCTACCCCTGCTTGGTGACCCCCTCTGTTCTACTAATGGGGAAACTGAGATTCAGAAGGGCTCAGTGATTTGTCCCAGGTTTCAGTTGGGAGAGGGCAGGATCTGGAGTCGAGCCTGGACTCCCTACCCACACCCGAGCTCACCGTTATATTGGATTCTTTGTCATTAATGGCATCCTGCAGGATGTTGAAAAGATTTTAGTGCTTCCTCCCCTGGCTTTCCTGGAGCCGAGAATATCTTGAAACCTGAAGGAGTCAAGGGATTTTTTTTTTTAATTTTTTAATGTTTTTTTTTTATTTATTTTTGAGACAGAGAGAGACAGAGCATGAATGGGGGAGGGGCAGAGAGAGAGGGAGACACAGAATCGGAAGCAGGCTCCAGGCTCTGAGCCGTCAGCCCAGAGCCCGACGCGGGGCTCGAACTCACGGACCACGAGATCGTGACCTGGCTGAAGTTGGACGCTTAACCGACTGAGCCACCCAGGTGCCCCTAGTCAAGGGATTTTTTGAAAGCCTTCAGACTGGGACCAGGTGGAGAGTAACCTGAAAAGAATTAGAAAAGGGACACCTGGGTAGCTCAGTCGGTTAAGGGTCCAACTTGAGCACAGGTCATGATCTCACAGTTTGTGGGTTCAAGCCCCGCGTGGGGCTCTGTGCTGACAACTCAGAGCCTGGAGTCTGCTTCGGATTCTGTGTCTCCCTCTCTCTCTCTGTCCCTCCCCCACTCATGCTCTGTCTCTCTAAAAATAAATAAATGTTAAAGAAATTAAAAAAAAAAAAAAAGAAAAGAAAAGGGTCCAGCCCAAAAATGAATACCACCGATCACTGAGAAAGAATACATTTGGTCAGTACTTTCTTAAAAGGCAAAAGCAAACAAATGAAAATCCCTTGTCCTGATTCAGTCCACACTACAACCTAAGTGTCTAACACCCAGCACAAAAAAATCCCTGCTATTTACCTCCGTTTGCAAGCAGTACCATTTTTTCCATACAATTCAAAAGGCCCATTTCTTTATTTATTTAAAAAAAATTTTTTTTTCAACGTTTATTTATTTTTGGGACAGAGAGAGACAGAGCATGAACGGGGGAGGGGCAGAGAGAGAGGCAGACACAGAATCGGAAACAGGCTCCAGGCTCTGAGCCATCAGCCCAGAGCCCGACGCGGGGCTCGAACTCACAGACCGCGAGATCGTGACCTGGCTGAAGTCGGACGCTTAACCGACTGCGCCACCCAGGCGCCCCTAAAATATTTATTTTAAACATCAAGATTTCCAGGGCAAGTGTCAGACCCACATCGTAACCATTCATGTTGTGAATGGTTGTGAAACACACATGTTGTGTATTTCTAGAATCGTAGCTGTTTCATGCTTGTGCTTGGTGTTTGCTTTTTTTTCCTCGATGCTAGAATTCAAGTCAAAAGTAAATAGAATTTGCCAAAAAAAAAAAAAAAAAAAAAGGAAAACAGAATTTAAATGATAAAGGATTTGGATACAGTGTTAGCCTCTGGGCTTACTTTTCTTTTTTTTTTTTTTTAATGTTTGTTTATTTTTGAGACAGAGAGAGATAGAGCATGAATGGGGGAGGGGCAGAGAGAGAGGGAGACACAGAATCGGAAGCAGGCTCCAGGCTCTGAGCCATCAGCCCGAGGGGCTCGAACTCGTGGACCGCGAGATCGTGACCTGAGCTGAGCTGAAGTCGGACACTTAACCGACTGAGCCACCCAGGCGCCCCTCTGGGCTTACTTTTCAAGTCAGAAATCTTGTTGCTCACACCAGCTGTTTGAGTGTGGTCACCTGGGAAAGAATGTTTGCCATGCATGCTCTTTCTCAAAGGAGGCAAATGTTATGACTGAGTCAGACTTTGTTGAGCTGGGGCATTAATCCTGAGTTTGTAACGTCCTCCAGTAGACATTGGTTGAGCCTGGGTGGCGGCTCAGTCAGTTGAGCATCCAACTCTTGATTTCTGCTCAGGTCATGATTCCAAGGTCGTGAGTCTGAGCCCTGTGTCAGGCTGAGCATGGAGACTCCTCGAGACTTTCTCCCTTTCTCCCTCTGCCCCTCTCCCCAACTCTGCTCATACACTCTCTTTCTTTAAAAAAAAAAAAATGGAGGAAGATCTCTACCTACTGACTGGAGTGAATGTCGTGATGGATCATTAGGTACAAAAACTAAGACAGAACCATGTTTGTAGTACAAGTTCATTTATTGACAACAGAACAAGATTATATATATATATATATATATATATACACACACATGCACACACACATACACACACTCGTACTTTTTACGTGATGCTGATGCTATAACTTGGTACATATGTATCTCTATGTATATGTAAATAATCCTGGAAACTAGGTGGAAGGACTCCCACCAAGCAGATGTTCGGAGGGGCTAGTGGTAGATTTTCTGATTTTTTTTCTTTGTATACTTAAAAAATTATTTCTCTTCTGCAACAAGCACAGATTGCTTTTGTAATAAAAGCAATAATGAAACATAACCTAAGTAAACTGTCTTCATTATGATTTTCAGTGGAGTGTAGCTTTTCTTTGGACTCACTCTCAAGAAAATACATCTGGCATTCTAACAAGAATTGCACAGAAATATGGACACACACAATCTGTAATTCTGTTTATTCACTTGTTGGCTTCTTTATTTCCTGCCTTTCGGCACTGGGGTATTAGCCCCATGAAGGTGGAAACCTGATTGGGCTTACCCCTGAGTCCGTAGCGCTCAGGAGGGCGTCTGGCAAATGATAGATACTCAGTACATTTATTTATCTTTATCTATCTTTATTTTGCAGAAGTGAAGCGTCTTGTCCAGGGTCATGACCAGCTTTAAGGACAAAGTAATAATTTTTAATCAACAAATATTTATGAAATACCTACTACACGATAGGCCCTGTCCTAGGGTCTTGGAATATAAGGTAGCAACTCCACTTCTGAGTATTTATATGAAGAAAGTCAAATCACAATCTCAAAAAGATATCTGCACTGCTATGTTTATTACAGCACTATTTACAACAGGCAAGACTGGAAATGACCTAAGTGTTCATCAGTGGACAAGCGGATAAAGAAAAAGTGGATAGATAGATAGACAGATAGATTACACATAATGGCATGCCATTCTGCCTGCCATTTGTGACAACCTGGATGGACCTTGCGAGCATTGAGCTAAGTAAAAGAAATCAGAGGAAAACAAATACTGTATGATCTCACTTACAGGTGGAATCTAAGATACAAACAGGGACGCCTGTTGTGGCTCGGTCGGTGAAGCGTCCGACTTCGGCTCAGGTCACGATCTCGCAGTTCGTGAGTTCGAGCCCCGCGTCGGGCTCTGTGCTGACAGCTCGGAGCCCGGAGCCTGCTTCGGATTCTGTGTCTCCCTCTCTCTCTGCCCCTCTCCTGCTCACGCTCTGTCTCTCTAAAAATAAACATTAAAAGTAATCGATCAATTAATTAATTTAAAAAGTTAAAAATAAAATAAAATACAAACAAATAAAAAGCCCCCAATTCATAGATACAGAGAACCGATTGGTGGTTGCCAGAGGGGGAAGATGGGGGTGAATGGGAGAAATTGGGTAAAGCTAGTCAAAAGGCACAAACTTCCAGTTATAAAATAAGTCAGTGCTGGGGATACGCCAGACGGCATGGTGACTACAGTTAACAATACGGCATTGTATATTTGAAAGTTGCTAAGAGAGTAGATCTTACGACTTGTCACAGGAAAAAAAAATGTTTCGTAGCTACGTGCGGTGACAGACGTCAACTAAATATCGTGGTGATCGTTTCACATTTACGTATATCAAATCATTATGTTGTACAACTAAAATGAATACAATGTTAGTGTCAATTATATCACAAATTTTAATTTTTTAAAATGTTTAATTATTTAGAGAGAGAGAGAGAGAGAGCAAGCACAGGCAAGCAGGGGAGGGGCAGAGAGAAAGAGAGAGAGAGAGAAAATCCCAAGCAGACCGCCCGCTGTCAGCACAGAGCCCAGTGTGGGGCTCAAACTCGTGAACTGTAAGATCATGACCTGAGCCGGAATCAAGAGTTGGATGCTTAACCGACTGAGCCACCTAAGTGCCCCTCAATTTTTTAAAAGAAAGGAAGAAAACTAACAGCTTGCTCATCGAGACCCAGGACTCCTGCCTTGCTTTGTCTGACAGTTGAGAGCTGCTATGTCCTAAAACCTGCCCCATCTCAACCAGCTCTCTGCTTTGCAAGACCTGACTTAAAATCAGACACCAACGGGGGCGCCTGGGGGGCTGGCTCAGTCGGTTGAGCAGCTGACTTCGGCTCAGGTCATGATCTCAGGGTTGGTGGGTTCGAGCCCCGCGTCGGGCTCTGTGCTGACAGCTCAGAGCCTGGAGCCTGCTGCGGATTCTGTCTCTCCCTCTCTCTCTGCCCCTCCCCTGCTCACACACGCTCTCTCTCCAAAATAAACAAACATTTTTTAAAAACTGAAAAAAAAAATCAGATACCCAGGACCTAAAACCCTGCAGATACCTTCCTCCAAATTCCCTTATTCAGACACTCCTGAGACTCTGTCCAGGCAGTGCCCTCCCTGACCGCAGTGTTTCTTATAAACTTAGCTTTGCCTGATCGACAGGTTTTTCTGGTAGTCTCTGGGGCTCCCACAGTTGACAGGGAGATAGACGATATGTAAATAGGCAAATCAGTGAGCCAGATCATATCAGAGATGACTCAGTTCTATGCAGACGCAGGGCAGGGCGAAGGGCGAGGTGATGGAGACAGGAAGGCTGGGGGTGGGAGCATGGGACATATAGGTGGCTCTCGTGGTCCCATTAGGTCTCCCGGGGACGTAGCTTGCGAGCTGAGACCCGAGTGACGAGAAAGTGCGAGAGTTTGGGATAATTTGGGAAATGGTTCGTTCTAGGCAGAAGGAGCAGCCCATCCAGAGGTCCTGAGTCGGGATGGAGCAGGCACACTCAAGGAACTTCAAGCCACCGTGACTGGAGTGAGCAGCGAGGAGGGAGGGGGTCAGGGAGGTAGGTGGGCAGAGAGCACCACAAAGTCAGTGAAGGTGCCAGGTCTCACAAGCTGCACTAAGGAGTTTGGATTTTACGCCCTGAGCCCTGGAAAGCCACTGGGGGTTTGAAGCAGGAGTTGCTGTTAATAATAATAATAATAATAATTTGCTGAGAAAATGTTGCTAAGTTTGGGACAAGACTGGCTTCTGTCCCGCGGGGCAAGACAATCCTAACTCCTGCAGGTATCTTTTCTATTCCAGATAGAAATTATTTGCATCGTGGGCAAGTGGAACTCAAATTCTCCTTCCGTCCGGTTCTGCTTCTCTTCTTTTCACAAGTGACGATTCCAAGAGCGCCCCCTAATGAGCGCCCTCAAGCACACTTCTATCTCCGAGTCCACATCCTGGGCAACTCAACGGGCCTCGGTGCATCTCTATCGGGTAAAGCTCTACAAGTTAGTATGCAACTCCACGGAGCCTGAATCTTAAATAGGAAATAGCAAGTCAAACAGAGGAACGCTCCCCACAGAATGAAAGAACTCTTTATTAGTATTAAATTAAATAATTGGGGAAGCCCATCGGCCAGCCATCTTTTTGCATTGTTTTCATGTTTTGGATAATTTTTCTTAACATGCCAAAGCGAGGTTTACAATCCTTGTCTATCACATTCCATGCATGGCTCTTCCCCTTGCATGTTCCCACAGTGTGAGGACCAAAGTCAACGATGGACTAGAATTACTGCTGAACTCCAGCAATCAGGGATACTCTGGACTATCTGGGCACCTGCTCTCCCAGAACCTGGTGATTTCCTCACTGTTAGCTGAAACCCCAAGCCAAAGGTGGAGATTGATCTTAGGAACGATCACCAATATTTGATCTTAGGAACGATCACCAATATTTGATCAGTTATGGGGACCCAATAAACCTGTGTGTCTATGTCCCAGGGCTGGGACTCTGTGGGATCAGGGTCTAGTTGGTTCCTGTTAGCATTCAGACTGGCCCACCATCCACACGCCCAGCCTTGCAAACATGGATGGGGTTTGTGTCGGGAAACAGAGAAGCTGGGAGAACGGAGACATCTAAATTCTTGCAGACGCTAAGTGTGGTTAAAGTTAGCAACCACCGCAAAGGGTCTTTATTGGCAGAAGTTAAGGAAGCAAGCGGCATTTTGCTAACTGAATTTGCTCTTTTTCAAGGGCCGTAGGTTACCATTGCTTTCACATGTAGGTATAATTCTAGTCACTGTTTGTCCCTCTTCCCAGATGCATCTCTACGAGTAAGTGCTGATATCCTGAGATTTTTGTAAATTGGAAAACGGAAGGCTCCCATAAAACTCCCTCAGGGAACATACAATATACACCGACAGCAACTTACTATATATTATCAGCAAATTAAATGTAATCAACCCATCCTACAGGGTTGCCTCATCAAGTGTGCAAAGATATACGCACAGTTGGTTGCAGCATTGTTCGTAACAGTGAAAAGTTGTGTGCATGCTAAATGTCTATCTATAGAACAATAGTTATAAAAAAATGATCGTACGTCCATTCTACAGAAACTTAAGCAAATGGTGAAAAGAGAATGTAAAGTAGCTATTTATGTTAACGAGGCTGTGTATTCACGTTCAATGAATAAAGCAGATCGCAGACCCGTATTATAATTACGACCCCATTTTACAACACCTCAACCTTTATGTTCATGTGCATGAGTGTGTGTGCGTGTGTGTGTGTGTAGTAGAAAGGTCTAGGAGGGTACCTAGCAAACCGTTGATGCCTATTAGTTCTGAGGAATGCAAGAAGAGAAAGACGTTCGCTTTTCATTTATATAATTCTGTACTTGAAACAGTGTTCACAATGAGCATATATGACCGTACAAATTTGAGGTACAATTCACATAACATAAAAGGACTGCTTTACTCAGTGTACTGAATTCAGTATTTTTTAGCACACTTAACAAGTCGTGCGACTATCACCACTACCTAATGTGGCTTTTGTTTGAGGAGTTTCATCCCGTTTCATTTCAATTCTTGGCTTTTTCAACTCTCTAATTTCTATTTAGTTCCATTTGGTACTCTCTCTCTATTGACAATGTCTATTTGAAGAGACACCACCGGCAGGGTTTACTTTAGTCCTTTAGTTAATTCAGCTCTTGGTTTCTTCTTTGAGCATATTTTAGTTGATTTATTGTTTTAAAGTTTTTTTTTAAATTTTTTTTTTCAACGTTTATTTATTTTTGGGACAGAGAGAGACAGAGCATGAACGGGGGAAGGGCAGAGAGAGAGGGAGACACAGAATCGGAAACAGGCTCCAGGCTCTGAGCCATCAGCCCAGAGCCCGACGCGGGGCTCGAACTCACGGACCGCAAGATCGTGACCTGGCTGAAGTTGGACGCTTAACCGACTGCGCCACCCAGGCGCCCCTAAAGTTTTTTTTTTTTATTTAATCTCTACACGCAACTGGGGCTCGAACTCATGACCCACCCCAAGATCAAAAGTCACATGCATTTCCAACTGAGCCAGCCAGGTGCCCTTATTTCAGTTGGTTTAAAGTCTTTGTCTAGTAAGTCCAACATCTGGGTGTTCTAGGAACACTATTAATTGTTTTTTTTTTCCTTTTTTCATGTTGTGTGGGCCATGCATTTTTGTTCAGTTGTGTGATTCATAATCTTTTTCTTGAAACACGGAAGTTTTGAATATGTTCATACAGCAATTCTGGCAACCAGATTGTCTTCCCTCCCCAAGGTGTATTGCCGCTGCTGGTTATGGTTTGTGTTTAGCGCGTTTATGTTTAGTGAATTTCCTGAACTGAATTCCGCAGCCTGCAGTCTTTGTTCCGCGTGGCTCCTGAAGTCTATGTTCCATTAACTTGTGGCTGATTCTTTAAATGTCTGGCACCAACAGCGCAAAATTCCCAGTCTTTGCTGGTGGGTTCCGTGTGTCTCCGCGTGCACCGCTGGCCCTCTGCCGGGTGGTTTCTCAGCTCCGCCTTTGCTTTCTCTTCTTGCTCGCAAAGAGCCTGAAGGTCAAGCAGGTCTTTTCATAGCAGGTGCCCGGCCCTGGGCATGCCTCTCGGCGTCTTGATTTCCAGGGACCGGTGGTAACTTTTCAAAGTCCTTGTTCCCCAAAGCATTTCTTTCCTCAGCCTTTCTTCCCAAACTTTTTTTTGTTAGTTTGCTCTTTGGTTTGTCTCAATCGTTGCCCCTTGCCCTGGGTGACTGTGGCTAATGCACTTGCCCTTTAAAAACTTTTTTAATTTTTTTTAAAGTTTGTTTTCATTATTTTTGAGAGACAGATAGAGAGCAAGTGGGGGGGAGGTAGAGAGAGAGAGAGAGGGAGACAGAATCCAAGCAGGCTCTGCCCTGTTAGCGCAGAGCCCGGTGGTGGGGCCCGAACCCACGAACCAGGAGATCACGACCTGAGCTGAGATCAAGAGTCGGATGCTTAACTGACTGAGCCACCCAGACGACCCTGCCTTTAAAGACTTTTGATAAACACTCTTCCTCCACTCAGTAGCCACCTCAGCAGGGGGAGTGTCCCATTCTGCCCCCTCTGGTACTAGGGCCCTGTATTAATTAAGCTATTGTCTTCAAGGTCACTACCAAGCTGGACCAGGGGCTGGGGCCAGGGTGAGTTAAAATGTCGCAAATCTATCTTACCAGGAGCAGCTGTTTTCGTCTTCCTTAAGCACTCACCTACTTGCTATAAATTTTTGATTCACTTCCAGAGTTCTGATAAAGTTGATTCTGACTCGTGTGTGTGTGTGTGTGTGTGTGTGTGTGTGAATTTACTGCTATTCTTCTGAAAGGATGTATGTTAGGGGTTCCTTGTTCCATCATCTTCACTGATGTCACCACATTTATGACTTTTTCAAGTAAACTTTTTTTTCTTTGTGTTAATTGTAGATTCACAGGCAGTTATAAATAATGATGCAATTTTCCCCAATAATACGAACTTTCCAACTTGTAATACAATATTACAGCCAGGATCCCGCAGACTGATGCAGCCCGGATATGAGACAGTCTAGGAGCACAAAGATCCCTTCTGTCACCCTTGTATGGCGACACCCATCTCTTCCACCCTAATCCCGCATAACCACTGATCTGTTCTCCATTTCCATAATTTTGTTTTCCCAAGAATGTTATAAAAATGGAATCATATGGCTTCTGACCCTTTGAAATTGGCTGCTTTCATTCAGCAGAATTCCCTGGAGATCAACAGTTTATTCCTTTTTATTGATGAGTTTCATAATTAAAACATGCAGGAAAACCTTATTTTCCAAAACCACTCAATTAAACTCACCTTCAGAGAGGTTTAGAAGCTTAGGCACCGGCTAAGGCTCGAGGTCACCGATGGTTAAATGACAGTGCCTGCCCTTAGTTTGCTTATGGTGACAGAGCTACAAGGCAATGTGACATGTGCCTTAACTTCAGGGTGAACAATACTCTTTGGAAACCCAGAGAAAGCAGATTGAGGAAGGGGAAGAAATAGTTACCAACAGAGAGGGAGGAAGGCAAACCATAAAAGACTCTTTTTTTAATTTTTTTTTAACGTTTATTTATTTATTTTTTTTCAACGTTTATTTATTTTTGGGACAGAGAGAGACAGAGCATGAACGGGGGAGGGGCAGAGAGAGAGGGAGACACAGAATCAGAAGCAGGCTCCAGGCTCCGAGCCATCAGCCCGGAGCCCGACGCGGGGCTCGAACTCACGGACCGTGAGATCGTGACCTGAGCCGAAGTCGGACGCCCAACCGACTGAGCCAACCAGGCGCCCCCATAAAAGACTCTTAAATACAGAGAAAAAACTGAGCATGGTTGGGGGGCGGTGCAAGGGGAGAGGGGAAAATGGGTGATGGGCATTGAGGAGGCCACCTGTTGGGATGAGCACTGGGCGTTGTATGGAAGCGTTGAATCATGGGAATCCACCCCCCAAACCGTGAGCACACGGTATGCACTGTATGTTAGCCAACTTGACCATAAATTATATTAAAAAAAAACCAGAAATCAGACTTAGTGCTACTAGGGTAGGGGAGGTAGACAGCACCAAGGCAAGATTATCCTTAGGAGGACAAGGACTGTGAGGACAGAAAGGACTATGCTTGCCACGGCAGTGGGACACACAACCGGAGGAGGGCCAGTGCTGGAGTCCTCTCGGGGACCTCAAAATATGCTTCAGCCTTACTAACCCATGATCTTTCGAGTTTCCCGAATAACTGTTGCGCCCCAGTTCCTCAGTTTCTGCGTGTGTAAAATGGCATGATGGCTATATACACATCCCAGGATTAAATGAGATAATGCACAGTGAGCACTTCGTGAACATGACCTCAGTTGTTGTTATTACTTTATTTTCAGTGTGACGTTGCCCTGCCACCTACCATGTTGGCCTCTTACCTTCCTTATATCAGGGCCCGTAAATAATCATCGGTACTTCTCTGCCTGAATCTTCCAGGCTTCGTTGTTTAAAGTGCAAAACCGTTCTGCCGTGAGCATCCAGAGTCCCCTCCATGAAGAGGTGCTCTCTTGGCTTTGAGATTTCTGTTTCTGTTTGTGGTTTGCACAAATGCATGTGGGCATGAAGGGATGACCTGAGAAATTCCCGTGGCCAAATGTCTCCTGATGGGGGAGGCCTTCTGTAGTTGAGATGGGAGCTGATGCTCAGTGATGTCCAGAAGGTCAGTGATGTCTGGAGGTGAAGGGTGTTGGCTGGGCTTCTCTGGATTTGTGCTCTTTTGTGTTACACACCCACATCCATGTGGGATGCACCAACACCAACACAACACCAACCAACACCAACACCAACCAACACCAACCAACACCAACACCAATACCAACCCGCACAACACAAACCAACACCAACACCAACCAACACCAACACCAACCAACACCAACACTAACCAACACCAACACCAACACCAACACCAACCAGCACCAACACCAACCAGCACCAACACCAACCAACACCAACACCAACACAACACCAACACCAACACCAACCAACACCAACACCAACCAACACCAACACCAACCAACACCAACCAACACCAACACCAACACCAACCAACACCAACACCAACCAACACCAACACCAACACCAACACCAACCAGCACCAACACCAACCAGCACCAACACCAACCAGCACCAACACCAACCAACACCAGCACCAACACCAACCAACACCAACACCAACACCAATACCAACCAACACCAACCCCAACCAACACCAACCGACACCAAAACCACATGTACCAATATGCTCCAGGGCTTGTAATCACTGCTGCCCTTGAGAAAGACCAAAGAGAGCACTGAAGTGGCACCTACCCTCTGGTTCTAGAAAAGCAGGAGCCTGGATTTCCAGTCTCTGGTCTTACTGGCCTGTGGCCTTTCCAGTGCCCACGATGTCAGTCATTTCCTCCCAGGTGCATTGGGTAGGCCGGCTTTGGCACGCTGTGGCCACGGGCCTGATCTGGCCCCAGCTGTTTTTGTGTGGCCGATAAGCATGGTGTTTACATTTTTAAATAGCTGAAACAAGCGAGCAGAAGAAGAATGTTTCGTGACACGTGAAAATAAAAGGAAATTAAAAATTCAGCCTCCACGAATAAAGTTTTATCGATACACAGCTGTGCTTCCTCACTTACAGACGGTCTATGCTTTTTGCCACCGTGGCAGAGACGGAGAAGATGCGACAGAGACTGTGTTGGCGAGAATACTTACAACTCGGCCCTTTGCAGCAAAAGTTTGCTAAGCCCTCATTTAGGGCGCGGGCTCTGGAGCCAGACAGAGCGGGGGTTGGATCCTTACTAGCTGTATAACTTTGGGGAAGTTCCTTCCCTCTCCCTGACTCAGTAGCCTCCTCTGTAAAGTAGGAACGATAAAGGCAGGAATTCCACAGGGCGTTCACGAAGATTAAATAAGACGACGCAGGCAACATATTTGGTACAGTGCTTGACACACAAGAACTCAAAAAATGGTCCTTACTAGTGTAATAACAATACTAGCAAGTGTCATTTTTAACCACGTGACAGGTACAACGGACCCAGAGAAGAACGACGCACCGTCTTCACCTTCAAGGTGCCCGCCGTCCTCATAACAAAGCAATGACAAAGACGGGCAAGTATAACACGGTGCGGTAAATGTTAAGAAAGGGGGAAACCCAGTTCCAGGTAGAGATGGACTTTTAAGTATTCGCGGGCCCTGCATAGTTCCAGACGAAGCCGAAAAAAAGGCAGGAGGGAAGCCTAGAGTAGCAGGTTAGACGTAAATCACGAATATTCTTTTTTTTTTTAATTTTTTTTAATGTTTATTTATTTTGGGGACACAGAGAGACAGAGCATGAACGGGGAAGGGGCAGAGAGAGAGGGAGACACAGAATCTGAAGCAGGCTCCAGGCTCTGAGCTGTCAGCCCAGAGCCCGACGCGGGGCTCGAACTCACGGACCGCGAGATCATGACCTGAGCTGAAGTCAGACGCTTAACCGACTGAGCCACCCAGGCGCCCCAAATCACGAATATTCTTAAAGAGCGATTTCTATAGGCAAGGTATGGGGAAAGCAGTTTTCCATATGTATATATTTTTTAATGGGGGGCGTCTGGGTGGCTCAGTGAATTAAGCATCGGACTCCTGATTTCAGCTCAGGTCATGATCTCCCAGTTTGTGAGTTGGAGCCCCGTATCGGGCTCTGTGCTGCCAGCACAGACCCTGCTTGGGATTCTGTCGCCCTCCCTCTGTCCCTCCCCTGCTTGCTCTCTATTTCTCTCAAAATAAATAAAAGTGAATTTAAAAAAAATGTATTTAATCCAGGGAACATTTGGCAATGTCTGGAGCCATTTTCAGCTGTCACAACTGGTCAGGAAGGTGACAATTTGGTGGGTAGGGGCCAGGGATGATGCTTCGCATCCCACCGTGCACGGGACAGCCCCCCATCACCAAGAATTATCCTGTCCAAGGTGAAAAACAGTGCTGAGGTTGAGAAATCCTGAGATAATCCTTGGAGGAACTCTTCTTATCTACAGTTTATTGAGATTTACCGTCTAGCTTGCTGCCCCCCCCCCCCCCCCAGTCCCCAGAGCTTAATATTTTAACCCCTGTGGCAGCTTCAGCGGTCATGCCTGTGACCATTCTTACAGCTTCTCTCGGCCAGCCACTGAGGGGCCGCTGAATGGTTTCAGTAGGAGAGCGACAGGGATGGTGTGGACCCAGCGCGCAGCGACAGTGAGGAAAGATGTCGGTGATCAGCCCAGCGTTTGGCCTGCGGAGCACATATTTTCATGCCATTTAAACGGGCAATTACTGAAGTCACCACTCTCCGTTTCAACAAGGGAGACTTAATGAAGTGGTTACAGACATCTCCCTGATGGAATAATATTTGTCTTTGCCATGCAGAAAACATGCGATAATGTGTTGAGTAAGACGGTGGCTCCTCCTCCCCGGGGAAGGCGTCCCCCGCCCCCCCAGCTTCCCTTCCTTCTTTAGTTCTGGTCCTGGGTCTCGGCACCGCCTGCGCCCCACGGCCGGCTCCGGCGCGCCCCCACGCGGCCACCTCTGAGAAGCTCACCTTCCGCTGAGACGAAATCTGGTTTTGATTCCATTTGATTAAGTCAGGGGCTTAGCGAGTCTGGCTGTGAGTGAAGCTTGGTCCCGGGCCCCTTCAGGGACTATAAACAAGAACTTTGGGGCTCGTGGGGCGGGGATGAGGGCGCGCGGAGACAGATACCTACCAAAACGGGGTTAAAAAGTTAACGATTGGAGCCAGACTGTCTACGGGCGCTCTCCTGTCGCTGCTAGACAACTGTAGGACTTTGGGCAAGTCATTAACCTTCCTAAATAATGCTGGCGGTGACCTCCCGGGACATTGCGAAGTTCAGCGGGAGAGACAGCATTCGACGTTGTGTCTGCCTCAGCCGGTGCTCGGGCCACAGAATGTGCTCAAAAGTCTCCGCCCTTCGCTTTATTGTTATTATGAACTGCTATTATGATCACCGGTGGTCTTTGTATCACATTTTAGAAGACTCCAGAGCACATCCCCTCCCTCTCTCCATCCCTCGCTGCTAATATTAAACTTAGTATTTCTGTGAACTGAAGTAAGGGGGCGAGAAGGAAAAAACATGTTATCGCACATGCCTTCGAATAAATCACTTTCAGACCCTCAGGCATTTCTTTTCCCGTTAACCTAACGCGGACCCAGGAGGAATGGAGAGTACATGAGATCATATATTCACACTGAAGTTCATAATATAAAAAGCGAATCAGTATTAACCATGC
Organism: Prionailurus bengalensis; assembly: GCF_016509475.1. Taxonomy (NCBI): domain Eukaryota; kingdom Metazoa; phylum Chordata; class Mammalia; order Carnivora; family Felidae; genus Prionailurus; species Prionailurus bengalensis. The sequence continues at coordinate 176,051,358 of NC_057343.1, read as the reverse complement.
CACTTCCCTTCTGCCTCACGCTCTGTATTTTCTGGGTGGTGTTGACTGCAAAATGGGCCGGGCTCACATCGCCCCCGTGACTTGAGAGGAGCATCTGGAGAAAATACAACTCCTCTTTATTGCAAAGGGGGACGCAAAAATGTAAATCAGGAAGCAAATGGTTATTTGATCTGAACGTCAATAAAGAATACTTTATTATTCTTTATATATATTCAAGTAATTCAATAAAGAATTACTTTAATAGTAATGTTATCAAGGATGATTTATAGTACGTATCATTATGTCACAAATAATAATATTAATTAATAACGTCTATTAGTACAGGGGCGCCTGGGCAGCTCAGTCGGTTGAGCGTCCCACTTCGGCTCAGGTCATGATCTCGCGGTTCATGAGTCGGGCTCTGTGCTGACAGCTCAGAGCCTGGAGCCTGCCTCGGATTCTGTGTCTCCCTCTCTCTCTGTTCATGCTCTGTCTCTCTCTGTCTCCCAGAAATAAATAAATGTCAAAAAAAATTTTTTTTAAATAAAGTTTATTAGTACAGAGCGAGGTTTCTCAGCACTACTCACATTTTGGACCAGTTCTTTGTTGCGGTAGGGAATGTCCTGTGCACTGTAGCGTGTTTATTAGTATCTCTGGCCTCTACCTACTGGATACCAGCGGCAAGCCCCCAGTGGTGACATTGACAAATGTCCCCTGCGAGGACAACCTCGGCCCCAGTTGCGAACCACTGGTAGAGACGACGCCGTTTTGTGAGATCGTCCAGTTGCAGCAGACAAAAGGGAGAGTCCAGCCTGTGTAATCGTGAGACGTGGGTTCTGCCATGGCCTGTAGGCCCCTCCTCCCACAAAGCAGCCCTTGGCTATGATGTGGGAAGGGTCCCCAGGACCCCTACAGAGTTGGAATTTGAAGCAAAGGAAGTGGGAATTGAAAGCTGTTCCCAGGATCCACAGTTCTGCTGCGTGTAGAAATCCCGTGACAATTCTTGGAATCTTATTACAACCAGGTTGGTTTAATGAAAGATGCCTATTTTGTATTCGTTGTAAAACACACATTATAGTGTTAAAGGAAAATTAGTATTTTTTTTTTAATTTTTTTTTTCAACGTTTATTTATTTTTGGGACAGAGAGAGACAGAGCATGAACGGGGGAGGGGCAGAGAGAGAGGGAGACACAGAATCGGAAACAGGCTCCAGGCTCCGAGCCATCAGCCCAGAGCCTGACGCGGGGCTCGAACTCACGGACCGCGAGATCGTGACCTGGCTGAAGTCGGACGCTTAACCGACTGCGCCACCCAGGCGCCCCAAAGGAAAATTAGTTTTTAAAGTGCCACAAAGAATCTCGCATTGCTTGCATACTTTTTTTTTTTTAATTTATTTTTTAAAATTTTTTGGTGCAGGTGACTTGTGGAATCTTATACACCAGGGGTTGGCAAACTGCAGCTTAGGGGCCAAGTCTGGCTGGCCGCCTGCTTTTATAAATAAAGTTTTATTGGCACACGGCCACAACCATTTATTTACATTACTCTCTGTGGCTGCTTTCTCTCTACCGTGGCAGAGTTGAGTACTTGTGACAGGCACCATATTGCCTGCAGATCCTAAAATATTTATGCCTGTAGCTCTTTACGGAAAGTGTGCCCATCTCTGTCATATACACACGTTGTTCGCAAAATTTCAATCATATTATACTGCTTAGATATAGCACAGAACGAATTTAATTTAATATGTCCCAAATGTAACACATTTAATATAATGTGGGTGATAGGATTTCCCTGATGACCAAACATCGTCATAGCCACAACCTCACCTGATTATCGCAATGGACCCAGAGGGAGATATTGTCATTATTATTCTCAAGGATCAGAAGGCACAACTGAGGCAAAGGACTGGCCTAAAGTCACATCCAGTAAGGTCAGAGCTGGAAGCCATAATCTTGTCCTTGGGTCTATAGTCATTCCTCCTATCTCTGCCTACCCCAAGCTGTGAATTTGTCCCAGGTCGTCTTCAATATGCAGATTCCCTGATGGATAATTTTACTACAAAGTCGATTTTTCTAGCCATTCAATTCCTCAGTAAGCAGGGCAGATAAAAAGTTACTGTGTTGGTTTCATTGTTTCGTTTCCTGGGACGGCAGCATGAGGTGGAAATTTCCCCAAGTCAAAGAGACTTAATTTTTCCCTCCTAGTAAATCAAGACAGATATATAATTTTCCCACTGCTTGATAAATACGAACGCTGACTAGGTCACATGAAGCCATGAGAAGAAAATCCAGGCTAGCCTAACATCTTCAGTAAGGTGGCACCTGTGGGACCTGCAGAGCCTATTTGTTGGAGACATTATTTGTCTTTGCCCTGTGGCAGAATTAGCTGAGGTGAGCTGTTAGAGCCTTGAGCCTTTTTCTTTTTTTTTTTTTTTAAGTGTATTGTATGGGAAAAGAGAGAGAGGAGGAAATTCTTTGGCCAAAGAAGCTTGAGAAGCACCAGTTGAAACAAAGACAAAACAGGTTTCTGCTGCGGAACTTCTCAGAGTCTTTAACAAGCTGATGTGGGTGCTCGTAACTCTCCGGGGGGGGGGGGGCCCAGATGTGCACCCCTTCACAGCCTGGCCTGATGGTGGTGTGCTGGTTTCCAGACACAACTGCAAGCGTGCTCCACAGAGACCTCTGAAGGTCCCTGCAATGGTCCACACGCAGGGCTGATCAACCCACCCGGTGGGCCTATCCGACGAGGATGATCCCTCTCTCCATCTCACCGATGGACAGACGGATCCCCCTCGTTAGCTGAGTTAGTCCGTTCAGCTCCACGAGGGAATCCGGGGATAAAATGGTTTCACTTTCTCATTGAATTTCTCAGACTTCTGCTTCAGAGACTCACCTACTTTGTGGGTTTCGGTGTTCTTTTTATTTAAATACATACGTTTATTTATTTATTTATTTTGAGAGAGAGAGAGAGAGAGAGGGAGAGAGAGGGAGAGAATCCCAGGCGGGCTCCGTGCTGCCAGCACAGACCCCAACGTGGGGCTCGATCTCATGACGCCAAGAGTTGGACGCCTAACCGACTGAGCCATCCAGGCACCCCGGTTTTGGTGTTCTAACACAGCCTGAATCGACTGGAATGGAGCGATTGTCTTCCTGGCCGCTGCAGAGTAGCCACTATGGAGTCTGAAGGTTCTCACTCTCTGCCCTAAACCTTGGGTTGTTCCCTGCATGGTCACACAGGAGCTGAGGTGCCGCTGAAGCTTCAGATTTCTCTCCCTGTGAGGGCACCTGATTTCTCAGAAGGACTGGGTCTGTCCCCCAGGGGAAGTCCTCTTGTATATGCATTAGCTAGGACTTCGGTCGCCAGGGTCAGAAACCCACTCTTCAGCAAAAAGAAGATTTTACTGATACATGAATCCAAGGAAGGTCCAAAAAAGCAAGGTTCAGGAAGGGCAACTACCGAGCTGGGCTCAGGAAACAGTCAGAACCAGGGCAGGGAATGTTCTAGAACACTGCTTTTGTCTCATTTCTTGGCCTTTCTCTGTAGACAGCTTATTCTCTTTTACTGCAGACTGGCTCTGCTGAGGTACGATGGATGGTGACGTGGCCTGAGATTCTTGATGCCGGAGTTTCGGCCCTCAGAGAATGACTGGCATGTTTTCTGAGCCCGTGTCCAAGTCCCAGGGAAGGCATTCTGTTGGTCCCACTGGGTCAGATGACCCCTCTGGGAACCATCAGCCAAGACTCTGGGGGGGGTGGAAAAGTCACAGGATATTAACAGAGAGGCTGTTGACTTAGCTACTGGAGAGAGCCGATGACAGGTCTCTCAAATTCTAACTCTGGTTTTTACTTCACCTACGAAAGTTGGTCATTTAGGACAACAAATTCCTATTTCGCTAGGAAATAAAAAAAAAAAGGAAAAAAAATTAGTCCGTGGTCAAAGAAGTTTGGGAAGCAAAAAAAAAAAAAAAAAAGGAGAAAAAAAAAAAGGAGAAAAAAAAAAGACAACAGTGAAGGGTCACGTTTAAGTGGGGCTAATACTCATGTCACCTCATAGGATTTGGGGGGAAAACCACGGATCTCCTGAGCATGCGCGTGCCTCTGGGGGTCCCCAAAAGTGAAAGCTGCTGCAACATCCCACGGAGGGCCACGTTCTTTGCCCTTCCCCTGAAACCTCCTCTCCAACCCCAGTTGGAGTTAGAGTAAATCTGCTTCCTGAGACAACCTTATTTCCCCAGTAAAGGTCTCATCTTCCCAGGAAGTGGTTCATTTCGTCAACTCCAAAAATGATTTCAGCTGTCCGATGGAATAAGCCTCCCTTGTTCTCAGTCCCACCGCCGCATCTCTGCCGCTTCCTGGAACCGCAGGCAGACAACTGCCCGGGGCATCTCGTTCCCACCCCAGCGCATTCTAGACCTTGGATGAAATGGAGGCATTGGGTTGCCGTGCCCTCGAGCAACACCAAGGGGACCTAAAACCACCGGTTTCCCGAGAAGGAATGCGCAGAGGAGGCATATGGTTTTTATAACTGACAAGACATTCTGATTCATTGGGACAACCAGAATGGTGCGCAAGGGAAAGCTACACCAAAGGAGCCCCTCTGAGTTCACGGCTCTTCCCCGGGCTGGCTAGCCGGACGCCCCCAGCAAATCCCCTCGCCTCTCTGGCTTCGTTCCTTCCCCTCTGAAATGGAAACAAAATTGGTTTGGAGGAGTAAACAGCGCAAAGGCTGTGCAATGCCCAGCATGCCGCCTGACGCGGGGAGGGAAACCCAGTTCCCGGTCCCCTGAAGGAACTTAGAACCAGAGAGGGACGTTCCTTGCCCTCTGCCAGCCCATGTCAATCGACAGTCAAATTATTCTTAAGCACTACTTTTCTTTTAATCAGGCTGTTTTTTCACCGGGGCTGTTTTAATTAAGGGTCCACTGTCAACACAAAACATATGTTCTGAAGTCTTGCTTTGGTTACTAATGATGCCCGGGATTATTAAGTCTGGAAGGAATTTCCAGCTCTGGCTTGCTTGGTCTTTCCTCCCTGCTCTGCCCCTTCAGCCCCCATCCTTTACGCATCTCAGCTTCCACCCACGTGTCCCTACTCCCTCGGCGTGGTTCTTCTCTTGGGGAAGCGACCTAGCAAAGCAATCTGTTCGCATGAACGTTCAGATCGATATGATGTTCTAAGATACGGTTCTGACCCTTTCCCCTTCCTGCTGACAATCCTTTCCTTCAAGATCAGGCTGTAGTTTGGTATTCCTCCAAAATACACTCTGTCAGAAAAAAAAAATTGCACACCCACACTCATAGGTACCATGTGACAGAATGAGATTTGTCCCCAGTCTACCAAGACTGTCCCAAGAGAAGTGCTACTTGCCGATGACCGTATTAAGGAAGAAATATAACCAGAGTATGAGCGCTGGTCACGTCTAGGTGATCTCATTCAACTTGTATATGTATATGCACATGCGGGTGTATTTGTATACACACATCCATGCACCTGTGTATATATTGTTCATATACATACATACATATACATATACATATACATATACAAGACAACTTGTATATAGTTCATGTATGTGTACCTGTGCATATATATGTGCATATACACATATGTATACGTGTGTGGTTGTATATATGCATTTGTATATATATGCATATGCACATATTTCTGAATACATATACACATTTTTTTTTTTCCTGTGGGTTGGAGAAGAGGGCAGACAGATCTTCCGGTGGCTGAGCTCCGTATCTTCTCGGTTGTCCCAAATGTGGCCGGAGGCCTTCTACAATGATGCCCAGTGACGGCCGCTTCCTGGTATTTGCAGCCTGTGTAATCCCTTCCCCTGGAGTGTGAACTGGAATTATTGGCTTGTTTCTAACCAACAGAATGCAGCAAAAATGAGGTCACTTGAGAGGTTAGGTTATAAAACACGGTGACTTCCGTCCCCCCGGCACCCCCCTGCCCTCTTGACTCTGTGCTCCGATGAAGGCGGCTGTCGTATGGAGAGGCCCGCACAGCCAGGCTCTGAACAGCCCTCCACCGAACGAACGCTCTCGAAAGCCTAAAAGTGAATCCACCGCTAGCTGAGCCTCGAGATGACCACCGCCCTGTCACCTCGATCACACAGCCCGGTAGGACTCCCTGACTTGGAGGACCCTGCTGAGCTGCTCCCAGACACCTGGCCCGCAGACCATGTGGCATAACATACGCGTGCTGTGTTAAGCTCCCACGTTGGGGGTAATCGGGCACGCCGTGACAGATAGCTGATCATCCTAAGCAATTTAGTCTGGTCCCGAATTTGCAAACTCCTGAGATTCCATACGTGGCAAGTGACAGCAGAAGACTCTTCTGGAAAGTGAAGATGACAATGGTCCCTGCCTCAGAGCACTGAGGTGAGCACGAGAGGAGATGACATTCGCGAAACGATAGCCCAGCGCAACCTGCAGGAGGCACCGTGGCGACAGTGGCCGTCAGCGTCACTGGATCGTGAACCCCAGGCTTGTGCCTCGCTCTCTAGGGAGAGGCCCGGGCCTCTCTCCTCCTCCCCTGGGCCACGGGGAAGGGAGCCTGGTATGCACGCTTCCTGAGGACTTCTTTTTTTGTTCCTCCCTCCTAAAATTCCATTTCCTTCCTACCCTTATTTTTCTGACGAAGAAAGCAATCCACGGCCAGAGCTGACTTAGACATTTGGAAAAAGCAAAACGAGTTGTTTTATGGACGGATGTGTCCACACTGCTTAGTCTGGGATGAAGTAGGTAATAGGTCCTTTATTTAACACATAAACGAGTTGTTGCCAAGAGGTTAGATGACGGGAGGGCGTCGATTTGTATTTTGTACACTTCGGTATTCTTTGGATTTGAAAATAGTCAGCAATGCGTACCTTCGAATGCGAATGACCGGCTTACACGTTGGTTGTAAAAATGCAGGAAGTGTGGAGAAAATAATGAGAAAAACTAGTAGGAAACAGAGGTGAGCTACGCATTTATACGTGGCAAAGCACCACGAATGGGGTGGCTTGGAACAATGGAAACGTGTTGTGTCACCGGTCTGGATGCCAGAAATTGGAAATCAACGTATAGGCATGCACATTGCCTCCGAGACCTGGAGCGGGACCTTTCCTTGCCTCTTCGGGCTTCTGTGCTTTGCCCCGACCTTTGGCATTCCTTGGCCTGTCATTGGGTAAACTCCAATCTTTGCCTTTATTGGCGCGTGCTGTGGTTCCTTCCCGCGTTCACGTCTTCTCGTGACCTTCTTCTTCTTTTTTTTTTTTTTTAATTTTTTTTTCAACGTTTATTTTTGGGACAGAGAGAGACAGAGCATGAACGGGGGAGGGGCAGAGAGAGAGGGAGACACAGAATTGGAAACAGGCTCCAGGCTCCGAGCCATCAGCCCAGAGCCTGACGCGGGGCTCGAACTCACGGACCGCGAGATTGTGACCTGGCTGAAGTCGGACGCTTAACCGACTGCGCCACCCAGGCGCCCCTCGTGACCTTCTTCTTATGAGGTCACCAGCAATACTGGATTAGGGGTCCACTCCATTTCAGTACTATCTCATCTTAAATTGAATAATCATATCTCTAATGACCCTGCTCCCAGATCAGCTCACTTTCGGAAGTACTGGGTGGGGGGTATGACTTCAACGTTTCTTTTTCCGAGGTGGGGGCACTGCAGAACCCACCCCAGTTTGTATCCTCCCAGACTTTCATCCCAATCGGCAAACATTTCTGAAGTCTTCCTACCTAGCGCCCGAGGCCTTTCTTGTGCCGATAAGGCTGTAATTCTCAAGTAATGCGAGGTGAACCAGGCCTTCAGCAGAGAGTGAAGCTCTGGCAGAAAGCTGCGGGTGCAGAGGAGCTGGGAGTAGAGTAGCAGGGGTGAGTGGAGGGAAGGAGAGAGATGGGTACGGACCACCCGGGGAGGGAGTGGAGGTGGAGCGTGGGTGGGGCTGGGTCAGGAATGGCCTTGATTTCACACGGATCTGGGACAGATCCCAGGAAGGGAGCTCGGAAGAAATTAAGCGTGGCGGTGACAGGCTTATCAAGCATATCACTGAAGCCCCATGAGGGAAGGACCAGGCCAGCCCCTTTAGTGAGGCTGAAGCTAAGGCAGGAATTCCTTTGACTTTCTGCATGGACCCAGTTGGGAAGAAATAACTAGAGAGACATAACGGTGGTCAGATCAATTAGTATGTAGGATGCGGGTCTAAATCTGGGCCTTGCCACACATCAGTGGGGTAACACCGGGCGAGCCAGCTCTTCTCTGTGAGTCTCGGATTTGTTGTCTATAAAGTGATGGGTAATAGCACCCGTGTTGCAAGGTTATTTTGCAGCTGGAAGTCGTACGTGGCTGGGACATCACGGGTATTGGAAAAATGGTAACCATTTGGGTTGTCTTTATCATTGTCATTATTAATATCTTTATTATCACATGGTCTTTACTCAAGACATCTTTTTACAAAAATTTTTAAGTTTATTTTTTTAAGAGAGAGAGAGAAAAACAGAGCACACGAGCAGGGGAGGGACAGAGAGAGAGGGAGAGAGAGAGAGATTCCCAAGCAGGCTCCACGCTGACCGCGCTGAGCCCGATGTGGGGCTCGAACTCCCGAACCGTGAGATCATGACCTGAGCCAAAGTCAGACGCTCAACTGACTGAGCCACCCAGGTGCCCCTAAAGACATCTTTTAACCAATGAAACAGTTTCCTTCTAATACCCTTTTTTGGGAGTGGCTGAACTCATGCCTCTATAATCGTGGATTAGACGGAGCCCATTTTTCTTGGCATAGTTGGAAAAATCAGGCATCAAGCAAAGAGAGCTAGTTATGTTAAACCACACCAGGCTGGGGGCGCCTGGGTGGCTCAGTTGGTTGAGCGACCGACTTCGGCTCAGGTCATGATCTCACGGTTTGAGAGTTCGAGCCCCACGTTGGGCTCTGTGCTAAGAGCTCAGAGCCTGGAGCCTGCTTCGGACTCTGTGTCTCCCTCTCCCTCTGCCCCTCCCCCGCTCATGCTCTGTCTCTCTCTGTCTCAGAAATAAATAAACATTAAAAAAGATTAAAAAATAAAATAAACTAAACCACACCAGGCTGAAGTATTTGGCTGGTGATAAAAACCACCTCCTTCTAGAGACTTCTCAGAAAGCTCCCAGGCATGAAATTTGAAACGCAGAGTCCTTCATGGGGACAATACATCCAGTGGTGAATAGTGGTAATGGGGACACTCGGCAACTATGTCTTCTGAGAGGTGGGGACAGGTGTGGGCCCCGTGCACAGGCCCCTTTGTTTGATGCCCCTGTGTCTGATAGGTTCCAATTTCATGAGACAGGAGGGAAAACCTTCTAACAAAGCAGAGGTAACGTGACCAGGAAACACCCAAGCCCTCCTCTGAGGTGCCCCGGAGGACACAGAGAGGTTACAAGCGTGTTGTATTCTTCGTATAAAAACACTCATTCGATCGACGCTGCGATTAATTCGTTCTGTTCTTGCCAATTTGGGAGTCGCCGGGCACCCTCATCAGACCTTCCCCTCCCTGGTCTTGTTAGGTACTCAAAGGAGGTTGTCCTGACAGCAAACATGGCCCTTGTTAGGTTAGTGTCCTCGTGAGTTTTTTGGGTTTTTTTTTTTTTTAATTTTTTTTTTCAACGTTTATTTATTTTTGGGACAGAGAGAGACAGAGCATGAACGGGTGAGGGGCAGAGAGAGAGGGAGACACAGAATCGGAAACAGGCTCCAGGCTCTGAGCCATCAGCCCAGAGCCCGACGCGGGGCTCGAACTCACGGACCGCGAGATCGTGACCTGGCTGAAGTCGGACGCTTAACCGACTGCGCCACCCAGGCGCCCCTTTTGGGTTTTTTTTTTAAAGCATATGGATCAGGGTGTCAAATAACATAAGGAGAAAAAAGTAAGGCTGAAGCTCTCTGATTGGCTGTCGCCGCCCAGACTTCTGTCGATGGTGCATCCAAGGTGGCCGAGTTACCTAATAGCTAAGTTCCTAACATGGAAGTGGTCCCATTTACCGGATGACGGAGAGGCCCAGCGTGGCCTCAGGAGGAGTTTCCTCAGGCCGTTGCCAACTGGGAGGATTTAAGAGGAGCCGTGACTCCGTCCATTCTCTTCTCATCCCCGGCTCTCACCACCCCTGCCAAAACCGCACTTAATCAAGCTGGTAGGAGGGAGCCTTTGGGTTTCCATTTCTTTGGCTTAAGAGACATCCTCTTCCAGCATTAAGGAGCCAAGGAGGGAGAACTCTGTTCTGTTGCTCGTCTTTACTCTTCCAGACTTCCGCCCGCCATCCTCAGGGTCTCCCCACTTCCTCGTATCTGGCTCCCGCCTCTGCTGGGTTTCCGTCCCGTGTGCTTTAGGGAGCAGCCCTGAGCAGGCGCAAGACTTCTTCCCTTCCTCCCCCAGTAGGTCCCCCAGCTCTCTGGCAATGATCCCTACCTACCAGGTTTCCTGGACGATGTTTCAGCCCCAGCACTTGGCAAATTGTTGGGGCTTTTCAAAGGAGCCTCCTTGTTTCCAGACGTACCTCTTTCGGGTGCTTTCCAGAGGGACCTTTCTCCAAATGTCCCCATCATCGCCACCATCGCTCCCACCGCGATTGTGCACATTCACCGAGCCCTTACCGCGTGCCAGGCACCAACACTTGTGTGACACAGACGTTACAAAACCCCTCCAAGGTTACATGGCGAGCAGGTGGTGGAGGCACCCCAATTTACTTTGCCCGCGTTTTGCCATCTCACTCCCCTCGTCAGAGCTCCCTGGATGGGCCCCATCACCACCGGGATAAAGGGGGAGCTCACCCAAACGGCAGTTAGTGCCTGCCTTCCACAGAAGCAATCGCCGTGGCCTGTCCGTGACAAGGCCTCTCTTATGCCCGTCCTCGGCTTTCCCGCTCTGGCCAAGGCCCGATTTTCTCACCATTTCCTCTGAAACGATTTCCCCCAAATCTCTCAGAAGTTATTCACAACCTCCTCTCTCTTCTGATGGTACTTCTGACCCCCAATCCCATCCCACCCTAGAGCGGGTAAACGCCAAGTTCATGAATCAGGCCACATGGCAAAAATGGTCTTCTAGTTCTTTTTTTTTTTTTTAAGACTCTTTTTTAGAGCAGTTTTAGACATACAACCAAGTTGAGAGGGAGGCAGAGAGAGTTCTCACATGTCTTCCGTCCCCTCGCACCCATAGCCTCCCTCAGTACCAGTGGTCACTCACCAGAGTGGTACATTTGTTACCAAGGACGAACCTACATTGACGTTATTATCACCCAAAGTCTGTTCACCTTTTACAACATCGTAGGGTATTTCCACTGCCCTATAAATCCTCCCCTGTGCTCTGCCTATCCATGCCTGCCCTCGTCCCCAGGTCCTGGCGACCACTGATCTGTACACTGTCTCTACAGTTTTGCCTTTTCCAGAATGTCACATAGCTGGAATCGTACCGTACGCAGCCTTTTCAGATCGGCTTCTTGCCCTTGTAAGTTTAAATGCATGTAAGTTTCCTCCTTGTTTCCCGCAAGAAACACGGCTTGCTAGCTCATTTCTTTTTAGCGCTGAATCACACTCCACTGTCTGGATGTACCGCCGTTTAGCTGTCCCTTTCGTCTACTGGGGGACACCTTGGTTGCCTCCAAATTTTGGCAGTTTTGAACAGAGCTGCTATAAACATCCGTGTGCAGGTTTTTGCGGGGACAAAAGGAATGTGGAAAGGGTTAACGTCAGGCAGGGAGAGATAAGGGACTTTCGGGGGAGGCAGACTGCAGCTCCAAGTGGGAGGCTGAAGAAGCAGCAGGGTTTTGGGGGTGGGGGGGGAGAAAAAAGGAAAAACGTATTGCAGACCCGCCTGGGCTAGGTACCATGGGTGGAGTCTCACAAACTTTCCGATAAGGTCCCAGGAAAAAGTCAGGGATGGAAATCCTCAGCGGCAACCCCCTGGGGACCCCTCTCACTCTTGAGAGCTTTACACTCTCCCTCAATACACTCTGTCGCTTTGCTCACTCTCTGTTGTCCGTGAGATTCATTCCTCGACTCAGCGGGACAAGGACCAGCGTCTCTCCCACCCTCCTGTAACAATAAGTTTTCAGTCGTTTGGCCTAAGGACCAAAGGAGCACGATCGCTGCCTTGCACGCACGGGAAGAGCGCTTGGGGTTTCGTAAGGAGCCATCACGTCGTCTTCCACAGTGTCTGTAGCACTTTGCATTCCGACCAGCCACGTACGAGAGCTCCTATTATCCTGCGTCCTCGCCAGCCTCTGGTGTTGACAGTGTTCTGGATTGGGGCCATTTGAATAGGTGTGTGGTGCTGTGTCACCGTGGCGTTGCGAAACGTCTGGGCATGTCCGTTCCTATTTGGGAGAGTGCTCAAAGAGGCTGAACGAAGCTCTGCGTGTGCCGAATGGTGGATTTCTCCAGAGGGCAGGAGTTCGTTAAGTGTAGTCTGAGGATTCCTGAGTCACTGAGACCCTTTCGGGGGGGGGGGGGGGCACAGGGCCAAAACTATCTTTATAATAATACAAAAGCATTGTTTGCCCTTTACACCGTGTTGACATTGGCACTGATGGGACAAAAACAACGGTGCGTGCGATGGTCAATTTTATGCGTCGGGCGCCTGGGCGGCAAAGTCCATCGAGCGTCTGACTTCAGCTCAGGTCATGATCTTGCAGTTCACGACTTCCAGCCCCACATTGGGCTCTGTGCTGACAGCTCAGAGCCTGGAGCCTGCCTCAGATTCTGTGTCTCCCTCTCTCTCTCTGCCCTTCCCCTGCTCATACTCTGTCTGTCTCTCTCTCTCAAAAATAAATAAAAAACATTTTAAAAAAATGTTATGTGTCAACTTGGCTGGGTCGCAGCGTGCCCAGATATTAGGTCAAAAATTATTCTGGATGTTTCGGTGAGGGTGTTTTGGATGAGAGTAACGTTTAAATGGATAAACGTTGAGGAAAGCAGTTTGCTATCCATACTGTGGGTGGGCCTTGTCCAATCAGTTGAAGGCTTGAGTAGCACAGAAAGTCCAAGACCAGACTCTCCTGAGCAAGAGAGAGGATTCTCCAGCAGCCAGCATTTGGACCTTATCTGCACCATCAGCCATCCCTGGCTCTACAGCAGATGGCCTTTGGACTTGAACTAGAACGTTGACTCTCCTGTCCTGCAGATTTTAGACCTGCTGGCCTCCATAATCACGTGAGCTAAGTCCTTATCAAAAATCTCTCTCTCTTTCTCCATATAGACACGTTCTATTCATTTCGTTTCTCTGGAGAAGCCTGACCAATACAAGGGGTAAAACTACCGTGAAAATCAAGGCAGAGGCACCACGGCCATGCCAATAAGTTTTGAATTTTTCACTGCCACACCCTGCAACCGACAATAAGATGCCGGCTTCACTTAAGAACGTCCTCCATAAAGCAGACTTTTCTTTTATTAGATGTCAACTTCTGAGCCCACATATTTTTAATACTCCGTGTTGACGACGAGAAGTACGTACAGGGAAGTTCCCTTGCATACGAAGCGTGATGCTCGTCTCCGGGAAACCGCTTTGGGGACGGAACGCGCACTGAGCAAGCTACATTTTTGTCACGGAACCCCGCTTTCATCCGAAGGGGGGGCCGGCGGAAAAACCGCGGTTATCGGGACTCAGGTGTTTGGCAAACATTGTCTCAAAAACGAATGACGAGAGCCTGCCGGTTACTTCAGGGAAAACAACACGGTTTTTGCCGATGACGAAATTCGAGCCCGAGAACACGCATGGAAGTTTGGCAAGTTTGTACGCGTCACTGGGAGCTTGGTGACACGCTCTTAGTGCCTCACCACTTCCGAGATCCACAGGGGTAGGAGTGAGCGTGGTGTTTTGATATCACGCGATGAAATGTGTCAACCTTTTGGACGGCCTGCATATTTCAGAGGACCAGTACAAAATCGCGTAGGGGGGAAGGGTCCATTAAAATGCCACAGGGCCAGTGGACTTTAATACAACAAAAGATGAAAAGTCTCACGGTATGGTTTCAGATTCCACTCCGCAAATAACTTTCAAGAAACTATTACTTGCACACCTTTGATGTAGTAGCAAAGAGCATCCACCCATGTTTGAAAAAGCGATTGAAATGCCCCTTCCTTGTCCGTGTCTGTGCGAGGCCAGATTTTCTTCAAAAGACACGTCGTATCGAATCCAGAACATATGGAATACAGAAGCATCCAGCTATATTATTAACCTAAACTTCTAAAGAGATTTGCAAAACTATAAAACAGTGCCACTCTTTTCACTAAATGTTTGCTTCCTTTGAGAAAAAGAAGTTGTAAGTGCAAATGTGTTATTTGTGGACAAAATGGGTTTTCGTGTGTAATTAAAAAATTTTTTGGGGCGCCTGGGTGGCGCAGTCGGTTAAGCGTCCGACTTCGGCCAGGTCACGACCTCGCGGTCCGGGAGTTCGAGCCCCGCGTCGGGCTCTGGGCTGATGGCTCAGAGCCTGGAGCCTGTTTCCGATTCTGTGTCTCCCTCTCTCTCTGCCCCTCACCCGTTCATGCTCTGTCTCTCTCTGTCCCAAAAATAAATAAACGTTGAAAAAAAAAAATTAAAAAAAATTTTTTTAATGTTTATTTTTGAGGGGGGTGGATGGTGGGCAGAGAGAGAGAGAGAGAGACCTACAGAATCCAAAGCAGGCTCCAGGCTTCGAGCTGTCAGCACAGAGCCCGACATGGGGCTCGAACTCACGAGCTGTGAGATCATGACCCGAGCCGAAGTTGGACGGTTCACGGACTGAGCCACCCGGGCTCCCCTTCGCCCGTTACGTTTAAGTGAATTAATAAATATCTAAAACATTGATTGGTCTTAATTTCTCAATATTGATGGATATACCGCATAAACAAAATGTCTTTGGAGTCTTCAACAGGTTTTAAGAAGACTAAGGGGTCTCGAGACCAAAAGCCTGCTCTGGGGTGATATGAACAGGGCTGTTCCACTGGGAAAGCCCCGCTGTCAGAGACTGTGTGTCTTTTCTCTTGGGCTTTGTCGTATATATTCTTATTTGTCCATACATGTTTGATCCCTCCTTGTCCGGGCCACGCCCTCTGGGAGAGGGGCACCCCCTGTCTCTCCCCTGCCTTTTTAAAGCTGCGCTGGGCGCCTGCTTCGGGCAACAGAACATGTGCAGATGTGACTGGAACAGAGACTTCAACTGTGTGCGTGCTTCGGTTTCCCTCTTGTTCTCTGCCATGCACCATAAGGAGAACACGAGCCTAAGCAGCCAGCAGCCCCAAATAAAGAGCACGGGGTTGCATCAACCCCACCTGCAATTTGGAGCCCCGTGAGCCCAGCTCAGCTGGACCCCACTCAACCTGCAGACCCGTGAGCATGAGACATAAACGTTTGCGGTCGTAAGCCAGTGAGAGCCGGGGGGTGTCTACGGGCGGACTGTTTGCAATCTCTCAAAATTCCTTACGTTGAAATTTAATCCCTGATGTGATGATGTTAGGGGAGGGGTTTCACTCATCATGTGTGGATATATTTTGTCTGTTCATACCTGAGACCCTCCTGCCCTCCTAAGCTCTCTTCTGTACCTAGAGGGATACGGCCTGGGAGGGACTTTTTTCTGGATTCCGGTGCCCGTACGAGTCCAGTTAGATCGTGCTGACGAGAGGCACTTGTGGGAGATCTGAAGACGGAAAGGGAGTGGTCGTGACTCCTCGTGGGAAAGCCGGGCAGCCTGCAGGTGGAGGGGAGCACTATTTTGCCTCTCCCTCTTCTAGAACCTGGCAGCCTGAGCGAAAAGATGATGGGGGTGTGGGCAGGTCAGGTAAGTAAGCGCAGGTGGGGGCTTCTGCAGCCTCGGGGCTGAAGGACAGAAGGAACCCAGCAGCCATGCTGAGCCAAGACCCCACCTCTTCCCCCGTGTGTGTCATATCGAGGAGGAGCCCGATCTGTGCTCCTCCTAGCGGCCAACCTGACCTTGATGCCAGGCTCTGTCTCTCAGCCTAGAACTCCACCGGGCTCGCTGTGGGGCGGCCCCACGCAGATGCTTATCTCCTGCCCCCCGTGACGATGTGTTGCCCTCTTTATCTGATTGAAATAGGGTAGAGACAAGTGAGAGCGAGGGCAGAGGAAGAGAAAAGGAAAGGCTTTAGGTCCCGTGTCTGTCCCCCCACGCTGTATGGGACGGGGAGCGAGACACTCGTGGCTGCTCTCCGAGCCACATGATCCACAGCCTTCAATTCTTTCCATCCACAGCCCAATTTTCTGGTATCTCCAAAGGCCTAGAAGCCCTCCACCTGGATGCCCCTCGGGCACCTTGACCTTGGTCTGTTCAAAACCAACTCTCAGCATCTTTACCCCATATCGTTCTGTGCCCTCCATGTTTCCAGGCTCAGATGCAGCGTCCTAGGCCGAAAATTGTCCTCATCCTTAATTTCCTCTCCACCCTGACTCCATTCTGCAGCCAATCAACCTCACAGGCCCGCCGTTTCTGCTCCAACAATATCCTCAAACCCAATAGCTCTTACCAGTCTCCACTTTATCTTACCCACGTCGACCGTAATTGTGTCAGGGAAACCATGTTCATCTGGAACAACCTCCTCCCCGGCCTCCCTGCCTCCTTTCTGTGTGTGTTTTTTTTTTTTTTTTTCGAGACAGCGCAAGTGAGAGAGGGGCAGAGAGTGAGAGAGAGAGAGAAGCAGGGCTCAGCCCAAGTGGGGTTCTGTTTTCCCGGAAGCAGGGCTCATGCTCACCCGGCGCAGGATTCGAACCCACAAACCCGTGAGATCAGGACCTGAGCCGAAGTCAGATGCTTAACCGGCCGAGCCACCCAGGCGCCCAAGCTTCACTGGTGTCTGGGGCAGCAACTCCCCGGAAGCTCCTGCTCAGACCTAGCCGCCCACCCGCACGTCCTAGCCCTGTGGGTGTGGGTGTCCCAGCCCCTCCCCTGGGGTCTTCTACTCCTCTTTCACGAAAAGTCTCTTAGCTCTTGGACTTGCACCGGAGAGCAGGTAAGTCTGGGGGCACCGTCACCTTCAGGCCACCGCGTGGAGCCTGCGAGTGACAGCAATGCCTGCGAGCAAGCAAGCAGGCTGAGTGCGCAGGCGCAGTGAAGGTGAGCCCCGCCCCTGCCAGTTGGTCCCGGAGTTTGCGGTGAACCTAGTTGTAGCGAATAGCGAGCGATTCCTCCCCAAATGCATGTTCAACTGGACCTCAGCGGGTGGCCTGATTAGCGAATAGGGTCTTCAGAGCAGGTGTGGCTAAGGGAGGGATGGAGGTGAGCTCATCCTGGGTTAGGGTCGGGCCTCAATCCAAGGAGAATGTCCTCGTGAGACAGCAAACACACTGAAACACAGACGAAAGCAGTGTGAAAGTGGAGGCAGAGATTCGAGCGACACCCACCCCCGCTTCCACCAACCAAGGAACCCCCGGGGCCGCCAGAAGCTGGGAGAGGCACACAGCCAATTCTCCCCCCGGAGCCTCCAGGGGGAGGGCGGCCCTACTGACACCTTGATTTTGGACCTTTGGCCCCAGGAACTATATACATTTCTTATGACAGCGCTAGAAAAATAAGACCGGAGCCGGTAAACATCCCTCCTCCTTTTAGCCTTTTTCCTGAAGCCATTTAGAGTTGCCTTTTTTCTGTTCCTTGCAAGAATCCTAATTGATAAGCTGGTGGAGTCCAAAGCAATCGTGTTTGAGAAATGAAAGTCAGCAATCGGGCGATGAAAGTTGAATAGCAGGAGACAACGTGAGGCGTCTCAGAGGCCCGCGGCGATGAGAGAGATGATCCTCCCCCCCCCCCCCCCCCTCCTTCGCCAGTGAAGTCGGCCAACTGAATT
Organism: Prionailurus bengalensis; assembly: GCF_016509475.1. Classification (NCBI taxonomy): domain Eukaryota; kingdom Metazoa; phylum Chordata; class Mammalia; order Carnivora; family Felidae; genus Prionailurus; species Prionailurus bengalensis. The sequence goes on along the minus strand of NC_057343.1, from coordinate 176,033,589 downwards.
GGCTCTGGATCTAATCGAAACTGCTTTTCGATGAACCCAGGATGGCGTGACTGTTCCACCCTCCCTGGGCGACCTCTACGAGATGTGAGGCAGAGCAGGCCCTGGACCGTGACACCCTAATAAATATTTGAGTTTCCACGGAAGAAGAACTGCACTGGGGCGCCTGGAGGGCTCCGTCGGTTAAGCGTCCGACTTCAGCTCAGGTCGTGATCTCGCGGTTGGCGAGTTCGAGCCCCACGTCAGGCTCTCTGTGGTGGCCGCTGGAGCCTGGAGCCTGCTTGGGATTCTGGGTCTCCCTCTCTCTCTGCCCCTCCCATGCTCATGCTCTGTCTCTCAATAATAGATAAATGTTAAAATAAGTTAAAAGAAGAAGAAGAAATGCATGAGTTTGGCTCCTGTCTGTACATCCCTGTAAGGTCGATTAGGGCTAGATGAGAAGGTGACCTATGGCGTTTTTGATTGCAGCGCTGGGATCAGAAACTTATTTGGCCCCGTCTGGTAGACCAGCACCATCCAATAGACATATGATGTGAGCCACATATATCTTTTTTTTTTTTTTAATAAATGTTTATTCATTTTTGAAAGACAGTGTGAGCAGGGGAGGGGCAGAGAGAGAGAGGGGGGATCTGAAGCCGGCTCTGTGCCCACAGCAGCAAACTCAGTGCGGGGCTCAAACTCGTGAACTGCAAGATCATGACCTGAACCAAAGTCCGACACTCAACCGACTGAGCCACCCAGGCGCCCCCCCTACATATATAATTTCTAATTCTTTGGTGGCTACATTAAACACAAAGAAAGAGGTATAGTTCATTTTAGCAATATATTTTAGTTAACCTAATATATCTACCATGTTATCGTTTTAATGTGTAATCAATATAAAAATTATTAATCAAATATTTTTGACTGGGTCTGTGGGCAAAGCCTTCTACCGGTCTCGGTGCCCCTGTTCCGTGTGGCCTCGGCACCAGCATTTGGTTATCAGCAAAGGGATTTGCAGATTTGACTCAAAACGTCCACACCCTCTGCTTTCTGCTCCCAGTTTCCAGGAGGACTCTTTTCATTTTGGATCTGCCTGTCGTCCCCATCTCCCCATCGAGCCTCATCACCCCACCCTTTCAAAACAACATTTCAAATCATTCTCTCATGCAGCCTGAGATTTCTGAGCTATGATTCATTTCGAATTTCAGCAGGGCTTAAAGTGTTTTAATTACTTTTTAAGCAGGGTTGGGAGAAAAGTCAAATGCAAAAGAAAATGTTATTAACATTGACATTAACACGCAATTCACACACAAGGAGATACATAGGAGTGTCACAACAGGATGCCCAGCCTCAGCAGCAGCGGGAGAGTATACATCAAGGAAGCAGTGTTCCCATCAAATGGGAAAATGGAAATTGACACTGAGAAGTGTTGGTGAGCCTGTGGAGAAAGGAGTACTCCTGGAAACTAGGGATGGGAGACGGCCTCTAATAAAGCTAAAAATGTGCACACCCTACGACAAGCGGTTCTCCGTGGTGTCGTTCCCTAGAGAGACCTTCCCTCGTGTGCACCAAGAGGCAGACCTGAGGATTTTAATGGCAGCGTTGCTTGTAACAGGAGAAACCCAGAATGGCCCAAATCTCCTCCATTAGGGGAACAGATCATGACACGGGGACACACGCTGTTGGTTACAATGTGCCAGTTAAAAAGAAAGGTAGATCAATACGCACTCTCACAGAAAGGACTCAAAGTCATAGTGTTGAGGCGTAAAAAACCATCTTTCAGAAGAACGCAGGGCGTATGGTGCTACTCCTGTAAAATGATCACACTAAACAATCCTAGCTTATTTTTATGGATACTCACACACATGTTTGTAATGATCCAGGGGAATTTTTGGAAGAAAACACATCAAACTGATGACGGCGGACACCTCTGGGGGACTGAGAGGGGAGAGGGTTTAAGCGGGGTGGTCAGAGGGGACATCAGCTTTGTTTATAATTTAAAATTATTTTCACGGAAACAATATTCATGTATTACTTGTGGAATTTAAAATTAATGCAAAATATGTGCACGAGAGGACATACGCTCTCCTCTGGCGATGAGAGACAGAGGCAAATCTTCCCTTTCTTGGGCCATCTGATCTCATTGCATTTCAACCTGAGTTTCTTGAGCCTGGTGAGGGTCCCGGTTCAACCCTAACTCATGGTATGACCTCAGACAAATTGCTTCCCCTCCGGCAGCCTTGGTTCCATCTGTCCAATACGATAGCTATAGCAGATGACCCACCATGCGTAACATTTTGCAACTCTAATGCATTGGGTCCAAATGGCTAACTACTACTGCTCTTTCTGGAGGAAAGCTAATCTGATCGAGACTCCCTATCAGACATGAATCACTGGTTCCAGCCGCTATTTCTTCAACATGTGCTTGGCCAAACTTTTTACAGCTGTTGCTTCACCATTAAGGAGAATCACGAATAATGACACTCAAACTAAGATAAGGTGTAAGAGGCTCAAGGCTTCACGCAACTGCCGTCTGGTTTCAAATGTCACATTGTTGATTCATGACTGAACGCAAGAGGTCTGACTTCCCCAAAAGAAGTGGGGCTTCTTTTATTTATTTATTTATTTATTTAAAAAAAATTTTTTTTCAATGTTTATTTATTTTTGGGACAGAGAGAGACAGAGCATGAAAGGGGGAGGGGCAGAGAGAGAGGGAGACACAGAATCGGAAACAGGCTCCAGGCTCTGAGCCATCAGCCCAGAGCCCGACGCGGGGCTCGAACTCACGGACCGCGAGATCGTGACCTGAGCTGAAGTCGGACGCTTAACCAACTGCGCCACCCAGCCGCCCCATAAAACAGTAGACTGTGAAAGAAAGGCAAAGACGAGCCCATTTATGCCGACCGCAAGTCCAATTTTCAAACCGGTTTGAGTCAGCCCAATTTTGCGCATGCATTTACCCATTCGAGAAATATTGAGCGCCTACAAATCAGACAAGATCCCTGCCTCCATGGAGCTTAACGTCCAACAGTGGAGTCTTTCCGAAGAGCGATAAAATGGCTCACATTTGTTGAACAATTAATCCCATGTGATTCTAGGGATGGCCATAAGGGCTTCAACGACAACTCATTGGATCTTTACAACACCCTGGTGAGGTAGGTGTAATTTGTACCTCAGTTCGCACACGAGGAAGTTAAGGTCCAGAGTGGTGCAGTGACTTCCCTAAGATGATATTTGTGGTTGGGTTGGGAGTTGGGATTTTCCCCCACAAAGCTCCATACCAAAGTCTACAGTCTCAAGTAAACTGAAGCGGCTAGTCACACACAGAGTCGGGACACCGAGGCTTTTCTAGACGGGAAACAGCTTTATTTATGCCAGCATGGGCTCGGCAGGCTAAGACCCCCAAAAGGCAGAGCCCCAAGTGCACTGGGGGGGGGGGTGCCTTTTGCATAATTTTTGCTCCTTCATCTGCCATATACGGTAACATACAGTCTAAGTGGGTGGTCTATGTTACAGAGTCATGAGGAAGGCCGTGCACGCGCACAGAACCGGGTGCCTTCCCTTGTCTTGAGGTTTTTCACCACATTCCTCAGGGAAGGGCTCTACTACGCTCCCCACCTTTGATACTCAGACAGCCTATTTTGGGTCAAGAGCATCGTCTTGGTTTAGAGGTTTATATTTCCATAACATCATCGCATGCATGACTGTTTTCCTTTCCATTGTTACCTCGGTGAGGTTGGAGATGGGCCATATAACCAGGGAAGCGAGGCAAGGTAGGATTAACCAGTCTCCCCAAATCAAGAGGAACATCCCTGAGAGGGTTTTGAGAGTTGAAAACCGTCCTCCAAATAACTCCCTGGGGTCCCAGCCTTTCCGGGTCTGGACTGGGACGCGAGCAACCTTGCTCATTTGATCTGTGATCTCCTCCATGACTTTTCCTTGGCATGAGAGGTGGGTATGGTATAGTAAGGTCCAAGTGACTCCCTGGCCTGACCTGGTTATGTGAATACATGGGTCACATGATGAAGAATCTAGGTCTACAGAAGGGGTCCAGATTAGAAGCAACCAATACCAATGAAGCATCCTATCCATACTCACAGGTAATCGCTCCCTAACCCAGTGGTGTAAGTTGCTTAGAGCAGAGCCAAGGGCCCACATCTGTTGCCTTAGGGTTAGATTGCCTATGTCATTTAGATCCTCCCCTTAGGCCCTTGATCGGGGGGGGGAGGGCACCCATAAAGGATTTCACAAGGGGAGGACCCTGCCTGCTTAGTGGGGCGCCACCCGATTCTTTTTTTTTTTTTTAATGTTTATTTTTGAGAGAGGGAGAGAGAATGAGCGTGGGGAAGGGGCAGAGAGAGACAGAGACAGAATCCGAAGCAGGCTCCAGGCTCTGAGCTGTCAGCACAGAGCCCGACGCGGGGCTCGAACTCACGGACCGCAAGACCATGACCTGAGCTGAAGTCGGACGCTTCACCGACTGAGCCACCCAGGTGCCCCCCGTTTTCAGGCTTCACTCTTTTAGGGGCCCACACAGCATCTAAGAGTTCAAGGATTTCCTTACCATACTTTGTCTCTTTTCCTCCTGAGTTTACTAGACCCTTCTCTTTATAGAAAGCCCCATGTATGTGGAGGGTGGTGGAGGCACACTTAGAGTCTGTGTATATGTTAACACCCCTTTGGCAAGGGTTTGATAGAGTTCAGGGTCACCACGGAGTACCCTGCAAGGCTTTCCCCCTCTTTCACAAAACTGCTACCGTTGGTGAAACACGCAACATCAGGGTCCTTGAGGGGCTGGTCCCTCAAGTCTGGTCGGCTGGAGAACACCTCATCCATGACATCAATGCAGTCGTGATCTGGTCGACCTGGCCCGACAGGCAGTAGGGTTGCGGGGTCTAGGGTCCACACTACTTTTAGGTGAATGCGCGGGTTCTCACATGGCATTCCCTGATAGCTGATCATCTGGGTGCCGGTTAGCCGGTATTGTCCCTTGTAGTCCGTTAATGTCAATACTGAATGTGGCACTTGGATTGTCACTTCTTGTCCCACAGTTAACTTGTCAGCCTCAGACACTAAGTGGGTTGTGGCTACAAGTGCCCATAGGCAGGGTCGCCGGCCTTGGGTAACAGAGTCAAACTGTTTGGAGAGCTATGCCGTTGGGCAGTGGCTTGACCCCAACATCTGGGTTAGGACTCTCACCCTGATGCTGGTACGTTCACGAATGTGCAAGAAGAATGAACAGGTCTGGGAGCCCCAGACCAGGTGTGTCGACAAGGGCCCATTTAATCTCTTCAAAGGCCCTTTGCTGTATTTGTTCCCAACACAGAGGTTCCCGCTCTCCCCGCTTTGTAGGCTCATAAAAGGGGTTTTGCCAAGACTGAGAAGTTAGGCATCCAGATTCTACAGGAACCTGCAGCCCCAAGAAACTCTTGAACCCAATGTTGGGTCAATGGGACTGGATCAAACAAATGGCCTGTCTTCTCTCCGGGCCAAGTTGGCGTTGCCCTGGGAAAGGTGAAAGCCAAGGTACTTAACTTTCTTTTGATAGATTTGGGACTTTTTCTTGAGACCTTAGAGCCAGTTTCCCATAGGAGGATAAGGAGCTGCCAAGTTCCTTCCATGCAATCCTTCCGAGACCTTCCAGCCAACAGTAAGTTGTCTCCAGACTGAGGCAAGATGCAGCCATGTTGATCTGCTGGGAAGGCTCTTAGGTCTGAGGCTAATACAGTTCCAAAAATGGTTGGGGAGTTTATGAACCCCTGAGGGAATCTGGCCCAAGTCAACTGACCCTTGTCACCATTTTCAGGATTCCCCCACTGGAAGGTGAAGATTGGTTGACTCTGGGGGGCTAGGTGGATACAGAAGAAAGATCCTTGAGGTCTAGGCGTGGGAAGAAGGCAGCTTCAGCAGGGATAAGACCCAAGAGAGTGTAAGGGTTCGGGACAACCGGGTGCAGGGTGGTGGCGGCCTGGTTTATTGGGCACAGGTCTTGGACTGGCCAATAGTCATCGGTGCCTGGCTTCTGAACTGGTGGGAGAGGCATGTTCCAAGAAGACAGACCGCATCAGAGAATCCCATATTTTAGAAGTCTTTCCAGGTGCTTCTGTATCCCCAACTGTGCCTTACGAGGGATGAAATATTGTTTTTGGCAGATGGGCCCTGCCCCTGGCTTTAGTTCTATAGTTACTGGAGATATGTTGCGGGCCAGTCCTGGTGGCTTGTCCTCAGCACCCCCCCCCCCCCCGCCCCCGGTACTTTGAAGGACAGTTCAGGTCCCTGTTGTGGCTCCTCCATGAGACTGTAGAGGTGCCATTCATCCCCCGGGGAATCATGAGAGTCATAATCTTTGCTTCTGGCTTTCGTAGGGTCAGAGCAGCTTGTCCGTGGGAGATGAAAGTTATCTGGGTCTGCAGCTTTCCTGACAGATCCTGGCCCATTAAAGCCACGGGGCAGTCATGGAGGTACAGCCTACATTGCATCACCGAGGCAGCAGGAAGGGACAGTGTGTCCGATTGCCCGTGGGCCCCCCCCCCCCAAAGGTGGCTTGTCTCTGTGAGAGGGGGTCCACAGGTTGGGTCACCACCAAGTGTTCTGTCCCAGCGTCTACCATGAAGTCAATGGGTCGGCCCCCACATGTATTCGAACCATAGGCTCTTGGGAGCCTAATACAATACAGCCCGGTCTGTCCTAATCCTCCTCCCCGTCTTCCATGGCAGTTAGCCCCACAAAATCATCTTCGGGAGCCCCATGAGGCTGTGAAGCTGGCTAGTACCGGCCCTGGACCACATGGCCTCTTTCTTTCTGCTTGGGGCCCCGCTGAGAATCACCCGGCCACAGGGGGCGCTCATTTTCCCAGTGGCCCTCCTGACGATGACGGTGAGCACACTGGTTCCGTCCTAACTTTGGTCCTGGGTGAGATGATCCTCCCGCCATTCCCTCTTTTGGCCCTGGCCCCATCCGTGCGGGCCACCCTTGCGGGAGCATTCTGACTGCTCGACCAAGGCAGCAGCTCACAAGTCTCCCTTTTCCTGCATCTGCCGGCGTTCTTCCCTCCGTGCCTCCTGGTCACGGTTGATAAACACCTTAGTTGCTACTTCCAGCAACTGACTGGCATTCATGTCAGCAAAACCCTCTAACTTTTGCAGCTTGGGCCAGATGTCCCCTTGGGCCTGACCTATGAACGCCGCATCTGCTGGTTAACGGGCGCCTCTGGATCAAAAGGGGTGTGGAGACGAAATGTCTCACACAGTCTCTCATAGAACCGGCTCAGGCTCTCCTTGGGTCCCCAGGGCACTTTTGATGTTTCACTCATATTTATGGCCTTTCCCCCCCTCCCTTCCTCCATGCCATGTAGAGGGGTTTTTTGCTACCGTTCGGTCCTCGTGAGCTCTCCATCTACACAGTCTCCCCTCCAAGTTTTGGGGTGATTGGTGTCCCCCAGGGTGTCTTGATGGACTTGAAGTTGAGTGAAACCTCTAGGAGGGGCCATTTCAACCCGTGGGCCGTAGATGAACCTTAGAATAATCATTATTTTTCTTCGTTAATTTAGAACTCAAGTCCCTGAGGATATTTTATTATGTAAGCTCACAGACCTAGTGCGGAATAGTGATTCTCCTGGAGAATCATTCCTTCTCTATCTTGGCTTTAGATCCATCCAGGGATTAACATCTCTTGACTTCGTTATTTCTTCCATCTTCTTTATTTCTTTTTATTTTTATTTATTTATTATTTTTTAAAAATTTTTTTTCAACGTTTTTTTATTTATTTTTGGGACAGAGAGAGACAGAGCATGAACGGGGGAGGGGCAGAGAGAGAGGGAGACACAGAATCGGAAACAGGCTCCAGGCTCTGAGCCATCAGCCCAGAGCCCAACGCGGGGCTCGAACTCGCGGACTGCGAGATCGTGACCTGGCTGAAGTCGGACGCTTAACTGACTGCGCCACCCAGGCGCCCCCTTTATTTCTTTTTATAAAGCTGGCAACCAAAGAAAACTGCTCCAAATCCACTTTTCTGGCTGGCTACTGTTTCATCTGAAGCAAAACTTCTTTTTTTTTTTTTTTTTTAAATCCTTCTTTTTTTTTTAATTTTTTTTTTTCAACGTTTATTTATTTTTGGGACAGAGAGAGACAGAGCATGAATGGGGGAGGGGCAGAGAGAGAGGGAGACACAGAATCGGAAACAGTGAAGCAAAACTTCTTGAAAGAGTTATCTCTATTCCCAGTCTCCCGCTTGTCCCCCATTCTCCTTGAATCCCCATCAGGCATTCATCTCTGTGCTATTGAGACGACCCCTGCCAAGGGCAACGATGCCTTCCACACGCCCCATCCAGTGGGCCATCCTCGGCCCTTGACTTCTCCTGGCCTCTCAGAGCACTCGGCAGAGTCCAGAATGCCTCCCTGCGGCTGCAGGTCAGATTCTTCCAGATCGCCAGGACATTCTGCACTCCTAGTCTTCCTCCACAACACTGGTCATGTCTCACTCTCACCCGCTGGTTCTTTCTTTTTTCCCTTACCACTCAGTGTTGAGTTGTCCCAGGCTCTGTCTTTGACTCATCCCTCTTCTCTGACTCTAGTCATCTCCTTGGTGATCTCGTCTTCACAGACCATCCGTATTCTGATGACCGCCACATTTCCATCTCTAGTCAGACTTTCCTCCTGGACCCCAGCTACCGACCTTCACCACCCACTTGACGTCTCCTCTGGGGTGTCAGAAAGACATCTCCAACTCAGCTAAGTTGGCCACCACACCTACTGCCTACCTCCCACCCCACACTCCCTCCCACATAGGCTTTTCCATCTCAGTTGATGGCAGCTTCACCCTTAAGTTGCTCAGCCCCCAAATCAGGCAGTGACCCTGAACTCCTTCTTTGCTGTCCCATCCCCGCCCAACCCATCAGCCACTCTTGCCGGTACTACCCTGAACATTTGCCCAGAAATGGACCACTTCCATTCTTCCCGCTCTTGTCCGGGCCACCATCATCTTTGACCTGGATGATTTTGTTAGACTTCTAACATGTATCTTTGATTCTATACCCTGTTTCACACAAGACTATTTTCAGCACAGCAGCCGGAATGATCCTTTTGCAATATAAATTAGATCCCATCGCTCTTCCCTACACAAAAGTATGCAATAGCTCCCCATCTCATTCGGAGTATGAGCAAAAGTCCTTAGATACCCTCCCTGCACACACACACACACACACACGCACACACACACACACACACACCAGCTCCATGAAGCCAGAGAATATCGCTTTATTTACTGATGATCTCACAGCGCCTGGCATACAGTGGGCATTCAATAAATATGGCAGAGTAAGTTAGCTGATAAATGAGCTCATTTCCGCTACTGTTCTTGACCTTCCAGATCAAAGGTGAAGGTGAGTATCGTGTCGGGGGAAGTCTGTGGAGTGGTTAAGGGCATGGGTTTTGGGTGCTTGGGTTTAATTCTGGCTCCTCCACTTCCTAGGTGCGTGACCTTGGGCAGGATTGATAGTTTTAGATCTCTGTTCCCTCATCTGTAACATGTGGGTGATAATACTTAGCACTTCCCTCTGAGGTTTGCCCGTAGGATGAAGCGAGAAACTTAGCACAAAGGAAGGACTTGTCGATGCTAATACCTCTCTTTGGAGCCTCATATAACTTTTGAGAACAGGGGTGTAGTGACTTCTCACATCGCCTACCTGGAACCGGGCTGAACTTCATAGGTTAAAAGCATAATCCTTCACAAGACCGCCTTCCCTTTAGACACCAGCCACCAATTTGGGGGGCTCCAGTCTGCCTGGTCTGCTGGCTACAAATCTGGGAGTTTCCTCTACTCCCTCGGGTTTGGTAATTCACTAGGATGACGCACAGAACTCATAAAAGTATTACACTTATGATTTTAGTTCTGTGATAAAGGATATAAGTCAAAACCAGCCAAAGGAAGACACACGTGAAGCAGAGTCTGGGAGGGTCCCAGATGTGAAGCTTCTGTGTCCTCTCCCTGTGGAGCAGGGAGGCATTACCTTCCCGGCACATCACTGGGTGACAATACTCAGGGTACTGCCACCCAAGGAAGCTCGCCGAAGCCTCAAGGTCCATAGCCTTTATTGGAGTTTCATGATATAGGCGCGATTGGTTTAATCTTTGGCCATGAGACTCCATCTCCAGTTCCCTCTTCTCCCCAGAGGTCAGGCTGGTATCACGTGGCTCAGAGCCCAACCCTCTGATCGCGGGGTTGGTCTTTGGGACCCGGCCAGTCCCATCCTGTAGTCACCTCGTTGGCATAAACTGTCTCGGGCCCACCATGCATCATCCCATTAGCACAAGTTCAGGTGTGATCTGAGGGGCCCTTCATGCAAAAGAAAGACACACCTGTCCCTTGGGAACTTCTGAGGATGCAGGGGCCATGTCCCGGAAACTGGTGATAACCGCCAGCCGCCTTCTGTGTCACAGAAGAGAGGGGAAGAAGCGTCACTGCAAATCTCGCCCCGATTTTATACACCTGACCAGACCCTCCTCAGCACGTCCCAGTGCCTGTCCCCACTGGGGAAAGCACAGGTGTGCACTTTCAAGGCACAGGGCGATGAGCGAGCTGGCTTTTCCTCCGCAGTCTGGCCTCCCTCCAGATGGCCCCTTAACTGCTGGCCTTCCCCGGGGATATTCATCCAGAACTCTCTTCCCCTGGGGTCTTGCTCATACCAGGGCTCCCATGTCCATCTCTGAGATGACTGCTCCCATGTCTCTCGCTTCCCAGCCTGTGCTCCAGACTTCCGCACACAACTACCCACTGGGCACTCCTCCTGGCTCTCCACGTGGTCCTCATGGTCAGTGAGCCCCCAAAGAAACTCACTCCCCTTCCTGCCAAATCCATGTCTTTTCCTGGGTTCCTCTCCTGGCAACGGTACCCCCTTCCATCCGACCGTCCGAGCTGGAAGCCTGAGCATCATCCTCATTTCCTCACAGCCCCCCCCGGGGACTGCCACCTAAATAGGTCTCCAGTGTGTGACCGCTTCCTTCAACATGCAGTCCAGGTGTTGTCACGTGGCATGGCCCCCACAACCCAGCCTTCCTTGTCCGCGCCCTGGGACAGAGCATGCATGTCTGTGTCCAAAGTCCTTCCTCCCCACTCAGCAAAGCCTCCCAACTGTCTCAGACTTGCCCCCCCCCCCTTGACCATGCCCCCTCCTCCTCCGGCACCTGTTACAGCGCCCAGCGTCTGCAACTTGCTCGGTACATGTGTGTCAAATGAATGAAGGAGCCCATGAATGATGGAAGGGGGAAAAGGTGAGAATGGACAAGACATTTGGGGGTCAAATTCCAGAGGAAATAGTCTTTGGGCCAGATCTGCCAGGCAGTAGGGAGTTACCGAAGGTCTTAGATCAGGGGAATGACGTGATTCAAGGAAGGGCTTCTGGAAGATCAGAGAGTGAAGGGTGCGTGGGAAGATTACAAACCCTCCCGGTACTTTCACGGACGGGGCGGGAGCACGGCTGGCTACTTGGAAACCATTTCCTTTGCTTGGTTCGAGGGCCCTGAGGTCCAATTTCAGGGTGAAAACAGGATATGTGGGAAGAACACTGCAGGGACTTGTCAGGTGTGGCGATAGGGGATCAAGCGGGATCATTACGGCAAAGAAACCTCTCCCTGGAGCCTGGGGAGATGATGAACTCAACAATGGCGTGAGTGCCTTTTGAAAAGCCCTCCAGAATAGCTGGGATAATTGGGGTTTAGCTTTCTCGGCAACAATGAAAAAATACATCATAATCGCCCAGTTTTAAAAGCTTCATCTTTCTTTCACCGGGACGAAATGATCCTGGTAATTCGGAGCTCCGAGAAGCAGGCAGGCCCATTAAGTCTCGTTACCGCCTGGCTCCCCCGCTCCCCACATGAGAAACTGACAAGGCACCTCCCGCGCTCGGGCCCTTCTCTCCCTGTTAAATCTTGTAGCAATTAGCAGGCATTTCACGGCCCATTTCTGTCAAATAATGCGACTTGGCAAAACCCAGTGCCCTTGTAACTGTCTGAGGACTGCAAATCATTTTCTGTGTTCCAGATGGAGATTTTGAAATTCGTGGTGGGTGAGTTGCTGGGAACCGACTCCAACGTCCCTGAATCCTGTCCCCCTCTCAATCGTAACCCCTCTCAGCGTGGACCCGTTCTGTCCCCATGGGTCCTGACCCCACTGGCGCATGTGCTCCCCACTCCCCGCTCCGGAGCTCAGGCTCCCTTGGCTCCATAGCACCTGATGCCTCTGACTGGCTGCTCCTTGGTGCCGTCTGCGGCTGCCAGGCCCCCTGTCAACCTGCTCTGTCCCTCTCCCCGCCTTGCAATGCGGTCCTCCTGGAGGCGTCCTGCCCACCATCTTGGCATGTATTTGCATTCTGCCAACTCCCAAATCTTCATTGCCAGCCCCACCTCTTTTCCTAACTCTGGATTCACGCGCCCAGCAGCCTGTCTGATCCGCCCGCTTGAGCGTCTCATCAGCTCCTCCAAATCAGCCCATTCCAGGGTGGTCCCTTCCCCTGTTCTTTGAACTGGATTATTGCAACCTGATTCCCGTCGGTTTCCTTTCTTCAGGCAACCTCTCCAATCCATCTTGATAAAATCAAGTCTGCTAGCTTTCCCTTCCTCCAAATCCTCCAACAACGCTGCAGATATATCCAGGTCAAGGTCAAAATCCTACAAAACCCGAGGCTCTCATGGCCTTGTACCACCCTCCTCAGCTGAAGCCCCAGCCCAGGGGTTAAAAGGCATGGCCCTGCAGCCAGTGAGTCTATTTCAAATTTTGGCTTCACCGCAAACAAACCATATGTCCCTGGGACAATCATTGTACCTTTGCATTCTTCAAGCTGCTCACCTGTGCCATGGGGGACCTTAAGAGCGCCCTTAAGGGGTTGTGAGAGTTGCGTAACCCAGTGCACGGAGCATCCGGCCCGGAAAAGTCTCAGGAAATTCGAATTGGCACTATTCCCAGCTTCCTCACCGCTGCAGGGCATTGCTTCCCTCATTCCTGCCTCCATGCCCTGGAGGGGCCCTCATCCATGCTGTGGCTGGGTCTCATCACGATCTATGCTCCGTGCTGTGGCTGGGTCTCATCACGATCTATGCGTGAGGGTACAGCTTGTCTGTCTCCCGCCCTGCAGCGTTAAGACCTTGAGACCAGAAATGGGTCTTTACCAGTCTTTACGCGTTTCTCTTAGTGTACCTAGTGCCTAACGCCATCCTTGGAGGTCGGTAGATGAGAAATAGGCATCTATCGATGGGTGTATAAATGGAACGATGGGTGACCCCTGAACAAGTGGGTGGTCATGAGACGCTAACGAAGCAAGTAGGTGTGAGTGCCTAGGGCTTGGTGCTTGGGGCCCAACTGGGCTCGGTCCTCATTGTTTCCCTTCTCCCCCCTTAACAAATCATCCTGGGATGATCGGGAAGGAATTCGGGGAAGGCAGCTGACGCTGAGTTGTTCTGTCATTGTTCTGCCTCAATGTGTGACCTTCAGTCACTTCAGCGACCTGAGCTTGTGTTTGCCCCTCTGTCAACTTGGGAACAGCTCCGGCAACACCCTTGACGTGGCGATGACTCGGCCGTGGGGCACGTGCCCGGCACACGGTGGGCCCTCGGGTAATGTTCATCTCCTTTCCCCAGGTTAACGGCGGGGACTTGGGCCACCGGAGGATGGACGTTGGGGGGGACTTTGCCGCCGTGACCATGGCATAGAAGCACGGGTCAACATGGCCTATTTGGGGAATGACAGTTGGGCGCAAACCTGGGGGCATCCGCAGGGGACCGTGGGGGTCTGATGGGGGCATAGTCGAGCCTCCGGGGAGTGAGATGAGACACCACTTCATGAAACACCCCCCCCCCCGGGGTGCCAGGGGCACCACAGGGAGAAATGAAGGACGGTGTCTGTTCTGAAGTCTGACCAAACGTTGTGTGAACAGAGAAACACAGGCTGGTGCTGGCTGCTGGCCACCAGAGGGCACCTCAGGAGCCTAAAGGAAGGGGAACAGAGATGGAAGAAAGAAAGGGAGGAAGAAAATCTAGAAACGTTCTGTTCTAGAGAGTACTTTGATAACTTGGAAATCTCTGGAACTCTCAGAGTTTCACTGGACACAGGAAAGAAAGGAACACAAGGAAAGAAGGAAGGGAAGAGTGAGGGAAGGAAGGATAGAAGGAGGAGGGGAAGGAAAAAAAGAGAAAAGAAAAGAAGGCAAAGGAAAGAAAAGAAGGAAAGAAAGGAAAAGAAACAGGAAGGTAAGAAAAGAAAAGGAAAGAAAAGAGAAAAGAAAAGAAAAGAAAAGAAAAGAAAAGAAAAGAAAAAAGGAAGAAGGGCAAGAGAGAACAGGCAGGATCTGGTTCCGGAAACATCATTCTCACCAGGGCAGATACTTGAAACTCTAGCTTGCCTTGATTCCTGGAACCCTGCTTTCAAACTGTTTCTCGAACTTTAGTCTTTTAAGAATGCTAGCTCCTGTGCAGAAGCAGCCTGAAATCTTGGTGTCTTAGCCCCGTGTAAGTTCATCCTTCGATCAGATGAAGCTTCATAGCTGTTGGGGAGCCTCTAGTCCTGTGGCCATTTACAGACCCAGGCAAACCAAGGCCCCAGCATCTTCCATGGGCCCAGAGGCTGCCCTGGGTCCATGTAGCCATTTGACCAGGGAGATGAGAGCCTGGGGATCCCCAGTGGGCCTTCAAGGGCCAGTCTGGAAGCACTGTGTGCCTACCCCATCCTTACTTAGTGCGTACGCCTCCTCTTATCTGCAGGGCGGCAGGGAAAAGCGGTCCCAGCTGGAGAGCCACCCCCCTGACAATCCTAAACAAGGGGAAGCGAGCAGGACTCTTTTGCTGGAAACCTCCCGAACCATCAGTCACGTAACGCGTTTCTTTTGTCCCCTTAAAAGCGCATCTAGGGGCGCCTGGGTGGCGCAGTCAGTTGAGCGTCCGACTTCAGCCGGGTCACGATCTCGCGGTCCGTGAGTTCGAGCCCCGCGTCAGGCTCTGGGCTGATGGCTCAGAGCCTGGAGCCTGTTTCCGATTCTGTGTCTCCCTCTCTCTCTGCCCCTCCCCCGTTCATGCTCTGTCTCTCTCTGTCCCAAAAAATAAATAAACGTTGAAAAAAAAATTTAAAAAAGCGTATCTAAAAAAACGTTTCTTTATTTACTGCTCTAAATGGAAAATCGTGACACCTGGTATACATTAATAGTGAAAGAAAGATAATGAAAACAAAGCAAGATGTCCTGATTTAAGCCACTTTCTGCTACCCGAGAAGGGTGCTGAGCTTGAGGCCCGCCTTGTGATACAAAGGGGCGTCAGCAGGGTGTGGGGCCAAAGCAGGCTCCGGGATCTCGACACTGTCGTCATTGCCGTGATCGGGAATAAGTGGAGGTGAAAGGCGGCCTCCCGCTAAAAAGAGTGCCTCTGCGCACTGTCGCATCGTCCAGGCTGCTCTCCCCACACGTGGGGGATGTCGTCGCAAAGGAAGTATGTGGGAGGTCAGCGAAGAATAGAACACTGGGTTGTACTGTTCACCTTCCTCCGTGCTGCTGCTCGTGAAGTGTTCTCTCTCTCTCTTTCTCTCTCTCGGCCTCCCGGGCTCAGAGAGGAGGGAAGCAAACACGGAGGTGGGTATAGTTAGCTGGAGGTAAGCGTTCCCCCAAATGCCGAAGGAGTAAGATCCCAAAGAATTGCCCGTCACAAGGAGGCCGGAGCAAAGGAAATTGACTTTGCCGGGAAAGTCTTCACAGCCGAGGTGGTTTTCAAGAGGGGTGCCCAGGAGGAGCGATTTCCCTGGGGAAGGAATCCCCGCTAGAATGGTCATGCAGATGCCCAGAACCGGAAGGAGGCTGGAGTGATATGACACTGGGAACAGGGGTGGGGCTTGGGTGAGGCAGGTGAGGCATTTAGGGCGTGACATTTAAGGAGACACTAATTTGGGGGGCTACACCAGGGCAGAACCGGCACTCGAGAGTGACTGCTTCCTAACCGCGGTGCTCCAGGGGCCTTTCTTGCTTCGTCTTGAAGAGAGAAACTTGCTACAGTCACAGAACTTTGGCTACTCACAGACAAAAAGCAAATGACTATGGAAAGTGACTTTTTTTTTTTTTAATGCTTGTTTATTTATTTTTCAGAGCGGGGAGTGGGGAGGAGCAGAGAGAGAGAGAGAGAGGGGGACAGAATTCCAAGCAGGCTCTGCACTGTCAGCATAGAGCCCAGCTCAGGGTTTGAACTCACGAACGGTGAGAACATGACTTGAGGCAAAATCAAGAGTTGGACACTTGACTGACTGAGCCACCCAGGCGCCCCTGGAAAGTGACTTTAGATAGTGGTAACAACTATGATGGAGGTAGCAGGTTGTTTGTGGGGCAGAGGGGGCACTGGCCAGGTGGGGCAGGCCCAAGACTGAGGAAGGGACTGGGGTCCTTTCTCATTGTGATGGGAGGTCACCTTGGGCGGTGACATTATTTGATTTCCAGTGGCAGAGAGCACTCTGGATGCCATATAAAAAATGGACAGAAGTGGGCCAGTGTGGTAGGCAGGAGGCCATTGAGGAAGCCATTGTCATTGTCCAGGAAGAGAGGATGATGGGAAAGGCCGAGGTGGTGGCTGTAGAGATGGGAGGCATTTGCAGATTTGGTGACTATTGTTGAGACAGAGTCGATGGGCCCTGCTCAGGGAGTAGGCTTGAAGTCATGAAAGGCCTCCAGGTACTTGAAGAAAGGAGCTTTCAGTGCCCCGGCCCAGAATGGAACTTCAAAAATATAAGTTTCTAGTATTTGCTGATTTTCCCCTAGTTTGCCATCTGCCTTCTGGTTGATGAAACCTCACCGAGGTGAGGCCTTTGCCGGCTGTCCAAGGTGGTGTCTCCTGTCATAGACTAGGGAGCCATCTTGGATCAGGACCTCCGAGGGGGCCAAGGAGGCCAGGGATGAAGAGATTCAGGGTGTTCCTGAAGCTTCAAGGGGATGGAAGGGTCTACTGATAGCCCTTTATTAATGAGAAATTTCCTCGCATGAAAGCGAGAGACACGGGGTTGGAAGTACATTAAGCTTCGCGATCTCCAAGCTGGGTCTATCCCGCCGAGGGTGGGAGAGAGGCGGGGACTCCATTTCCTCCGAGGGCCAGGGCTCTGTGAAGGGTGGAGGTAAAAAGCCCGAGAAAGAAAACCAAAAGAGCCTCCTCAGAGCTGTATCTTCAAACAGCATATGGGCCCGGCAGGAAATGTCAGCCCCAAGTGGAGTGGACAGGGGTTCCAACAAGGGGGCACTGTTGTGTGGCTTTAGGGCAGTTCCTCGATCCATGGGCCTGGCTTTCCTGCAGCAGCGTGGCAGGGTCAGGGTGGGAGCCTGCCTCCCCCGCCCCTACTAGGATAAGTAAACAAGAAGGCAAGGACAGAGGCCAAGGGCATTAAATCCCAATTATCTACTCGTCCTAAATACTTCCTGTGAGAACAATTTGTCATTGACATAGTTAATTAGACTCTTGACCAATATTTTCCAGATGTGGGGATTTTTGCTAAAACCCCAAGCACAGATGTTTTCCATATTTAATAAGACAGCTGAGGCAAACCCTTAAAAAAAAAAAAGGGAACAGCAGGAGCCATACAGGCTATGGCCTCACAGCTTAGCGGCGCAAGAAAGAAAATCCATTGGCCTCGGAATGTTCCGGAAGAAATAGGCATCAGTCTCAGAGACAAAGCGTCACTGAGGGGGTGTCCGCTGTGGCCGAGGCCCTGGGGTCCCGCCTCCGCTAACCTTGGAGCAGCCTCGAGGTGGACAGGACCTCGGGTCTATTTGACGTATGTGGGCGACTAAGGAGGGAGGCTGTAAGAGCAGAGTCAGGATTTGAGCCATGGCCCTGCGTTCGCCTTCTGCATTCTTGAGTGCAAGAAAGTCACGAATAATGAGCGTGATACCCCAGGGCTCTTAACTTTGGCAAACAGGGCTCCCCCAGTTCAGAGTGTTTCCCCAGGCTATGAGGCGAGGAAACACCTCAAACCCGGGAGTTCAAGAGGCCAGTGGCGCTGCTCTTGGACGGCCTAAGAGGGAGCACCCCAGGCATTTCGGTCTCATCCTGGCCCTGCGTCGCCATCATTGCCACAATTCTGCCTTGATCTGCTTCGTGCTTGGATGTATCCAGAGCCTCCAGCCAGCCTCCCTGCTCCTGTGTTTCCTCCTTGTCAGTCCTCCCCCCGGGGCCGAGAGGGATGTGGACAAAGCCCAAACTGTGTCATCTCATCCTGTGCAGGAAGCCTTTCGGTAACTCCCCATGGCCGCCGGGTCAAGGTCCAGCTTCTCGGCTAGGCATTCGAGGCCTTCCAGTATCCAGCCTGCTGAACATCACCGGCCTCCTGCTTTCTCCCCGCCCGCCCTGCAGTCCTGCCCATACCTGACAAGGAGCCAGAGGCCACCACGCTCCCCCTGGTGTGTCCATTGCCCTTGTCTCTGTCTCTGCTCGGGTGCTTCCCCTTGCCTGGAACCCTGGCCCCACGTAGACCCTATCCTGTCTTCCATCCCTCTGCTGTATCTTGCTCATATGTCTATTACGGCAACCAAACCCGGACTCGTTCACCAGCCCGTCACCCACTGAGTGGCCCAGCTCACTAGGTGAGGACTATCACGGTCGCTTCTTATTCCCAGTGAGCCTCCAGAAGCCGAACTCGATGGTAGTCACACGTTTGCTGACTGATGACACCATTGGGTGGACACTCACCACCCTCCCAGGTGAGGAAGGAGGCCCCTAGGGCAGGGCAGGGATGGAAAACTCAAATGCCCACGGGGGCCAGGTGGGATCCGGAATGCCCACCGGGCCGAGGAGGAGACCGAGGTCCCCAGAGAGCTGGTGTGCATCTGGGGCTCACTGTCCCTCGGCTGGGGCCAGTGCTTGTCCTGTGCAAAGTGTCACTTGTGGGTGGTTGGATCTTCTGGATTGTTATCAAAAAGCAAGCAGGCCGGGGGCGCCTGGGTGGCTCAGTCGGTCGGGTATCCGACTTCGGCTCAGGTCACGATCTCGCGGTCCGTGGGTTCGAGCCCCGCGTCGGGCTCTGTGCTCAGAGCCTGGTGCCTGTTTCAGATTCTGTGTCTCCCTCTCTCTCTGGCCCTCCCCTGCTCACGCTCTGTCTCTGTCTCAAAAATAAATCAACATTAAAAAAATTTGAAAAAACAAACAAGCGGGACAATTGTACTTGTCGACAGGTGGGAATGACCTGCAGCGTTTGATTCAGTGCAAGCAGCTGTCATAGGGACCGTGAGAGAGGGGACTCAGTCATGCTCTCTTTTTCCTGCTGGATCAAAAATGTTCCCTAGGGGACACTCAAAATAAACACTTCACTGGAGAAGTTTATTGCTGGTTAACGTTGTTAGTCTTATCTCTTCACCAAATAAAGGTCACCTTCGCGCTCCCCATGCCTCATAAGGTTGGCAAACTGAGTGTGTGCGTTTAGGTTTCAATTTTAAGACCGGAGTTATAGGGGAGCCTGGGTGGGCTCAGCCAGCTGGGCGGCTAACGCTTGATTTTGGCTCGGGTCATGTTCCTGGGGTCGTGGGATCAAGCCTCGCGTGGGACTCCGGACTGAGCGTGGAACCTGCTTGGGGTTCTCTGTCTCTCTCCCTCTGCCCCTCCCCCGCACCCAGTGCTCTCTAAATAAATAACCAGAATTATAGCACCTAGTTCTATTGAATGAGACTATTGCTAGGTCCTGGCCAATAGCCATCACCATACTCCTCGGCTGTGCTGAGGCCAAAATGAATTCTCTTAAAAGGAAACCTTGTAGGGGCGCCTGGGTGGCGCAGTCGGTTAAGCGTCCGACTTCAGCCAGGTCACGATCTCACGGTCCGTGAGTTCAAGCCCCGCGTCAGGCTCTGGGCTGATGGCTCGGAGCCTGGAGCCTGTTTCCGATTCTGTGTCTCCCTCTCTCTCTGCCCCTCCCCCGTTCATGCTCTGTCTCTCTCTGTCCCAAAAATAAATAAACGTTGAAAAAAAAAATTAAAAAAAAAAAAAAAGGAAACCTTGTAAATAATAGATGCAAAGACACAAGTTCCACGGGGACAAAACGCCAAGGAAGGAAGAGTGAGCCGAGCCAAAGGCCCAGAGGTGCCATTAAGTCCGACTCAGTGAGTGGTTCCGGAAAGACAGGAGCGACGAGGCGTGTGTGGCTTAGTCACCGCAGGCTCCCGGAGCCACGGGGGTAAGGGGGCCCTATTTCTGACGCTCACCTGAGGTGCAATCTCCACCACAGGGCTATCCACCCTCTCCCGAGCACCGTCCCCACTCCAAAATAGTGAAAAGGAGAAGTTAACGCTGAGTACCAGTGTCTCTTGACCCTGACTCGCGAGCCACAGAAGAAAAGCCTGATTTCATCCAGACCAGAGACAAATAACTTGGTCAAAACAAATCGGTTGGGCACAAAAACAAACGAGCTAAAACCGAACACCCGCTTTCCGTGCGGTGATTGCCTGTTCATGGACCCTCCCCCAGCTGGGCTACCTGTTGGAAGTTTCCAGATTTCCCAGGAACAGGCGGGTAAGCAGCCAGGTGAAATGGTGAACCATCTCAGCCAGTGAAAGCGCTTGTGGGGGAAACAGCCACTATTGTGTTTTCTCCGGACACATGCCCTGTGGCGGTGCCTGCGCTCAGAACTTGCACAATCAGGGGCGCCTGGGTGGCTCGGTCGGTCTCAGGTCACGGTCTCGTGGTTGGTGAGTTCGAGCCCCGCGTCGGGCTCTGTGCTGACAGCTCAGAGCCTGGAGCCTGCTTCGGATTCTGGGTCTCCCTCTCTCTCTGCCCCTCCCCTGCTTATGCTCTGTCTCTCTCTCCGTCAAAAACAAATAAACATTAAAAAAAAATGTTTTTCAAAAGAACTTGAACCATCAGAGACTTTCTTTGATCTCTACTCTCTTGTTCCTCTGCTACCTTCCTCTTTGACTACGTTTCTGCCCCTTCAGCCTCGGGCACCTGCGCACGATGCCGGAATGCGAGGGACGGGAGAATAAGGAAAAGAGAGAGGAAAGCTGACCGCTTTGTGAGGTTACAAGCAAGAGGCCCGCAAATGACAGCCCACGCTCTGACAACTGATTTTGTGGCTCTGAGCAAATGACTCCGTTGAGTTAGGGTCTGTCATTTATTTGGGCAGAAATCTTTGGATATCATTCTGAAAACGCAGTAGCTGTCAGTATACCGCACTGGCCGGGGCTAAAGCACTGTTCCAGTGGGTCACAGAAAAAATGGGGCTGGTGGGAACCGGGCAGTAAACCGGCCTCCTTGCTTCCTGCCACTGAGGGGTTGAAAGCCTTGACTCGGGTCACACAGCCGCGGGTGACCAGAACTGGAGCTGGAACCAGGTTCTCTCCCTAGCGCAAAGCCTGTTACCCTTCATGTACTGACTCTTGGCTGTGTAGACCCGTCCACCCTCTCTTAGACTCAGCAGAAAAGCAAAGTAGCATGTGATGCGTATAATCAGGAACAGAAGACGAGGCACCTGTCCCCGAAATGAAATGACGGTAATAGTGAAGCACGCCCTAGGTGTGTGTGTGTGTGTGTGTGCGCGCGCGCGCGTGTGTGTGCGCATGCGCTCATGTGCGCGTTTGCATGTGCGCGTATGTGCATCTAGAATAAATTCCTAGAAGTGGGACAGCTGGATTTTGAAGGTTGAGTTTTCTACCTTTGGGCAAATCGCCTGTGGAAGAAATGATACCAATCTACACCCCGCTCCAAGAGTTGTCTGTTTCCCCGGAGAATATACATGAGACCAATGAGGAGTATCTCCACAGAGAAGGCGAAACATCCCTCCGTGTTTCTGTCAAAACGAGGCTCTGTGAAAGGTCGGGTCAGGCCTCCTCCACGTTCAAGAGCACGAAGGGCAATGAAGGGAACATGCACTTGGCATCTTCTCTCCTTGGAAAAGCCTCCGTCTCCGTAGGTGCCATTGATCACTCTGTCAAAACAAGAACCTGCCTCTCCTCTGACACAGCCGAGTTTCTGTACGGAGTCATCGAGTCCCCATGGAAACCCCAACCCTGCTGACCCCAGAGAGAAACGCTATTACCCACAGCGCTGAAGGCAGATTAAAGTAGAATTACGATAATGAAAGGCATTATCAGCATAATTGTAGGTCCCTGGGGCTTAAATTCATATTTTTTTCCTGCTTAATCTCCCATGATTTGCACATTTTCATCCTTTGAATGGAGCCTTCAATAGAGACACAGATCACTATGGCATAAAAGAATCCTGTTGTCCTTTCCGGTATCAGATAGGCAAGCATGACTGAGACAGTCACCACCCCCAAACCCAAAACTCCCGGATGAATACTTACATTCTCACGAGAGCCACGCAATGGCTTCTCGCTCAACACCTGATCGATCACGTGGCAACCGAACGAAATTATCTTTTAAAAGAATTGCTTCGTAGCCCAGTCTCATCCGGTCCTATTCAATGTCAAAATGCCTCATGAAAGGTATGGGTCTTACCTAATCAGAAATACTGAGAGGCCTCTACAATGTCAATTCCTCCTAAATACTACAAAAACCTCTAAATGATGGAATGGTTTTAGACGTGGGTATTGACCCCACAGGGATCTTTAACACGCAGCTATTTTATTTATTAAGATGGAACTATTCGACATTCTCAATTCTCGTTCTTTCCCTGAAGAAGACCCGTCCTATGGATGCACGGATTTTTTTTTTTTTTAAAGAAAAAAATTTAACTTGCTCTGATGCAGCCTGTGTTACCATGGATATCCTCACCAGCTTATCCTGGGATTTCCTTATGATATGTGCTCATTTTCAAAACTTCTGTACAGCCATGCCATTCAGGAGGCTGGTGAATCTGGTGCAGACTGACGGTCAGATGGCACCGAGAGGGGGTGTAATGTACGATGTGCAGTGTTTAATATGGTTCAAAGTCATGGGCTTAAGAGTTGGAGGTGGGCTCATGTCCCATTCGTTTTTGACTCGGCACGAACTGCATAACCTTAGCTTCCTAATCCCTCTGCATTCCTCAAATCCAAAGGATTGTATAGCAACAGCCCCCAGAAAGGTTTTCCATCCCTGCATCAGAAACATAGTGGCCTGGGACAAGCATCATTGACACCCTCTGTGCTTTCTATAGATCAGGAATCTGGGAGCAGTTCCGTTCAACAGTTCAGGCTTGGAGACCCTCGGGACATTACTGTCTGATGGTCGCTAGAATGGGGGGCATGTCAGAGGCTTCTTTTCCCACATATCTGGAGCTTGGCGCCTAGAGCCTGGAGCCCGGGCTGGGAAAACTCAATAGCTCCTAGGCTGGCCCAGCTTCCCTGTGACTGAGAAAAGCTGAAGTGAATGAGTTTATTTGGATTTGACCAGATGGCATTTTCTGATATCATGACAAATAGGCCCTTGATACAGAAGTTAAACATATTTATAGGGGAAAAATAGTACAGTTTCTTGCACACAGGTTTTTTTTTTTTTTAATCTTAGACATATCACATACACTTGGAGACAGGGGACCTCGATTTAACGTTTGAATAATCTTGAGTAAGTGGCTTAATATGATTATATCTCAAGGTCTTTAATCTAGGGAGACCGGATTAGAGTGGGGCTTTGTGGGTCATTCAAGACACATAATTGACGCAAAAATGTTTTTCGGAAGTGGAACGTGTCGCGAGCACGTGAGGGGGCGGTACGCAGCCCCTCCTGCACCCCTCCCACCTGTGGCTCACCACCTGCAGGCTGTCGATGCACGAATTGGATACATTGGTTGGCTTCATCCACACTGAGAACTGACCATGGAACCACACTTGTTGGAAGTAAATACGGGTTGTTGGGAAGTAGGAAGTCTTGCCTCTGGGCTCTGTTCCCGCAGAACCCCAAAGGATGAGGTACAAACTATGACCTGTGGTGAGGTGTGGTACATAGGAAAAGGTAGACATGATTTTGCCGGGTTACGTGGATGGAAACCTGAGGAACGCGTGTGGGATTTGAGGGTGTAGGGTCAAAGGGGAAGGAATATGAAGTCGGCTCCTGTTGACTGATAATGGCCCACTGGGCAGAGATCGCCAATTCAGTGTTTTAAGTCAAGGGGCTGGGAATGGCTATAACGGTTTGCTTGCTTGGTTGACTGAAATATGAACCCGACGGTAGTCCAGCCTAAATGAAGTTGAGGATAGCAGAACTTCCTTGCTTTTCTACAGAGGCGGTTATCCGGAAGCTTAGGGAGCCTGGAATCCTAGAGTGAATGTATCATCTGGTGATATCATAAGCCACCATTGGCTCTTCCTGTCAATTCCACTCACTATCGCTCTTGGGTTAAACAATGACTGCTCCCCAGAGAAAAGCTTTTAAGAAATTTGGATTCTTCGTGCTCCCTTCCAAACTCCCAATCTCTGGATGCTTTCTCTCCCTTTTGCCCTGAGCTTATTATTATTTTTTTTTGAAGCACTTTCCTTTTCCTGTTGTTTCTTAGTCCAAGACACCTGGGCAGTCTTCACTTGATAAAACCGAAGTTAATTAAGTTGCCCTCTGACCATCTACCTATTTGAGAAACAGCAGAGAAAGCTGCCTTTTCAGACAGGATCGTTTCTCTCCAGAGACTCTACACACGCACGGCCAGGAGGGTCGTCGGGAAAATCTCCTCCTCCTCCTTTTCAACAAAGCCTGACAAACATCTTTCTGTATGTACCTAAACCGGCTTGAAAACTTAGTTTTTTTAAGGCGACAGCCTTAAATGACAGTTTTGTTTGTGGAGCCAGAGTTAAGTGGACTCCGCATGTAACTCTTAGCCCTGGCATTTTGAGGGGGGGTCCGTTTTTCAGCTATCGGCTCCACCAACAAAATCATCCGTTCACACACCGTAACTCCGATATTTCAGCTCTCGGCAATGTCCGAATTACATTGACATGGCCTCTCCATTCAGCTGCCCAGGCTCGACATCCCTGAAGCGTTTCTGATGTCTTCGTTTTCCCTCCCACCCAGACTTTATTTTCAAATTCTGGTGGTTCTGCCAGGGAAACATCTTCCCTTACACCTGCTTTCTCCGCCTTTTTAAAAACAAATATTCACCGAGCACCTTTGATGGAAAAAGATCTCTCCCGTACGTGCTTTTTTCACCCATCCTACCGCCAGGACTTCAGGTCAAATGCACACAAGGGCCACGCAAGTGCCGGAATGAGAGACTTGGACGATGGGTGGCGATGGGCTCTGGCTGACTTGCCGGACGGGCTGCTGGATCGTGTCGCCTGATGTTCCACTTTTTAAAGGGAACCCAGAATATATCACCTACCACATCCCACTGTCATCATGTCTTTATGAGCCCAACTTTCCCATCAGTCTGTGATCTGCTCCTGGGCGGGAATTTGTCTTGTCCCTCTAAGTATCCTTATAATCTGACGTAGGGCTTGGTACGTAGTATGATCTATTAGACACTTAGATAATCCTTCTAGTCCACTGGCCTCTTAGTGTGTTACCAACTCGTTACTCATGGTTTTGTCCCCTGTGCCACCTCCTGCTGGCTCCCACAGTCATACCCTGTCATCACCAGTATCTATGACATCCCTCCATTCACTTCCTGCCCCTCTCAAGCAGCCATGAGGGATGCCGGATGATCTCCGTATCTTTCTTACATCTGTTTACCATCCTGCTCTCTCAGATACCTGTGTCACACTTTCCCCTCATTCTTCAAGTCTCTAACACTGCTTCCTCATCAGAAAAGGTCTCGACTCTTATTTTGTTGGGAAAATTGAAGCAATATGAAGAAAACTACCAGCATCCACTATCACATGTGTTGAACTATGTGAATCTGTGCCTATCTTATCTTCTATCTATCTATCTACTTTATGTCTGCCTGTATACCCATCCATTTGTTCATCATCCATCCATCTATCCATCCACCCATCTGTCCATCCATCATCCACTCATCCATCATCTACCCATCCAACCATCCATCCATCTACCCACCCCTCCATCCATCCATCATCCACTCGTCCATCATCTACCCATCCAACCATCCATCCATCCATCCATCCATCTTCTTTCCTCCTGGTGCAAGAGATGAACTGTGTTCTCTTTTATCCCTAGCATTCCCTTGATATCGACACTAGATCTCCTCTCTGCTATTCAAAGACATTTCTCCAGCCTCCACTCCTTCCTCACTGCATCACCAAAGTTTCCCTTCTCCCTGGATCAATCCCATCAACATACAAACATACTTCTATTTCTCCCATACTAAAATCAAACCCTCTCACCACTCCCCACCAGCCTTTGTTCCATTTTTTCTGCTTCCCTTCAGAGCAAAACTCATCAAAAGAAGTGTCTACACTCACAGTTTCCATTGTTTCCTTGCCTATTCTTTCTTCAGCCTGCTCCCACTAGATTTTCCTCCCCAGGAGTCCACTTGAACTGCAGCTGCCATTTTGGGAAATCCAACTTTCATCTTCCTTGACTTACCAGTAGGGTGACCGTGTAATTTATCTTCCAAACCAATACTTTTAAAAGCAAAAGAGAGCGCTGTTAATAATTTCTTTGAAAGAACACGTATAAACTGGGGCCACCCGGGAAAACCCTAATATGTATCTATTGGTTTATTGTAATGCTCATCGTGCCCCCCTAACAAGAGAATAAGTCACTTAGAGCCCGAGATTTTTATCTGCCTTTTCACTCTGTATTTCCAGAGTCCAGAAGAGTGCCTGGCTGTTGAGTATTAGGTATTTGACTATTCAGAGAGTATATAGCAGGCTCTTAACAGCAGTCAGGTGATCAGTGGTTGAGTAGCCCACAATTTACTCTTGTCATGGTCTTCAGCACTAGAGATAGACTGATGTGGACTCATTCTATATTTATGATCCACTGAATGGAGTTTCTGTCTGGATTGGAGCAGAAGCCCTGAAGACACTTCACCTGTGACTTCTGTTCCAACTCTTTATCTCACTGCAGCCCTTTGGCCCAGTTGCTTGAGCAAGCTTCAGGGACCTCTAGCCTAACAGCGACCTGTATGCTCTTTGCACCCGGGTTAGAAGCAGAATCTCAGAGGCCACCAAGAGAGGAACACTTCCCCATCAGGCCACGGAGCCCTCCGGTCTTGCTGATGACTCAGAAATCTCACTTTGTCCTTGACGTCATGTTCGCTGGGTTCAGAGGAAAGGTAACTAACTGTAAGAGATCAGCAACAATTGCCCTCCTCCAGAGAAAGGATGTTAGCTGCCGGGGCTTGTTCGGTGTTCTTTTTAAGCTTATTTTTAACTCTGAGCAGAACCTACTTATCCCTTCTTGTATGAGATGAAGTCATACCAACTTAATGTCACCCGACCAGAAGCTTTTTCCCACTTCAGTAGAAAATCCACCTTCATCATCGTTGGTTCCCTCTCCTTATCCTGACATATTATACACACAAATCTGTATATGCAAAAATATGCACACAGATGTGTCTATGCAAAATCTATATATTATAATATCTATACACACACACATATTTCAATTTACTTGCCATAAACGAGGAGTACCCGTTTTCTTCCCTTGGTATCGAAAGCAAAAGGTCACAATTTTGCCAATCTAATGCTTCTCAAGGAATAAGTATGGGACAAAGATTCTTAAGGAACCGTTGGATAAACACGTGGCCTGACGAGTAAGCGGCGCCATGTTCATCCCCATCCCTCGTACCGGGGTCGGTGGGGGGGGGGGGGCACCGCAGCTTTACTTTGTTGGCGGGGTGCAGGTCAGCAGGTGGACAGTTGCTGCACAGGAGCAGGGAGGGGTTCGAGAGCCGGGAGGTGGCAGGTGGGCGAGGGAGAGCCCCTCCGGGGGGTTGGGGGAGGAGCCATGCAAATGAGGATTCGGGGGAAGTCTTCCGTGGGGTACATTATCTTATCTGTCTCCACTAGGAAGTCTACGGTGATGTCTGGAGGCAAGTGGATTCCGTCTGGGGAATACAAAGAAGGTTTAGTTCTTATCAAAGTCTGTCCAGGGGACAGCAGCTATCTTGACTGTCCATCGTCCAACGCTTCACCTCTCCTCCGTGGCCAGAGACTGTAGTCACGGGGCAGGAACGGAGGGAGACACGCGGGAGGGATGTGGAAGTTGCACGTTGAGGCGCTTGTTGCGAAAGGGAAGAGAGCTGGGGATGAGGGATGGTGGACAGGAAACATTCTTGGGGAGCCTCAATGCAGCATCTTCCCGTCTGTGTCCTCAGATCCACGGACAAGCTTAGCTGTGCTGGGTTTCGGCCCCTTGAGGCCCAAACACCCTCTACATGCCAGGCAACAGCCAGGAGCTGAGGATACGATACCAACGTGAACATCCAGACAAGGAGTGTTTCCGCTTCCCTATCCGTCAATGTCACTTAGAGCTGTTAAGTGGCCTTAGCGTCTTTGCCGGTGTCATTGCTCTCATGGCCATCGTCATAGCCTCTAGTTACGGCGTACTCTGTGCCACGTGCTGCCCACGTGACCTCCTGTAATGGGTAGGGAAACTGAGGCTCAGCGTGAATAACGCGCCAAGGGGGTTCTGCTGGTAACTGCTGGAGAAGAGTGGACCCACGACTCAAACTGAGCCCTTCTTACTTGGAGCAGCGTGTCCCTCCTTGACAACATGCCCAGGGCTGCAGAAGTGGCTGCTGTGTACCCAGGGGCCCTAAGTAAGAAACTTGGCGAACAGGCTTAGGAGCACCGTTCCCACAACAGACCTAGAGGTGGGTATGTTTATAATCCCCAACTTCTCTTCTACTGCCCAGAGCTCTCTTCCCGAGGCTATTCTAAAGACTGGATCCTTCTTACTCTTTAGATCTTAACGTAAAGGCACCGTCTTGGAGAGAACTTTCCAGAACATCTTATTTGAAGCAAGAACTCCATAGTAGCTTCTATCCAGCCCCATTGATTTCTTCTGTAGCACCAGCAACAATGATTTCGTTTGTACTCGTCTCCTTGTTTGGTGACTGTAAGTCCTTGGAAGGCAGAGATCTTGTCTGTTATTCCCTCCGTAGTATCCCCAGTGTCCACCGTAGTGCCTGACATGTAATAGAAACCTCATGACTAAAAGGACCCAGAGGGGTTGAGTCACCTGCCAAAGGCCACACAGCTGGTAAGAGGCCGACCTGGAGTCCAACCCAGGTTCATGGACGCCAGAGTCTGGGTGTTTATTCTGTGCGCTGGATGGTTTAGCACAGTTAGGAGTGCACGTTAAGTACGTACATAATCCCCACTGAGCTCATTAATTTTATTTGTTAAGGCCCATCTCTCCTGCCCCACGCCTGGCCAGGATCAAAAAGCATGAATTAGGTTTACAACTGTCTCGCTTAGAAAAGCCACTTGGATTTAGGGCAACGATGAGTCATTATGCCACTGAGTTTCACTAAATTAACTGGTACGAGCCCGTCTCCCAGGGCACTGTGTTGAAAGGTTGGATCTTTTATCCCAGGGCACTTAGGTAGATAAAGGGATAATACAGGCTTAACTAGTCATGAGGGGCACAGAAGGCTGATTACACCAGCCACAAAAGATACACTTCACTGGGAGGAAAAACGCTATAACCATCTCAGCACTAACCTGCACAAGTTCAACAATTTCTTTTATTGTCACTGTAAACACAGCGTAAACGTATTCGAGGCAGTTGGGATTTTTAGAAAAGTCTTGCACAATGCTGACAGCGCCGTTTTGATTGCCGGGCTCCCTCCTCCTCAAAGGCACACGAATGTTGATCGGAGCGAACATTCCAGGTTGTATCCTATGTAGCTTCCTCAGTACCATTGTATCATAAATAGGCCTCTTTGTTTTTACATATTCCTCACAATTACCATTTTTTGTTGACTACATAGCGTTACTTATTTATTTTAAAATGTTTATTTATAAGCCCTACAGAGAAAGACAGATACCATATGGTTTCACTCTTTATGTGGATCCTGAGAAACTTAACAGGAACCCATGGGGGAGGGGAAGGGAAAAAAAAAAAAGAGGTTAGAGTGGGAGAGAGCCAAAGCATAAGAGACTCTTAAAAACTGAGAACAGACTGAGGGTTGATGGGGGTGGGAGGGAGGGGAGGGTGGGTGATGGGTACTGAGGAGGGCACCTTTTGGGATGAGCACTGGGTGTTGTATGGAAACCAATTGGTCAATAATTTTCATATATTAAAAAATAAATAAATAAATAAATAAATAAATGTTTATTTATTTTTGAGGCGGAGACCGTGAGTGGGGAAGAGGCAAAGAGCGAGGGGGACGGAGGATTCGAAGCAGGCTCAGCGCTGACAGCGGTGAGCCCGACGAGGAGCTCGAACTCAGGAACCATGAGATCATGACCTGGGCTGAAGTCGGACACTCGCCCGACTGAGCCACCCAGGGGCCCCATAATGTTACTTATTTATCATAGTTATTTATCACAGTTTATTTAACCAAGCCACGGCAGGTGGCTACTTGTATAGTTTTCAAGTTATCCATGCTGATTATGCTGTAATTAGCATCCTCAAGTCTTTAGTGTTTTACTTGGGGGGGTTATTTTCCCCTTAGTTAAGACCTCTCGATTTTTCCCTACTAAGCAAAAGGAAAGGAACGTTTTATACTCTGGAGGGGGACTGCCAAATGGCTTCCAAAAAGTCACACTACTTTTTACATTCATTAAGCATTTAGCATCCGCTAGGCACGAGTGAGGAAGGTCCACCATAACATCACCAGCACTGGCCATCATTTTAAGAATTGCTTCTGGGTTAATTTAATTTTTTTTTTTAACGTTTATTTATTTTTGAGACAGAGAGAGACAGAGCATGAACAGGGGAGGGGCAGAGAGAGAGGGAGACACAGAATCTGAAACAGGCTGCAGGCTCTGAGCAGTCAGCACAGAGCCCGACGCGGGGCTCGAACTCACGGACCGCGAGATCATGACCTGAGCTGAAGTCAGGCGCTTAGCCGACTGAGCCACCCAGGCGCCCCTGGGTTAATTTAATAGAGTAAAATGTTAATTCAAATGTCTTCAGTTTCATCTCATTGAATAACAGTGTGGTTAAATAGCGTTCATGTTTGTCTCACAGTCGTGTTGCATGTGCTATGACATATCACAGTGCGAGGGGAATTTTTTTAATTAACATGTAGCTGACCTACTATATATTATATTATATCTACTATACTATACTAATATTATATTAGTTTCACGTGTACAACATAGTGATTCGACAATTATATACATTCTGCAATGCCTCCCATAAGTATAGTTACCCTCTGCCATCACGCCATGTGAGTACAACGTTATTTACTGCATTACCTATGTTGTACGTTTCACCCCTTATTTATTTTACACTTGGAGGTTTATGCCTGTTAATCTTCTAGGAGAATTTTTTTTTAATTTTTTTTTAATGTTTATTTATTTTGAGACAGAGAATGAATGGGGGAGGGGCAGAGAGAGAGGGAGACACAGAATCGGAAGCAGGCTCCAGGCTCTGAGCCATCAGCCCAGAGCCCGACGCGGGGCTCGAACTCACGAACCGTGAGATCGTGACCTGAGCTGAAGTCAGACGCTCAACCGACTGAGCCACCCAGGCGCCCCTAGGAGAATTTTTTTAACCATAAATACTGTAGCTATTTAATAACATGCTTTTTTTTTTTTAATGTTTATTTTAGGGAGAGACAGAGCGTGAGCGGGGGAGGTTCAGAGAGAGAGGGAGGCACAGAATCCCAAGCAGGGTCCAGGCTCCGAGCTGTCAGCACAGAGCCGGGCTCGGGACTCGAACTCACGAGCCGTGAGATCGTGACCTGAGCCGAAGTCGGACGCTCAACCGACTGAGCCCCCCGGGCACCCCTAATAATACACTTTTAACAAAGTGGGCTGGCCCTCTATCAGCTGGATAGGTCCTGGGAATGATGTCAGCCACATAAGGTAATTAGAGAGGTTTGCTTTGATAAGTTTGCCTGAAAAAGAAAAAACAAAAAACCAAAACCAAAACCTGGGTAATAAAGAAAATGCTTTCGGCTCTTCCTTCATATCGTCATGTCATGGCTTAATAAAAGCTGGTTTGCTTGTGAGGACACAACTGGGCTGATGAGGCTGAGCAAGTTCAGCTCTCCATCCAAGTTCACTGAGTCAGCTAGGTGGGACGCCAGGTGGGAAGGATACATTCCTGGCTGGGAGAGCTGGAGATTCTTCCCTTCTTAATGCTCACTGCCAAGGTCAGCCTGCCGCGTGCTGTCTTCCTTTGTGTAGCGGAGCTTCCTGAGAGTCCACACCCGTGGAAGGGTGCCCCCGCCCCGGACCTGCGCCCCTTTCTCAGCCTCAAGCCTCCGGTGATCCCCCTCTTTCTCCCACCAGCAGGACCTGGGTGGAACTGATCGTTCAAACTAAGACAATCAGATGCCGTGTTTTGCCTCAGCTTCCCAAAGCAAGTCATGGTGGGGTCGAGGCCTGGTCTGGGAGGAAAGCTGGAGTCGAGGCAGCAGAATCCAGGTGTGTGTCGGGAGTGAGTGACAGGCTTGACATGGGACTCAGGATCATGCTGGGGGGAGGGGAGAGCCGGGGGCACAGGCCCAGATGGGAAATGCGGCAGGGGTAGGGTTCATCTGTTGGGGACCGTGGGCCTGCTTCCAGAGAGGCCACTGGGAAGAACCAAACCCAACCTGGCTCTCGGGCACATGTGTGACCCGGCTTTAGTGGGATCCACCCACAGCAGAGTGGGTACAACTGGGTGCTAAAAGCATGTGCCCTGAGTCAGCTGAGAATCCAGCCTCCCCGCCTTGCTAGGATTTTCTCGTGAAACTGCTTACGTGATGTCTGACACATGGCAAGTGCTTGATAAATATTAGCCACGAGCTGCAGACATTAGCATGTTTATTTCTACTTATGGCAGTGTGACCAGGCCTGTTCTAGGCCCTGCACGGGGATAAGAGGAAGCAAACACATGTTGGCCGAATGCAGGATTTCATATACATCCAGCGTGACGTGTATGTTTCACTGAAATCACCGTCCTTGGAAGAGGCAGCGGGCAGCTGGGAAGGCTGCTCGAGCCTTGTGGAAACTCATCCAGGCCTTTCTAGGCCTTTATAAAGAGTAAAGGCATGGAAGCTTCAGATAAGGGATTCAGCAGGGGCAAGGTTGTGCAGGCGGGGTGAGCACTCAGTATCTGGGCTAGTTGGACCCCCAATCTGTGATACCGTATTTAGATACAACATAACGTGTGTGATGGCGGACGTGCATGTGCGTGCATGTAAATGTCCACACAAGGGCAGACGGATACGTGCTAAACTATCGGTAGAGGTTGCTTGGGAAGCAGCGAGTGAGAATTCAGAACACTGTTGATGTTTCACTCGGCATAAAATTTATTTCTGTATTGTTAGAGTATTTTGCAAGGAGAGAGTATCACGCGTTATCAGCAAGTGGGGGGGCAGTTGGGGAGGCCCTGCAGAGTCCTGGTTTCACAGTGAGTGTGGGAGGGACCTTGCTCCTGCCTTCTGGCTGTGCTGGCCTTCTTCCTGATTCTCCTCAAATGGCCTTTGCATTTGCTGTTTCCTCTGCCTGGAATGCTGGCCCCCCTCTGCTCTTTCCAGCCCACCCCCTTCCCATCGCTCCCATCGCTCCCATCTCAGCCCAAGTATCTCCTTCCCAGAGAGCCCTCCCAAGCCCCTCGGTCACCCATCACCGCCATCACACCTCCCTGTTCTAGAGCCTTCGTTGCCCAAAGTGGCTACCTTCAATCACCTTGTTTACTTAGGAATTTTTCTTACGTGGGTGTTGTTTCCCACTGTCACCTCAGTAAGTATGTCTTAAATGCATGAATTTAGGAGAAACTCAAAGAGGAAACGACTCCCTGGATTCCTGGCTCATCAGCTAACCAGAACCTGAGCAGCAGAAATGCAAAGCCAAAAGTAGACGGAAGAACCCTAAACCCAAGACCGTTTTCTTGGGTTACTGCTCAGCTTCTAAGATTTATTCCAGAACTCCATATACGTGAGGTAGTCATGACTCTTGTCAACATTGTTGACCTTCGTCTCTGATTAGATAAACAGAAGAGCCTCCAACAGATGAGGGACCACTGTCGTTGCGTGTATTTATCGCTGGGGCCCGCATGGCCTCAATTACTGTGCTTCTCAGTAACTGAAGACGGTGCCTTCATTGGCCAAACCAGACCTTGTGCCTCCTCTCCTGGCCAAGGCCAGCTCGGGCCTTCAAGGGAAGAAAGAGATGACATTATCTTTGCTCGGAAACATGCTCATTGTCCTGGCTAGGTCATAGTCTTGCCTTGACTTTAAAATCAGACGTTCACCCTTGACCTTCTCAACTGTCTGAGCCCCGCTGAGCCGGTGATGGCTTTGACCGGTGCTCGCCAGCTTTGTGGAAACTTTCGGGACGAAGCAGGCACGTGTCAGTGGGTAGAAGGCAACAGGACAGCAGCTAGCTACTGTTTTAGCTGAGAAAAACGAATTCGACCATGCCATGTGCTGGAGAAACTGGGTTTTAAGGACTTTGACTCTCTAATCAATGCTTTGGGCCGCCTAAAGAAGAGAAAGTAACCGGACGTGAATAATAATAACATTAATAACGCATATTTACTGAGTGTGGCAGGCAGAATAATGGCTGCCCAAAGAGGTCCACTTCCTAATCTCCAGAATCCGTGAATACGTTTGGTTACACAGGAGAGGGGAATTACGGTTGCAGATGGAATTAAGGTTGCCAATCATCTCATTCTAAAATACGGAGATTATCCTGGATTATCTGGATGGGCCCCCAAATAATCTGAAAGATCTTTAAAAGTGGAGGTTGGAGGCAGATGAGACCGGAGTAGATTTCTGGACCGACCACACCTGCGCTAGAATCTCAGGCCCCGCCCAAAGCCTGATGAATCAGACCCCAGACCACAACAGGATCCCTGGGGACTTGAGAAACTGGCTGCTCCAAGCTCTGGCCAATGATTATCATGCAGGAATGTTGTTACCAGATCCCCTGATTTTTCCAGAGGGGTCAGAAAACATTGATGTGAAATATCTTAATTTTTAATATTTTGTAGGACGAGCATGCAATTTGGCCCATGGGCCACCGGGTTGCTAGCTCTCCATATTTACTCACTCCACTTTTTTGAAAGACTTGGGATTCTGGTCCTGGTTGGGACACTGAGGAGATGTGTGATATTGGAGAATCACTTCCCTGTTGTCACCAGCCCCTTCATCTGCAAAACCGGAGTGGATAGTGATGCCCATTGTCTCTCTCACATGAGTGTTGGGGACAGCAGGTTTAATGCATTCTTCTTGGACCCAAGCCCAGGTGTCCATTTAAATCATTTTCATACCAGGGTCAGTGAAATAAGCCTTAACATCAAACACCTTTTTCCCATAGTACTATGGATTTCTGAAACTAAAACTTGCAATGAAATAATAAAGCCATAAGACCTGAGGCGGTTGAAATGTACTCATAATTTCATGTGGCAGATTCTGCTGCTTGGCCGCAACGACCTTGATCTGAACTCTGAAGGCAGCGGCTCAGGGATCTTTGGATTTAGTACGATCAGCCGTGTGAGCCATCTGGGGTACCCCAGTTCTCACACCATTTTTTCTACTCACATCCCTGCAGTTGTCTCCGCAGGGAGGCCATAACATTAGCTGGTCCTCACGTGTCACAAACACGTGCCTGAGACGTGATGTTGGCCTTTGTCCTGTGAAGCCCCTTGGAGCCAACGCATTCTACACCCGGAAGCAAACACAGGCACTGAAGTCCCACGGCTGCTTCCACTCTATGCTGATCACCCCGGGGACGCAGAGCAAGCTCCCGTGTTACTTTACGTTATGTTCGTTTTAAGCAGATCATCAACAAAATGAAAACGCAAAGTTTAAGAGTCTCTCACGGACGTCCCAGGATCCTCCAAAGATGACGGCGTATCTCCTGGGGTCCACAGACCCCAGTTTAAGCAACAACGGGGATAGGGAAGAAAGCAGAGCTTCCGCATAGGGACTGGCCCCAGCCTGCGTTGCTGCTCTGCCCGGCACCCTCTGGGTCACACTGAGCAAGTCGCCGCACGGCTGAGTCTTGGTGTCCTCATTTGCGACGTGGAGGTAGCCACAGTGCCCAATTTACAGAGCTTTCGTTAAGACCGGGCATAATGTTATGAAAAGTGTTGGACCCAAACCACGGCAGCCTCTGTTGTGGTGGCGAAGATCAAATTCATTGAGGAAGGTGGAAGTGTTTTGAAGACTATACATGGTTGTTCAGAGGTTAGTACTCTCTTACTGTATCAAGATGCTGGTTAGGGACTAAGACAAGCTTAAGGCATTACCTCCTTCTGGAGATTCTCCTTTCAAAAGGAGGAATCACGGAAAGCTGAAGAGGTGCATCGTGCTGGGAAGATTTTGGTGCGGCTAAGGGGTGTGGTAGGGCGGTTTTCAACATGGCTTCCTGGGACCTCGGGAAGCATACTATGCAAGCAAATTGGCCCAGGAGCTGGAGACGTTGGTAGGCTCGAGTTTGCTTTCCAGATGGGGAAGGCACGTTTGATGAGGAGTTCTTCCCTTCCGAAGGCAGGGGCCGCATTTACCACCATGGGTTCTGAGCTCTTTGCTCACTGCGTAGAGGAGAACGTCCATTCTCCAGTCATCGATTGTAACCGGTGTTTCATAAAAGTCAAGTTCTAAGGAATTTGCATTCCCCCCTCCCGAAGGATCGCCACTGCCAGCTGCCCTGCATTCAGGAGTGGCTTTCTGAAATGATCATAGGGCAGATGAAATCTCAAGGGCTTCGTGGTGGTGCCTTTTAACCTGTTTAAGTGTTCATACGCGAACCCAGCACGGAAGGTCACCCTTCCTCCCGGCGCCCTTCCTGAGGCCTCCTGTCTCAGTCTTGGTAGCTTCCCTGTGTCCTTGTGCAGGCACTCGCCTGTGGCTGTATCCACATCGGGCCACCTTGGCCTTGCCTGACTCCTCTCCTTTCTGCTTCTTCGCTCCTCTCTGAAGCTTTGAGCTTTCGTAATGACCCTCCTGGGTTCTGACTTCAGGCTTCCTGTTTACAGCACAAGATTTAGCAAGTGGTGCTCTCCAGGCCGGAGGAAGCGTGAGCGAAGGGGCGGGACTCTGCACCTTCCCTGGGCTGTATGGCCTCTTCAGGGTTGGACCCGACCCAGCCAGAATTTGGCCAACCGCAGGCACCCAGCTACTAAATGAAGGTCAGCTCTTTTGTCACTTGACGAAGAGAAAGCGTGCTAGTAAATCTGCATTGCCGCCAGCACATATAACCTATTCCCTGGGATGATTATAAAATGGAGGGCACGAGAAAGAGAATCTTAATTGCCTGGAAATTGCTACAAAGGGTTATTCTGAAATGTCACCTTATAAACTGTACTAACACAACGCGATGCTCCAAGCAGCATAGCAGACTGTAAACACAGCTGATGAGGGTCACCTTCTATTGTTTCCTTGCCAGTTTTCGACCAACTGTACCATGTGTATTCATTTCTTTCTTTTGGGAACATACCCAGAAGTGGAAGGGTTGGATCATATGGTAATTGTATTGTGTCTTAGCGGTAAGGGCTGCTGTAAGAAAATACCACAGATTAGGTAGTTCAAAAACAACAGAAATTTATCTCTCACAGTCTGGAGGCTGGGAAGTCCAAGGTCACGGTACCAACATGACCAAGGTCTAGTGAGAGCCCTCTCTCGGCTTGGAGATGGCCTACTTCTTGGCGTGTCCTTACGTGGCGGGAAAGATGCGAATTCTCTCTGGGGCCTCTTTTATCAGGGAATGATTCCTACTCACGAGGGCTCTACCCTCCTGACCTAATCACCTCCCAAAGGCCTCATCGCCTAACACCATCCCATGGGGGCTTAGGTTCCAGCATAAGGGGGGGGGGGTGCACGATCATTGAGACCCTGGCAAATCATACGTTTAATTTTTTGAGGAACAGCTGTACTGTTCTCCACCGGGGCTGCACCATTTAAAAAAATTTTTTTTAATGTTTATTTATTTTTGAGAGCGAGCGCGCGCGCGCGAGAGAGAGGGTGTGAGTGGGTTAGGGGCAGAGAGAGAGGGAGACACAGAATCCGAAGCAGGCGCCAGGCTCTGAGCTGTCAGCACAGAGCCCGACGCGGGGCTCAAACTCACAGACTGTGAGATCGTGACCTGAGCCGAAGTCGGACGCTTCACCGACTGAGCCACCCAGGCGCCCCTCAAGTTTGTCTTTTAATTGAATCATATAGGCCCTTATCATTGATGCAAGTGTTTGGGCTTAAACCTCCTGTCTCGTAAGTTTTTCCCGCTTGTTAAATTCATTCTTTGTTCATCTTTTTTCTGTCTTCTTTTGAATTAGTTGCCTCCCTCGGTGTAGACGTGATTCCATCTCATCTCCATGTTGCAGTTGTACCACTTTCTTAATTGGTTGCCCTGGAGTTTACAGTAGTTATCTTTAACCTATCCCAATCTACCTCAAAGAGCATTCTGTCACTCTGTGCCGTGGTAGAATCTTACAAGGGTATACTTCAAGTTCACTTCATCTTGTCCTTTGCGGTGCTGTGCTACTTGCAATGTGTTATAAACCACCCAGACATTGTTATTGATTTTGCTTTAAACAGCTACCTTCTAAAGAGGTTTATACGTGAGAACAATCTCTTTTATATTTATCCCCACATTTCCCACCTCCAGTATTCTGCATTCCAAATTTCCATTTGATAGGACTTTTCCTTTTCCTGAGAAATTTGGCCTGAAAGAATATTTCATGCTGAGCAGTTATGCTCATACTCTGTATGGGTGATTCTTTATTTTGTAGTCATCTTGAAAGGCATTTTCTCTGCGTGTAATATTCTAGCTTAATAATTTTTTCCTTTCCCTCCAGCCCCTCGGTAAATAAAAGTGCCGTTCTCTGGCTTGCATAATTTCTGATGAGAAGTAAGCATATTTCTCTTCCTTTCTTTGTGTGCAATGTCTGCAGTGTTCTTCTATGTAATGGTTTGGCTCCTTTAAGAATTTTATCTCGGGGTGCCTGGGTGGCTCAGCCGGTTAAGCGTCCAACTTCAGCTCAGGTCATGATCTCGCGGTTTGTGAGTTCGAACCCCGTGTCGGGCTCTGTGCTGACAGCTCGGAGCCTGGAGCCTGCCTCGGATTCTGTGTCTCCTCCTCTCTCTGCCCCTCCCATGCTCATGCTCTGTCTCTCTCTGCTCTCAATAATAAATAAACATTTTAAAAAGTTAAAAAAGGGGCGCCTGGGTGGCGCAGTCGGTTAAGCGTCCGACTTCAGCCAGGTCACAATCTCGCGGTCCGGGAGTTCGAGCCCCACGTTGGGCTTTGGGCTGATGGCTCGGGGCCTGGAGCCTGTTTCCGATTCTGTGTCTCCCTCTCTCTCTGCCCCTCCCCCGTTCATGCTCTGTCTCTCTCTGTCCCAAAAATAAATAAACGTTGAAAAAAAAAATTAAAAAAAAAAGTTAAAAAAAAAAGAATTTTATCTTTACTGTTATTTTTCAACAATATGATAATGATGTTTTTCTTTGTTTATTCTGCTATTTGTTAAGTTCTTGGATTTATGGGTTTTGAAACTTGGAAACATTTGCCCGTTATTTCTTCAAATATATTATTATGTTGCTCCTTTCCACTACACTGACACACTGCCAACATAGTCCTTTTGGAAGCCCATTCATGAGAATGTTAGACCACTTGATATGGCTAAATGTTGTCCAATATTTAAAAAGCAATTTTAATATACTTTGATGTTCTAGTTGTTTTAGGTAGGAACGTATATTCTCTCCCTGTTACTCTATCATAGTCAGAAGCAGACTGACTTTTTCATTTTTGAAGACTTTTTTTCCTCTGGGAATGGAATCCTCGGTTGACAGCTTCGTTTTTTCTTTTTCTTTTTGTTTAATTTTTTTCACATTTATTTATTTTTGAGACAGAGAGAGACAGAGCATGAATGGGGGGAGGGTCAGAGAGAGAGGGAGACACAGAATCGGAAGCACAGCTTCCGAGCTGTCAGCACAGAGCCCGACGCGGGGCTCGAACTCACAACCACGAGATCATGACCTGAGCCAAAGTCGGACGTTCAACCGACTGAGCCACCCAGGCGCCCCAGCTTTGTTTTTTCTTTTGCCACTTTAAAGATGCCATTCCATTGTCTTCTGGCCTACACAGCTTTTGATGAGAAGTTTGCTGTAATCCTTGCTTTTGATAGGTCTACAGAGTACATTTTTTCTCTAGCTGCCTTCAAGGTGTCCTTTTTCTTTGATTTTGAGCAGCTTCAATATGATGTGCATCGGCATTGGGGGTGGGGTAAGAAGGATATTTATCTTGCTTGCAGTTCTTTGGGACTTTTAGACATGTAGTAGATGTCTTCTATCACTTTTGAAAAATTCCCAACCCTTACCTTTTCAAATATTTATTCTACTCTATTTTCTCTCTCTTCTCCTTCTGAGATTCCAATTACACAGAGGTTCATCCAGGCAAAACTGGACAAGGACACCTTAGGAGGGAATCCAGGAGAGGAACTAAAATATTTCTAAAGTATTCTTTTTTTTTTTAATTTTTTTTCTCCATTTTTATTTATTTTTGGGACAGAGAGAGACAGAGCATGAACCGGGGGGGGGGGGGAGGGGCAGAGAGAGAGGGAGACACAGAATCGGAAACAGGCTCCAGGCTCTGAGCCATCAGCCCAGAGCCCGACACGGGGCTCGAACTCACGGACCGCGAGATCGGGAGATCGTGACCTGGCTGAAGTCAGACGCTTAACCGACTGCGCCACCCAGGCGCCCCTAAAGTATTCTAAACTATTCTACCACATTTATAGAAATGGGAGCAGGGAACATCTAGGTGACCATGGAACAAAGGGACCATCATTGTCAAAGAAATAGTCTTTTATGTAAATGGGGAACCTCTTTGGCTGGGTGGCTGGAATCAGCCTATTTTTTCCACCGACTTTAAAATCAGACTTACTGGGTCAGCATTCTTACCAAGCTATTAACAGGACAGAGAAGAAATGCCCAAGTCACCTATG
This sequence comes from Prionailurus bengalensis, assembly GCF_016509475.1. NCBI lineage: Eukaryota > Metazoa > Chordata > Mammalia > Carnivora > Felidae > Prionailurus > Prionailurus bengalensis. Next base: position 175,992,737 of record NC_057343.1, on the reverse strand, counting down.
ATTATCGCCCTTTATACCATCATATGGTTTTCACAATTTCACTATATGTCTTAGAGAAAATTCCACATTAGGTCACATAGAATTACCTCATTATTTTTCAAGGCTTCATTGAAATACGCTGTTAAATGGATACAAGCTAATTCATTTCATCTTTACCCTACCAGTGGACATTTACAACTTCTTGAACTTATTGCTATTATGACAAATGTTTCAGTTAACATTATTTTTTTAATGTTTATTTATTTGTTTTTCAGAGAGAGAGAGAGAGAGAGAGCACAAGCAGGAAAGGGGCAGAGAGAGAGGGAGAGAGAGAATCCCAAGCAGGCTCCGTGCTGTCAGCCCAGAGCCTGGCACAGGGCTCGAACCCATGAACCGTGAGATCATGATCTGAGCTGACTGAGTCACCCAGGTGTCCCTCAGATAACATTATTGAGCCTGTGTAGTTCGTATCACCTTTTTAAAGGATTTTTTAGGGGTTCCTGGGTGGCTCGGTTGGTTAAGCGGCCGACTTCGGCTCAGGTCATGATCTCACAGCTTGAAGGCTTGTGAGCTCGAGCCCCTCATCGGGCTCTGTGCTGACGGCTCAGAGCCTGGAGCCTGCATCCGATTCTGTGTCTCCCTTTCTCTCTGCCCCTCTCCTGCTCATGCTCTGTCTCTCTCTCTCTCCTGCTCTCAAAAATAAATAAACATTAAAAAAAAATTTAAAGATTTTTTTAAAGCAATCTCTCCACCCAACATGGGGCTTGAACTCACAACCCTGAGATCAAGAGTTGCATGCTCTACCAACTGAGCCAGCCAGGTGCCCCTGTATTCTGTATCATAAGCAAGAATAGTTGGGAGCTTTTGTTGGTATCGTTTTAACTTTTCTTTTTTCAGCCCTCAGCTGTACCTGATCGGGTCCACCGTGCTCCTCAACTTACAACCCAGCATGATTATTGCCCACACAGAAACCTCTCTTTAACTTTCTCTGTTTTTGTTTCTCCCTGACCTCTTCCTCATCGCCATTGTTCTCGCCCCAGGCACCCGCCCTCTTGTGTGCAACGTGCGTCCGTCCCATCCATCCTTCGCCGTTCGTTCACATCGTGACGCATCTGTTCAAACAAGTGCTGTTGTCTGAGTCACTAGTATATTTATATGCATTCGGTTATGCTTTAAATTCATGCTTTTTTCTTATTTTAGGCACAGTATGTTTTGGGAAGCATTGCGTCCTGCGGCACGTACATCCAGCTCATTTCTTCTGACCACTCCCTAGAGTCCAAACTTATGTAACGACAGCAGTAGGAATACCCCCGGCGGCAGAAGGGCTGGATCAAAGAGTTGACGCCCGCTACAGCCTGGTAAGATCGTGCTAAGATATTTTCAACATGGTTGTACTCATTTCCAATCACAACAGCAGTGTAAGGGTTTCTGCCTCCTGACATTCTTGCCGGAAATAGGAATTACCGAATACTTCAGCATTTACTAGCCTGCTGAATGCAAATGGTATTTTCTTGTCTTCTAAACTTGCGTTGCCTGAACGATCAACCTCCACGAGCCTAATTTCCTTTACTTGCCAGTCACTTGTGTTTCTGTTTTATCACATATTTCTTGTTCCAATATAAAGCCTTCCAACGTCCTCAGCTTGGCAGCATTATTGGAATTTCAAACTCGCAACTCGGGCGATGATCAAAGTTGAGGTCATCAGTGGGTATCAGTGATTTATCTATTTTTAAAAGTCTGCGATGGTATTGAGCAGATTAAAAGCTTATGTGCCTCATGGTTCCTGGGGCCAATAAAATGATTGTTTGGATGGATGTCTGTGTTGTAGAATTGTAGACTGTGGGCAGGAAATCAAGCTAACCGAAACGTATGACCAAGGGTCACGGAGGGGCCATTTTGGTTCAACTGTGATGTGGGTTGGCAGCTCCCCCTTGGTCTCAAAGCTCAGCCGTATGCCCACTCCCTGTTCATCGGGCTCATTTAACTTGTCTTGGATCTTTGTGGAGAATCAGACACACGACGTGTCAGGACACATCTAGTACATTAGAAGGATTCCTCTGAGCTTCTCCACTCCCCCTCTCCTGCCAGACTTCTCCTCTTTGTTGGAGACAGAATACCTCCCTTCTAGAACAGGCCTCAGGCCTCCTTCCCCTTTGTCAGTCTTTGTGGATTGGTCCTAATGCTCCATTAAGGCTCCACCTCCTTCACTGACAACTTGGCATTTGCCTGATGTCACATCTTCGGAGTCCTTAAGACAGGCAAGGGAGGTGAAAGAGAGGGCGATGTGGGAGGAGGAAGGACAGCCAATCTTCGTCACACAGCGTCTGTCACGCGGAGACTGAATCAGACCCTGGCCCTTGATGGTTGCCAATGTCTGTCCGGTCAGCCTCTTGGCAAGGCTGCATTTGCCTTCAGGCTAACAGCAAACGCCCTGGGTCACTGGAGCTGGCACGGTGCCTGCTCAAACATGGTGACCACCGGTAGCATAGAAGGCAAGCTGTGCCATATAACGAACACCTACAGGGCAGGGCCCTTGGGTCTGCTGAGGACCCAGATGGATCTGGGTATAAAAGTTTGGAGTGGAGCTGAGAATTCTGAAGGGCGAGAAAAGGTAACGCCTCTGGGGCCTTCTCAGGGGAAGGCAGAGAAAGAAATACTTGGTGGGGCCACGGCCAGAAAGGGTCTTGGAGGAGAGAATGTGTCATGGGGGTTTGAAGTTGGTGGGAGCAGACCGGGCAAGGTAAATCCCCTACTCCCATTCTCTCCCATTCTCTACTCAACCTCAGTAAAGTGACGCACTCATGCGTGTGTGTGTCCAGAGGCTGTAGGAAGAATAATGATGATTTTATATAAATATAAATATAAATATAAATATAAATATAAATATAAATATACACACACACATGCATCACATACACACACGCATGCATGTGTGTGTATGTGTGCAATATATGCATGTGTGTGTGTGTGTGTGTGTGCACCTAATAAGGGCCAGGAACTATGCATTTCATGGATAACCTCATTTAGTCTACATAACATTCACATAAGATATTTTTACCCTCAATTTGCTTCGTGGTCATACTTTTATATTATGACATTATGGTAGGATATTATTATTTTTGCAATGGCCCCAGTAAATTACTGTTTTCTCTATGTCAGCCAGGACTCGATAGTTTTGCAAAGAACAGCAGCCTGCTGGATTATTTGACAAAAGGTGGTTTCTTCGTAGGTTAAAGGAAGTGTCACGGCAAACAAAAGCAGGAGATGAATTGGGTCTCATGGGAAGTGAGTCATGGGGCCACCCCTCCCTTCGTCTCCATCCCGGGCTATGTGGCTTCTCTGCCGATCTGTTCTCTTCTTCAGCCTTTCTCTGAAGATGCGTTTCCCACTGCCACCTTTCCAGCTCGCACTTGGGGAAAAACAGGTGCCGCGTCCCAGTTGTGGGCTTATCAAGGCCTCCCTGGAGATTTTGTGTCTCCTAGCTCCTGTCCTGATCGGAAAGAATCTGACTGGCTCCTCAAGGTTCAGGGGTGGCTCAGTCCGTTAAGCATCAGACTTCAGTTCAGGTCATCATCTCCCGGTTCGGGAGTTCGAGCCTCTCGTTGGGCTCTGTGCTGACAGCTCGGAGCCTGGAGCCTGCTTCAGATTCTATGTCTTCCTCTCTCTCTGCCCCATCCCCATTCATGCTCTGTCTCTCTCTCTGTCTTAAAAATAAATAAAACATTTAACAAAATTTTTTTAAATGGCCTAAACCTAAATGTTCACATAACTAAAGGGCTCAGGGGTCCTCTAGTGCAGCCGTACTCAGAGGCATCAAACAAGGTCATCCAAACTTAGTGTCATTCATTTGGTGGCTCTGTTTCCTTCATTGCTTTCTGCACATAACGTGTTTTTTCGTGATCTTCCGCCCTCTGCCTCGATGCACCTTCCCCTTCTGGCTGACAAACTCCTAGGCACCCTTCAAAGCCCAGGTCAAATGCTGCTACCGCTCCATGCATTATACTGGCTGGCTGTAAGGCTCCATGCAGAGTTAATTTCTCTTTTTCACGGTCCCCCAAACCTGAATTTATTCATATTATAGCATAATAGTCACTGTACTATGTTATTAGGATGTGTGTGTGTGTGTGTGTGTGTGTGTAAATGTGAGAGAGGGTAGGGATCTCCAAATCTGTGCTTCTCTTTACCCTGGTCACATGGTTCAATCACGAATTCTAGTCCCCTTTAATTTCGGGGGGGCCCCTGTTCAGGCTCGGTGCCCCAAATATCCTGCATGATCCTTTACACCGTCCCTCTCCCCTTATCCATGTAAAGGATTTGAGTCAGTGCTCCGAGGCCTTAGAAGGTGGCAGAGCCACTGTATGAAAGGATCCCGAATGCCTGAATGACCCCATGGAGCAGAACGTCCCCAGCTTTCACTTATGATTGCGCGACACGCCGTTTCAGAACTTAGTGGCTTAATACAAGGGCCATTTGTAATTGCACACAGCGCTGCAGGGGGGGCTGGACTTGGCTGGGTAGTTCAAGCACCATCAGCGGGTGGGTTGGCTGGGGGCTGGGTTCAGCTAGGACGCTGGGATGCAGGGCTCCTCTCTTTTTTCCAGGTAGGACCTCTCCCTTTGCACATGAGCTCTCCTGAGGTCCTTCACTGGTCTCCCCAACAGCATACCCAGACTTCTCCTCCGGAGATCGTGGCTCCCGAGAGTCTGAAAGTGGAATCTACCAAGCTTCCTAGAGCTTAGGCTTGGAATGGACCCAGCATCACTTCTACTGGATTCTATGGGGCAAGTCCCAGGGCTACACAAAAGTGTGAGTACTGAGAGGCGTCTCTTCTTGGGGGCCACCGATAGGACAGGTCCCACAGCTACTAGTTGGTCACAGCAACAGCCTAAGCTCACAAGTCAATGCCAACAGGTCAGTGCTTCCCAGAATTTGTCCGTCTTTTGCTGTCTTCACATTTTCGCACTTTCTGTGTGCCATCTTTAATATTATCTACTTAATGTTCCCTTAAACCAGTTAACGTTAAAATACAGATAAATTCGGGGCGCCTGGGTGGCTCAGTTGGTTGAGCGTCTGACTTCCGCTCAGGTCACGATCTCGCGGTCTGTGAGTTCGAGCCCCGCGTCGGGCTCTGGGCTGATGGCTCAGAGCCTGGAGCCTGCTTCCGATTCTGTGTCTCCCTCTATCTCTGCCCCTCCCCCGTGCATGCTCTGTCTCTCTCTGTCTCAAAAAATAAATAAATAAAAATAAAAAATAAAATAAAATAAAATAAAATAAAATACAGATAAATTCATTGAAACGTAAAACTTTGTATTACCACTGTACAGACAGGGCTGAAAGTTCAACTCCTATTAGAATAAGCTCATGACCATTAAAAAAAGCGTTCATCAACATACCCTCTAAAGTCACCTCAAAATTATCAGGGATGGGCCAACACCAGCTTGGAGTCACAGAGATGCTCAGTGAATTTGGTCGAATTGAAATTTTTTGGAGTTTACTTCTGCTTCTCCATAATTTATACCCACTAGATTCCACCTCAGCCCCGTCTAACTGCCCTTTGATATTTGAAGAGTTCGCAAGGACATTTTCTAGTGCCCGAATATTCCAACTACTTCAGTGTAACCTGTTTCCTTGAAGCAGCCTAGCAATGAGCAGCAAAGTGCACGAACCAACTCAAGATACGAGACTACTCTTAACACTCCCTGCTGTGTATGCCCTTTGCCTCGGGTGGCTGCTAGGAGAGAGGCTGCAGAAGGGAAGGTGTGGGTCTTTTCTCAGTGGTGACGGCGGCCAGTGCCTTTATCTCAAGCCTGGCTCTGTTTCCGTGTTCTGTTACCTCTCCCTGTCCCACGTCCCCCTGAGTCACCAGGGCTTGGAGGCATCGCTCCAGAATTCACCCCACCACAGAGGTTTCATTCCAAATGCTTCCCACTCGGGCTCAGACACCGTCACCCCCTTTTGCTTGCTCGTCTCCGGTTCTTCCCTCGCCCTCACTCTCTCTTCCCCTCTCTCATTCTTTTCCACCACTGAGGCTCTGCCTTTCCTGAGCTCCTCTCCTGAAAGCTCAGAGTAAACCCGAAACCCAGAATATACGAGACCTATGTTTTCCTTGTGGGTGAAGCGGCCTGTGCCTCTGCCCGCTTTATGCTGCAGAAATGGGAATGGCTCGATTGGAATGTTCTAGAACGGAGACCCCTGGACACTAAGGAGTTGGGACATGTTATAAGTAGGAGGGCATCACTGAGCAGTTACTGATTTGCCTCTGCTTCTGATTCCAAAGAAAACTTCCTTTGATTTCTTTTTTTTATTAAAAAAAATTTTTTTAAGTAGTCTCCACGCGCAACGTGGGGCTCAAACACAGAACCCCCAAGTCAAGAGTGGCATCCTCTGACAGCTGCTCTGTAAACCCCCGACTCAGGGACCTTGGAAGTCTGGCTGGGAATGTCGTCAAGAAGAATCCCCTCGTGAAGCACCTGATTCTTGGGGTTCGGGGGTCATGCTCTGTGAAGCAACTGATACCCAAAAAAGGAGAGCCTCACTCTGTAAGGGGGGCTGCTTGTTAGCTATGCCTCCCCTCCCCCACCCTGCCTTGGGACCAGAGCTCCGCAGAAGCTTCCTACCAACTGCTGGAACCAGGCTGAGAATCTGCGTGCGAAAGCCCACCCCAGGTGCTGCTGAGGGGGTGGGTCCAGGCCAAGGTCGGAGCAATTCGATCTTAATTTACGACTTGACAATGGGGGCTCAAAAGGTCCACCCGGTTCCCCAGCAAGTCTTAACTCACATCTGCTGGGCGGTGGGCTGCGGACTAGACCCTGGAACACAGGGGGGAAGTCAAGAAAGGGGCGAGCTCTCAGCTTGCAGTGAGGGCGCGGCCAGCGGGAGCCCCACCTGGAAAGATGGGCCTGGGTGGCCGTGGGCTGCCGACGCCCTCCAGTGGTCGCACGCGGGAACCACAGGCACATCCCTCTTGGGGACTCTGGTTCTTGGCTCCTCACTGGCCGCTAGGGCCACTTGCGACTGGGTAGGAAATAAGATTTGGATCAGTGGCACCTGTGCATGCAGTTCACCGGGTGATGTGGAAAGTTCAGGGACCCTGGAGTCCAAGAGACCTGCGTTCAAACTTTCTTCCATCATCGTCTGCCCCGGTACAAACATTTAACCTAGAATTCTGAGTCCCATTTTTCAGATCTGCAAAATGGGCATAATGGAAGGGGAACATCCCACTCCTGGGAGATCTTGAACTCATTTCGTACTCTCCCTCCTTGATCCTGTGTTTTTGGTACCCACCCCCCCCCCCCCCAGGATCCATCTTTGTCTTCAGTGACAATGGCCCTCCCCAGATGTGGCTGAGAAGGCTTGAGTGTCCTCCGTGAAGGCAAAGGCCAGTGTGCCCTCAAACAGAGACCGGCCCCTGTGCAGCCCTAGCCCGGCCTCCGTGAGCCCCCCCTGACCTTGTCCTGGTGGTGGAGGGGATGCTCCGGTCCCTGCGGCTCACCTCCCCCTTACCATCCTTACTCCCCCTTCCTTCCTCCAGCCCGTGCAGTGTCTTCTGCAGTCTGGGGGGGCTGGGAAATTGGATTTCCAAATGTGCATCACCACAACTGTTCTGCTTTGTACTTATCACTGGCTTTTGAACTTAAAAGTCCGGTAGGCATCTGACTTTGGCTCAGGCCACGATCGCGTGGTCTGTGAGTTCGAGCCCCGCGTCAGTCTCTGTGCTGACAGCTCGGAGCCTGGAGCCTGCTTCCCATTCTGTGTCTCCCCCTCTCTCCACCCCTCCCCTGCTCGCGCTCTGTCTCTCTCTGTCTCTCAGAAATAATCATTAAAAAAATTTTTAAAGTGGGATTTGGGGTTCTGATCCCACAGTGACCTCCTGCACCGGAGGCTGGCAGGCTGAGTGGGGAGCACAGCCCTCGGGGCACGAGTGAGACCCCACCGGAGTGCCGAGCTAAGGGAAACACGTCACCTGGCGAGTGCAATGTCGCCTTGCAGAGGCGCACGAAGGGCCAGGGGGACTTTGCAAGGCAAGCGGCTGACGCAGGATGGGTGCTCCATTCCCTCTTCCTTCAAACTAGCTCGTTGGACACACATTTTGTTTTTTTACTTCAGATGGAAGTTTCTTGTGTCGTTTTCTCTTTCAAAACAATGCAGACAATGGAGGCTGTCAGCTAACTGTCATCGTTGCCCGTGGAGGGACTGCCCTGGGTCAGGCACCTGCTAGGGGTTGAGGATACTGTGGGAATACGTGGCCCTGCACGAGGGAGCCACAAACACACCCACAGGTAAAGACGTAAACCGCTGGTGCTGCAAGGTGCTAGAAAGAACATTCCGAGGGGCTGACGGGACAGGCTGAGCCCCGTGGGCACCCAGGGCAGGAGCCGTGCAGCTCTGTGCCCACGGTGTCCTCGTCGGCCTAGAATCCAACAGTTGAGTTTGGCCGCTAGTGACTGGGTGGTTGCCACATTCGTTTAGGGTCTGGTCAGCCTCCACCACCTGGCAGGAAACTGGCTACAGGTAGGGTGTTCTGCAAGGTCTGAGCACAGGAAGGTCCCCGCAGCGGTACTGGTTTCCTGCCACTCTGTCCTCTTGTCTGTAGAAGAGGTCAAGGTCATTGAAAATGAAAATGCATGGGGAGCCAGAGTGGAGTTTCCGCAGCCAGTGCCAGAGTGCCTGGTGCAGGGTGGAGAGGTGCAGGAGGCTGCCCGCTGGGGGGTTCACAGTGGAACAGTCTGAGCACCCCTGTGCTCCTCCCACCACAGGACCTTGGCACCTGCCACTCCTCTGCCCGGAGTTCCCTGCCCTGGGTTTTCTGTGGCTGGCTCCTCTGCACCCTGCGGATCTTAGCCCAGCTGTTCCCTCCCCAGAGACACTCTAGTCACAGCCAATCCTGCATTGGCTGTACTCCATTACCTCTGCATCCTCTACTCCATCACCTATTTTATTCCCCTTACAGCTCACAGCTCTATTCGAAAGCTGTGGGTTTCTTCCTGTCACTCGACGCGTGGAACTGTATGGGTTCCTTAGACACAGTGCTTGCTGGGTTTCCTCTGTCCTCAGCCCTTAGGACCGCTTCTGACATATGCAAGCCCACGATACACATGTGCTGAATGAATGAATATCTGTCTTCACTCTTAAAATATCACGTCACCTAAGATTTGTCTTCCTTCTATAATCTCCTTCTCTTTGGGTTCCTTAAAAAATAAAATTGAGCTCTGTTACAGCAAAAAAGAAAAATCTAAAAAATAATGGTCTCACTGTAAACATTCTTCGTGGATTATTCATCTCCTCGTCCAGCCCCTGGCAGAGTAAAGAGTCAGAATGGCAAATGCTATTATTCTTTCAAATGCCTTCTCTTTGTTTCCCTAACTACAAAACTTAAGCATGTCCTTGCATAGAAATCATGCAAAATACCTGATAGAACAAAGAACGAAACAGAAATTACCCTCGATCCCAAAGATAATAAGACAAGCACCGCTTAGGCTTTGTATCCAATGTGCGTGTACATCTTTTAAAAAATACAGCTCTGAGTACGTATTTGCACATACAGTCGTATTTTCTGACTTTTTAACTTAACATTACCTCAAGGAACGTTTGTCCCTGTCACCACAAAGTTGTTTTAGGAAATGTTTTTAACGGTTGTTCAGTATTTCATCCTATCACTTCATGGTTTTACTCCTATGTCAGGTGTTTTCCTTTTTTTCTCCCGTTTAAAGATGATCCTTTGAGGAGCATCCCGTGCGTCTGAGATTTCGTTCCTACCTGAGATTATTTCTGTTATGGACTGAATGGCTGTGTCTCCCTCAAAATTCATACATTGGAATCCAATGTGAAGGGAACTTTGGGAAGTGATTGCAATTAGATGAGGTCGCGAGGGTGGGGTCCTCATGAATGGGACAAGCGCCCCTATGAAAAACACGAAAGGGGGCACCTGGGTGGCGCAGTCGGTTAAGCATCCGACTTCAGCCAGGTCACGATCTCGCGGTCCGGGAGTTCGAGCCCCGCGTCGGGCTCTGGGCTGACGGCTCAGAGCCTGGAGCCTGTTTCCGATTCTGTGTCTCCCTCTCTTTCTGCCCCTCCCCCGTTCATGCTCTGTCTCTCTCTGTCCCAAAAATAAATAAACGTTGAAAAAAAAAATTAAAAAAAAAAACACGAAAGAGCCTGTTTCTTCTCTCTGTTCTCCACTACAAAGAAAAGACAGCAGACCTAGAAGATCCTCACCAGTCACCAGGTCCGCTGGCACCTTAATCTTCGACTTCCCAGCCTCCAGAAGCATGAGAAGTAAATGTGTGTGGTAGTAAGCACCCCCTGTCTGTGGCAATTTGTTCTAGCAACCCACACAGACTAAGGCATCCCCCTTGGCTATACTTACAGAGGTCAATAATGTTATAAAGGATAAGAACATTTTTCAGGCTCCAGATCGATACTGTTCTCCAGAAAAATTGTGCCAAATTAAATGTCCGTCTGCAGCATCTGTGTTCTAGCCAATTAGTTATTTGTACGCAAACTTTTTGAAGGTCTCTGTGTGCATTTCAGAAGATCCACAGACCTCACATGAAGAATGCTGCATTATGTAAACAGCAGGAATGGATAAGCTTAAAATAAAACAAAATGACGTAGCTGGTTCAAAAAAAAAAAAAAAAAAGAAAAAGAAAAAGAAAAACATCTCCACGGACCAGAATCAGAAGAGAAATTCTTGGTGATGCTGGAAGAGGTATGGGCCATGTATCAGAAGGAATGGCTGAGAGTTCAAGTTCTATAAGATGAAGGGACAGAAGTGGTCCCATAAGGCAGGTGCAAGGTTCAGGTTCATTGCTTGAAGCCAGAGGTCTGGAGACATCCCGGTGCCTTTGAAAAGGGGTTGGGATACTCTGTGGTCTGGTGTGCCATACTTCTGTGCTCTTTTTTTTTTTTTAATTTTTTTTTTCAACGTTTATTTATTTTTGGGACAGAGAGAGACAGAGCATGAACGGGGGAGGGGCAGAGAGAGAGGGAGACACAGAATCAGAAACAGGCTCCAGGCTCCGAGCCATCAGCCCAGAGCCCGACGCGGGGCTCGAACTCACGGACCGTGAGATCGTGACCTGGCTGAAGTCGGACGCTTAACCGACTGCGCCACCCAGGCGCCCCCTTCTGTGCTCTTAATCTGGGATTCAAATCCCCTTTACGGTTCTCTTTACCTCCTTCTGGCCAATCTTTCATTACTCCAATCCCCAATTAGAATCAATGCTTCTAAACAATGAACTTCTTTCAAATTCCTGTGTGTTTACTGTCTCCAGCCTGGACCCTGAATAATTCACAAGGCTTTGACTTGGCCAGGAGAAAGATAGAAATACGAATTAACTGTTGATGTTTTTAGAAAGACAGGTTAATTGTGTAATTGAAAATGCAAGGGGCGCCTGGGTGGCTCAGTCAGTTGAGCATCTGACTTCGGCTCAGGTCACCATCTCACGGTCTGTGAGTTCGAGCCGTGCGTCGGGCTCTGTGCTGACAGCCTGGAGCTGGAAGCCTGCTTCAGATTCTGTGTCTCCCTCTCTCTGCCCCTCCCCTGCTCATTCTCTGTCAAAAATTTTTAAAAAATCAAAAAAAAAAAAGAAAATGAGAGAGTAACCACTAAAAGAATGGAAATGCAATGCATAGCCTCTCAACTAGCAGAAGGGAGAAAAGAGGATGGAAAACTTTATTGAAACAGCAGAAGGCATAAAAATACTGATGCTGGAAAAAGTTGTTAAGAAATTGAAGAATCACGCTTTCTGAATGTAGTTCATTGTATAATTCCAAATATGCAAAACGATATATGTTGTTTATTGATGCACAAATTAGCAAATGCATAAATTCTCAGCAGCGACTGACTCTGGAGAGGGGATAAAACGTACAGGATCAGGCTGTGGTCCCCTGTGGTCATACTCAAATCTATGCTTTACTTGTTAAAAAAAAAAAACTGGGGGCGCCTGGGTGGCGCAGTCGGTTGGGCGTCCGACTTCAGCCAGGTCACGATCTCGCGGTCCGGGAGTTCGAGCCCCGCGTCGGGCTCTGGGCTGATGGCTCGGAGCCTGGAGCCTGTTTCCGATTCTGTGTCTCCCTCTCTCTCTGCCCCTCCCCCGTTCATGCTCTGTCTCTCTCTGTCGCAGAAATGAATAAACGTTGAAAAAAAAAATTAAAAAAAAAAAAACTGAAGCAAATACAACATCATGTTAAGATCTAATAAAGCTGGGTGATGAATATGAACTATTATTCTCTATTGTTGCTACATATGAAATACTACACAATTGAAACATGTGATACGGACCTCTGTGGGTTAAAGGCACTTGTGTGTCAAGGAGGGAGGCTATTCAAGGCGCCAATGGGAAGCTTGATTGATCTTTCTTGATTTGAATTGGAGCGACCTTGCAACTTTTTTTATTTTATTTTTTTTTTAATTTTTTTTTCAACGTTTATTTATTTTTGGGACAGAGAGAGACAGAGCATGAACGGGGGAGGGGCAGAGAGAGAGGGAGACACAGAATCGGAAACAGGCTCCAGGCTCCGAGCCATCAGCCCAGAGCCCGACGCGGGGCTCGAACTCACGGACCGCGAGATCGTGACCTGGCTGAAGTCGGCCGCTTAACCGACTGCGCCACCCAGGCGCCCCGTGACCTTGCAACTTAATCACGCTGAGGCTTGGATTCTCCTTTGATGGGAAAATAATTCCCATTTGCGTTTTCTTTCCAGTTTGGGGTGGGTAAGGATGGAAAGGAGAGAGTTCAGTATTCCCCAGTTTTTGGTTTGCAAGGCATTTGGTCCCTTTTGCCTGTTTCTGATCTTCTACCTGGTCTCAACTCCTGCCATTCGTCCCTACTCTGTGCCTACTTTACAGCAATGACAAGCGTCTTCTTGTTTCTGAAATGCCATGCTGCTTCATGCCTCTGGGCCTTTGCACATGCTGTCCTGTCTCCTTGCAATACCATTTCCCCTTCCCTTCCTGGCAAGCTTACCTGACAGATGAAGCATCCTCCTCTCCGAAGCCCTCCCCCTGAGTGGAGTTAGTTACCCTTCACTCCACATCCTCAAAAGACTTTGCCAAGCGCCAACCACCCCCCCCCCCCGCCAAGACACATGTGCACACCATGCGTGTTCGAGGTCCCTACTACATCCGCGCTCTTCGAACACAAGGGCTGTGTTGTGGTTGCACAAAGTTATGCATTATCCCTACTGTTCATTGAGCACCAGGCAACAGATTACATGTAAGCACGTCAGCAATCACCTTCTATCCCGTAAGTGAGGGAGTCAAGTCTCTGGCAGTTTCAGCAACTTGCTAAAGCCATACACATGGACAAAGGTAGAGCCCAGTTGAAGTATCTACGTTTGTCTGATTCCAAACTCACACTGTTCTGTGCTGCCCCTGGGTCTTACTCATCTCTGGGTCTCCAGAGTCTGGGACACGGCCAAGCGCAGAGTAGGCCCTAATAAATATTTGATGAGTGAATGAAAGGATAAGTGAATGCATGAGTGAGTGAGCAAGCCCAGGAACCGCTGGAGGCAGAAGGTATTTTATGCAGATTGCATACCAGAAAGAGCACGTTTATAACTTGTGTGTGGCGAGCAGATAATATTAATTGGTGGATTATTTCTTCTCTGCGCTTTAATAATGCCCCCCCCCTTTTTTTTTAACCACAAAAGGGCATCTGGGGCTAGAAAACCGTGCATTTCGCTACTGATGAAAATGATTTAAAATCTAATACGAATGTCTTCAAATAAGGAAACCGGGCAAGTGCAAGACACAGCAGGAAACGGAATGTAGAAACGGAGGTAACACAAATAGGATCTGAAATATTTGGGTCTTATACACGAGAAACCGAAGAACAAAGGCCGCTCGCTTCAGCTTTGCTTGGCAAGCCAATTAAAAAGGCGAAGGACCGAGCAATGATGCTTGGAGTCTTAACAAAGTATATGTGGTGTTTCAAGAGGTCCTTTCATCTGGAGACCTCAAAGCACTTAGCGAATTCTTTTCCCTCTTGCTGAGAAAGGAAAGAGCTCCAGGTGAGCCCTGGGGAACCACGGGAAATCCGCGGAGGGGCTGAGGCTCACGTTTAGACAGGCAGGAAAGTGTGTGCTGTCTCTAAAATGATGCATGAGCCACTCGTTCTCGCAACGGGCTCGTTTATTCCGCGTAATAGGGTGCAAAGGACCCGCCCTGACCTTGGGCGTTGGGGAACCACCTGATGGAGCCACCCATACTGGCTCTGGCACTTTCTACTTGACCAACTCCAGACGTGGCAGTGGCTTCCCTGCTTTGAGCCGTTTCCTCATCCAGGTGCCCATTACATCTGATATTATGTGTCTTCATTTTATAGATGAGCAAAACCGGTCTCTGAGAAGTGTAGGGTCCTGCTCAAGGTCACAGAGGTTAAAAAGTAATGTGCTACAAGTCAAACTCCGGCCTCTCTGGCTCAGTCCCATATGGTTCCCCTACTCCTCTATCCCGTGTTCCTGCCCCATTCCTCTGTATCCTCATAACCCAGCACCAAGATGGCACAGAGCAGATGCTATGGAATGTTGTAAAGACGGAAAGAGATGCCTATGTCGGGGCCCCTCACGGTCACACTTTGCAGCTCACCAGCCTGAAGAAGGGAACAAGGCCAACCTATTTTCATCGATATATTTTTTTTAATGCTGAACGTGCCCATTTAACCAACGATTTGGGCATTAAGGTGACACGCCCAGCATTTACACTTAGAATGATCGCTTGGTACTAATAGACATTCTGTGTATCAGTCTTCAGAGTCAACACCCAAATTATTGCCCCACATTGGTCGTTGGTAACTTAGAAGATGATCAATTTTTAAACTCTGCTGGTTTTTCTAAAGCGACACATTCACATTTTAATAAGCGCCTTCCAGGAAGATGTGATAACTGTAAGAATTAAGACCCCTGGGTGCACACTAGTTGGGGGAGATTTGAGCTGCGCTCTCAAAGCAAGGTGGCCTTCCTTGTTCATGGACTGGCTGGCTCTCCTGTGGTCAACATCTCTTCACATGCAGAATACAACTCTGACCACTAGGTGGCGGGGTTGTAAAGCCAAAGACCCAAGGCAGACAGACTCCAGGGCCAGAATCTCTAGTCACACTAAGAGATCATAGCAAAGCTTGCTTTCTGACAACTTTGAAGTTTGGAGGCAAAAGAAACTTCTTTCCCTTCTAAATAAATTCTTCTTTTGCAACCAGAAGCTAAGTGTTCAATACAAATCTGGCATTTCCTTCCCCTGAGTAAACTCCTTTAGTCTCCATCTACCTATCCACTAATTTATCAACCCAGTCAACCACCCATTTTTCCATCCATCCACCCATCCATCCACCCATCCATCCACCTACCCATCCATCCATCCATCCATCCTTCCATCCATCTACCCACCCACCCATCCATCCACCCATCCATCCACTTATCCATCCATTCATCCATCCATCCATCCATCCATCCTTCCATCCATTCATCCATCTACCCATCCACCCATCCATCCACCCATCCATCCACCTATCCATCCATCCATCCATCCATCAATCCATCCATCCTTCCATCCACCCATCCATCCATCCACCCATCCATCCACCCATCCATCCACCTATCCATCCATCCATCCATCCATCCATCCATCCATCCACCTATCTATCCATCCATCCACCCATACATCCACCCATCCATCCACCTATCCATCCATCCATCCACCCATCCATCCATCCACCTATCTATCCATCCTTCCATCCATCCATCCACCCATCCATCCATCCATCCATCCTTCCAACCCACCCATCCATCCTTCCATACACCCACTAAATATGTATGAACACCTTATGTGTACTGGATACTGTGCTCAGCACTGGGGATAAAGCAGTCAACAGACAAACCCAGAATTCACTCTCAATGAGCTTATATCTGAATGGGGAAAGAGAGTCATTAAACCAATGATCAGACAAATAAATAGATAATCACATTGGTTGTGTGGTTATGAGGCAAAGCCTCGCATCGCCCTCAGGGGCCTGGCTCCTGATGAATGCATTAACTAAAAAAAATGGGATGGGGTGGGGGTGGGGCTTCTAGGCAGAGCAAAGAGAATATTACAAAGGGGCTGAAGATGAAAGAAGTATGGTGAGGTCAAAGCAGGCCTGCAGCTGGGAGAGAGCAGGGGCGGGGAAGAGAGACGTAGGCAGGGGCGGAGTCATGGAGAGTCATGGAGAGGCTTATTATTATCATTAGGGTTTTCTTCTGTGTGCAGTGGGAAATCTTGGGGTGATGTCCGTCCTCTGAACCTGTCCCACGGCCTCACCTCCCGCATGAACCTCACCATCAGGTGTTTCCACGACATGGGCTCTTTTCTTCCCTCGGATCTCTTTACTTCTTGTCCCTGGGGCATGCACTTGAACTCACCTTCCAACTCGTCACTCAGATTCTAATGCACTCCTCAACCTGGTGGTGGGAGATGGCTCGGCACACAAAAACCCCACCCTGGCAGAGCACTGGGGCTCCGATAAGGAGTCCTCACTTGAGACAGCAGGAAATTGGGAGGGAGGCGGGCAGGCAGGGACGGAGTTGGGTGTGAAGGCTGAAGTCTGAGTCGGGCAGAGGAAGTGGGGTCAGGAAAGGGATCACCGAGCACCCATCCGGAATGAGCCCTAGCATCTCTTGCTTTTCCTGTACCAACAGGACCGGGGCTGCTTATCTGATGAATAAACCGAAGAAAAAAAAAAAGCAAACAAGACTGAATGTAACACAGGAAATTAAAAACACATCAAATAAGACTCCTCAGATGTAGATCATATTCTCTTGATCACTTCAAGGGGGTTTGCTGAGGTGTCTTTTTTTTTTTTTTTTTTTTTTGACCAGACTTTGCACAGACAGCAGAGTAGAGGTTTTCTCTGATTTCTGAGCCAGGTTCCATCACAGAGGTACCTCTGATGCCCTGGGGGTGCCCACAGGTGGCCCCTCCATTTCCCCCAGCTTTGCTTTTCTTGCTCAGAGGCTGAGGATAATAATAATCTACATGACCGCCAACAGTAGAGGCTGTTGTGAGTCCAAAATGGGTTTGGGGGATGTGAGAGGGTTCCATGAATCACTTTCCAAATTCAAACATCAAAACTACACTTTTTCAGAATAATCCCAGTTTGTTCTGCCCTCCTTCTTTTTGCTTTATTCTCCAGGGACTCAGAGAGTTTAGATTTAGGTGGGAAATGAGGCTAGGGCTACGGTTAGGCTAGCGAATGTACTGGATTGATTAGGAAGTTGAAGTGTGCAGAATGGGGGTGGATGGAGGGACAGAGGGCTGGGAAGAAAGAGGGATAGATGTGTCCATCCTCTGCCTTCTTCCAGAAAGTGTTCTGGGCAGCTAGACAGGAGGGATTATAAAGGAAGCCGTGGAAGTAGGAAAAGCTATATGGTGCTCCCCAAGCTCTAAGATGCTCTGTGGTGCTCCTCTGTCATCAGAGAGAGGGGACAAGCCCCAACAGGGCCAAGGCACGATGGCGGGATCGGGCGCGACCCTCAGGCAGACTCCGGTTTAGTTTCCAGAATGGTCGCTACCTAGCCTTGGGATCTTTGGCCAGAAGATTTCATCTCCATAGAACTCCACGTGCGATGACACCCACCTTGCAGGGTCAGGTGTAAATGGCATGAAGTCACTTCTGTGCAATGCTTCATGCAGTGGGCATTATGATGGTGACCACAGAACCCATGCTGGGTCTGGGCATCTGGCTTGTCCAACCCAGACCATGGCCGTGCCTGGCACGTCTAATGAATTATGGGTTGAACCAGAGCAGCCCTGACCCCCCATCAGTCCAACCGCGTCATTGTACAGATGGGAAGACTAAGGCTCAGCACTGGGAGGGACTCACCCAAAGTAATGGCCTTCCTTTCACGCAAGATTTTCCCCGTGGTGATCCCTCAGGAGGGCTGGAAGAGCTCCTTGAGGTGAGACCAATTCTAGACCACACAGGCAAATGGGCAGGGCGGATTTATGTTACCTGGTTCCACGCCTCATCCTAACAGTGACCATCATTTATTGAACACTCACTGTACGCGAGGCAGGGCATCAAACACTCTCCAGGAGGTAGTTCATCCAGTTTTCCCATGGCCCTGCAAGGTGGATATCCTCATACCGAGTTTTCCAAACGAGGCAGCTGAGGTTCAGAGAGATTACATTTTCTCGCCAGAGATCGCACATCCGGGAAGTGACGAGTCGGGAAGCAAAACCACAGCTCGCCATGGTGCTTCGTGCTCTCTGCATTTACTACGAATCGCCCTTACCTGTGACTCTGCCCACTTAGCAAATGGAGGCACACGACAGCACCGTCACTTGGCCAAAGTCACAAAACCGGTAAGAAGAGGTGTGGGGATGTGAACCCTTGTCTGAACTGGTGACCTGCACTCTGGTGTCTCCAAGGATCCCCAGCCCCGAAGTCCCTCCTGTCAGGAGCATCACCCAGGCCTTTCTACATGCCACATGTGTCCCCTCAGCCCTTTTTACCTTCACTTTCTTCCTTGAAGTATGGGGCAGGCAAGTCTAGATTCAGCGAGGCTCTCTGTCCCTGCCGCATACCAGGTCTTTACTGGGATGAGGACTAGCGTCCTCATTTGTAAGATGGGGGCCATCGGGTTGAGCTCCCAGGCGTGTGGTGAGGCCGATTCCACAAGACGATGATGAAGAACACCTCGGGGGAAGGTGGGGGTTCCACAAACCAGAGGTACATGGCCAGGAGGAAGCTACATTCAAACCAAGCCCCATGCTCTTTAAGAATTTCAAGGCTGCTTTGGGTTGGGCTTGTTCTAGACTCAGGGAAGCAGAGCATCCCAGACTTGCAGAACGCAGCACATAAAACAAACCGTTGTAGTAGTTCAGAGCAGTTGAGTTAATTAGAACAGACTTCCCGTGGGCGACCGGGGGAGGTGGAGAAATGGGGTCCTCCGGCTGCCCCAGCCTCACCCGCTGCAACCAGAGGTTGGGGGGTGGGGGGGGGGAGTATCATGTCACATCTGCAGCCCGCTCAGACTCTCTGTGGCACGTGAGTTGGAGAGCTCTGCAAACTCGCTGGGTGTGAGAATCACCTGGGGAGTTTGAAAAGACCCCGGGGGCCCAAGGCGCCCGGAGCAGTGACATCAGAATCTCTGTGGAGGCAAAAATCAGGCATCGGTGCCTTTTAAAGTTCCCCAGGTGCTCCCAATGTAGAACCCAGTGGGAGCACCTGCGATCCAAGGGGCCCATCTCTTTAAAACCACTCTCCGGGGCGTCTGGGTGGCTCAGTCGGTTAAGCGTCCGACTTTGGCTCAGCTCCTGATCTCGTACTTTGCGAGTTCGAGCCCCGTGTCGGCTCTGTGCTGACTGCTTGGAGCCTGCTTCGGATTCTGTGTCTCCCTCGTTCTCTGCCCCTTCCCCACTTGCACTCTGTGTCTCTCTCTCTTTCTAAAAAAAAAAAATAAACATTAAAAAAATAAAATTTAAAAAATAAAAACGTTCTCCTTTCTCCCCCAAAGTTAAGTGGGGCAGCTCTCCAAATGTTGAGGCCATGAGTTACGTGTAGGGGCTCCTTGGAGTCTGGAAGGAGGGCAGGTAAAACCCCGGACCCAAGGATTAACTTCTGCCATCAAGGAATGGGACAGCGAGGAGAGCCTCACAGCAAACTTATTAAAGAGGAAGCTCAATCGTTATTTCCCTCGGACGCTGGCCAAACCCCTCTCTCCAAGAATGGTATGCACAATCATTTTCTGCAATTCCATCACTGGTTTTGAGTACCTGCCATCGTGTATCTGAGGCTATGCTCGATGTTGGTGATGCAAAGTTGAATAAACCACGGTTAAGAAACTGAGATGTGTATGGGGAGGGGAGTAGAGAAATGACAGCGGGTGAATTAAGAAGGGGAATCAAGCCTATGAGAAGCCAAGGAAATGCTGCCTCACTTGGTCTAAAGCGAATGGTTCCCTGAGATAGCGATATTTCGACTGGGTTTCGAGGGATGTCTAGGAGTCATCTGGGGCGACGAGATTCTTGGTCGATGCCGTGCTTGGGAAAGAGCCAGGAGTTTGTCAGTGGAGACAGAGACAAGCTGAGTCTTGAGGGGTCTGGAATGCCAGGCTTACTTTGGACTTTATGCCGTAGGGGGTGAGGAGCCCCTGAAAGACAAGATGTGTGATCATTCTTTTCTTCCTGAGGTTGATAACCATTCTGCCGTGAGTCGAAAGCAATCGAAGCGTCAAAAGTAATGGATGACTGTGAATCACTTAAAGGATTTAACCAGAGCTACATAAAACATACAAAGCAAGCAGCGTGAGGAAACATCCAGCCCCAGATCATTTATCTGAAGTTTAAACACCCACACACACAGGGGCGCCTGGGTGGCTCCGTCGGTTGAGCGAACGACTTCGGCTCAGGTCATGATCTTGCGGTCCGCGAGTTCGAGCCCCGCGTCGGGCTCTGTGCTGACAGCTCGGAGCCTGGAGCCTGTTTCAGATTCTGTGTCTCCCTCTCTCTGACCGTCCCCTGTTCATGCTCTGTCTCTCTCTGTCTCAAAAATAAATAAACGTTAAAAAAAATTTAAAAAAATAAATAAACACGCACACAGAAATATAGTGTGTTCTTTAGAGCTACGTGATATGTATGGTAAAAGTCCAGCCTCACGCCTGGAAACCACAAGCAACAATTTCTGGATGGTGGTTCTCTTTGGGGAAGGAGGGAAGATTTGAAAGCAGGGAGAGATCGGTGCAGAGATCTGAGGCCAATGACAAAATGTTAAGATGTGTTAAACACAGGCGGTTAAAACCACGGCATGCGTTCTATTACTTTTCCCTCACTTTCTCTCTGTTAAAAATATTCACAGTAAACGTATTTTGAAAACAGAATCAGCAGTTCAATATTGTTCCCTCTGAAACCATCATCCCCCACTGAGTGTGCACTTTTTAGCGCCCATATGTCTTGCCGGGACATGCGTCTGGGGGAGACCCGTATCCAAAAATGTTCTCCACAGAGAATCTCGAAACAATTGATTTCATGGGTTTTAGAACACGTTTAAAGACACTCGGGGTAATAAAAGCTTCTCCTCGGCTCTGAAATTTGCTCCCTACTTTTTCCTTTCAGTTAGAAATATTTCCATGGTAACGGGCCTTGTCTTCAAAGCTCAGAGCCACACTTTGCGATTCGAATGGGGGGCAGAAACTATCTTCTGCCAAAAAAACGGACGGAGAACGAGGAAGCTTTCGCAGAAATAAAAGCCTTAATGCCCATCATCAACGTATAGTCGCGGCGACGTCTATCCACCATGTGTTCACTGCGTTTTGGGACATCTAGTAGCTCATTAAATCTTCCCCAACCACGTGCTATTTCCGCGTTACAAGTGATGAATGGAGGCTGACAGAAGCCAGGGGGCCTTGCCTGATGTCACGCTGGAAATACGTGGTCGAGGCCAGACTTGAGCCTGCTCCAACCTGCCCCAAAGTAGCAACGTCCCTCACCAGCATCGTGGCTTGCAAGACCTTTGTCGTTTGGTTAGGGTAAGTCCCCCGGAGCGGCACGATGTTTTCCTACAACTAAGAAATACCCAATACCGGATACCGTGCTGCACATGCTAAGAGTCAGGACAGATCACACACCGTACCTTTGCTTGGAGAATGTTTCCGATGGAGTGGTTCGAGTGTCTGAGACAGGGAGGGCACGTGGATTTGGTTCTGAATTTTCCGGAGAAGTAGTAAGTTCATATTGTTTGGGAAGCCCCGCCCCCCGGTATTTAACATCTGGCAGCAAATTCGAATTGTTTTCGATACACGCTGCAGGGCAAATGAAACATACCCGGAGGCCGGGCCAGCTGCCCCTTTGCCAACTCAGATTTGGGGGATGAGTGACCCCAGACGATTTTTAAGCGGAGAAATCCATGATCTGTCTACTGTCAACTTCCCACAAAGCACCAGGAAAAAAAACGTGTTGAGAAAGCAAAGCTAAGTTTATTAGGCCCTCCTGCAAAAGGGGAATAGCAGTGTGACAGAATCTTGGTGGTATTTCAACATGGGGGAAAGAGTCGGGCTGGGGGGGTTGTTTTTGTTTTTGTTTTTGTTTTTTAATTTTTTTATGTTTATTCATTTCTGAGGGAGAGACAGCAACCGAGCACGAGCAGGGGAGGGGCAGACAGAGAGGGAGACACAGAATCGGAAACAGGCTCCAGGCTCCGAGCCATCAGCCCGGAGCCCGACGCGGGGCTCGAACTCACGGACCGCGAGATCGTGACCTGGCTGAAGTCGGACGCTTAACCGACTGCGCCACCCAGGCGCCCCGGTATTTCTTCCATTGTGTTGTTTGCGTGTGTGCGGCAAAATACATACAAAGAACATTGGCCATTTTAACCATTATTAGGTGTGGAGTCCAGTGACGTTAAGCACACTCACACTGTTGTGCAACCACCACCCCCGTCTATCTCCAGAACCTTTTCATCTTCCCAATTCGAAACTCTACTCATTAAACACTAACTCCCCATTCTCCGCCACCCCCGCCCCAGCCCCTGGTAACCAGTGTCTTCTGAATTTGACAATCCTGGGTATCCCATACAAGTGGGGATGACTGGCTTGTCTCACTCAGCATAATCTCCTCCAGGTTCATCCAAGTTACAGCGTGTGTCCAAATGCCCTTCCTCTTCAAGGGTGAGTAATATTCCTCTGTATGAATATACCACATTTTCATTTGCCCATCCATCCATCAACAACACTTGAGTAGCGTGCTCTCGTCTCTTGTGAAGAATGCCGCCGTGAGGATGGGTGTAACCATGCCTGTCTAAGTCCCTGGCACAGCTCTCCCATCACAAACTTTTTTTTTTTTTGCAAACTATTTTTAAAAGCGAGGACTGACCCAGCGTTTTATCCCCTGTCCACAATTCAGCAGAAACCGTACCGTCTCAAATGACCTAGAGGTCACCACAAGGCCACAGTGGGAGCCTGAGCATGGCTCGCTTTGCGAGAAGCCCTGAGAGCAGATGCCAGGTCATTGGGACTCTGAGAAACATGCCTCTCGTCGTCTCTCCCGGGCCCTGGCAAAGACGCACAGCCCCAAAAGGAGCTGCCAAATGGAGGCCCTTTCACATGATTTCTGTTGGAAACTCACGTTTCCCTGGCCCGTGGCCCTTTCCAATCATCTGCCGTCATTCCGAGTTTTCTGGAACACATCTGAGGCCTAAAGGCAGAACGTTTTGGGCTAAGAAGCATCTTCAGATTTGAATTTCTGATTGCACTCATGTCTAAAATGAATGGGTTTAACGTTTTCCTTTCCAAACATGGGTCGTAGGCACAATGTTCTACTGTGTTTGGAAGCAACTACTAAAGTTCTATTCCAGCAAATCCTCCTCTAGCTCTCACTGTCTGCAAATCAGCAGGGCTCGCGGAGAGGCAAAAGCGAGTCTGCCCTCAGGTAGCCTACGGTTTAGTTCGGTAGACGGGACACGCGCCTCCAGGAACAAAAAGCAGGCTAGAGTAGGGGCCGTAATGTCTCATGTTAGTATCTCCCCTAGAGGACCCACATAATGGTTGCCTCAAGCTCAGTGGTTCTCAGCAAGGACATTTTGCAATGTCTAAAAATATTTTTTATTGTCACGAACCGGCAGGCTGGTGCTTCGGGCTTCTGGAGGGTAAAGGTCAGGGATGTCGCGAAACACCCTGATGCGTAGGACAAGCCCCTACGACAAAGAATCACCTGGCCCCAAATGTCAATGGTGCCGAGGAGGAGGGGCGCCTGGGGGGCTCAGTCGGTTGAGCATCCGACTTGAGCTCAGGTCAGGATTTCACAGTTTGTGGGTTCGAGCCCCACATCGGGCTCCGGGCTGACAGCTCAGAGCCTGGAGCCTGCTTCAGGTTCTGTGTCTGCCTCTCCGTGCCCCTCCCCCCACTCAAGCTCTCCCTGTCTCTCTCTCTCAAAAATAAACATTAAAAAAAAAAAATAGCGCCGAGGTAAAGAAATCCCACTCTGGCCCTTTTCCTATGCCTTTGTGTCCAGATGGAATCCAAGTTGCTGGCATCTGAAAGCTTTCTATATTCTAGGCACATGACTCATCTTTTGTCCTAACCATAGTCCTCTAGGCTTGCTGTTGTCATTGACCTTAATTTCCAGACGGGGCAAATGACACTCTAGAGCAATTGCCCCAATTCCCACAGCTAGAAAGCGGTAGAGCTGAGATTTGCACAGAGAATCCAAGATAATCCGCCTCATTCCAACTCAGTCGTGGGAAAAGTAAGATTTGGGCCTTCTAATGTCAGCCTGACGGTTGATTCTTCCGGGAAACTTTTGCCTGGGAAAGATGAGACTGGAAACTAATGAATAAGTGCGTTATTTGCTTCAGGAAGGTCCCGCAGGTCAAGTTAGGAAAGACAGCACTGAATTGCTCCCTAGCCTGCGGCCCACCAACCGAGACTCAGGTTGCTGCTGTTGCCTGTTGTCTCCACAAAAACCTAAGCCACGGTAGCAACTTTGTCCAGTTCACGGCAGCCCCTGTCTTTGAAAAATGCCTCGGATCATTTGAGCCCAGCCTCTGGTGGAGTTTTTCGATGATTGCACGGCTGATTTCCCTCTGAGACAAGACTTGAGACACCTCTAACAAGGTGTTCAGCGAGATTTGGGGGAGCTCAGCAGTATCCAAGTTGTCTAAGCCCAAAGCCCTATACTTTTTACCATCTGCTGCCCTGTTGGCCAGTACGGTTTTGATTTTAGCCTAGGTGAGATCGCGCTACGCGTATTATCCTGTGATCGGCTTTTGGAAACAATTGAACATATCTTGAGCATCTTTCATTTTCAGCTAAAGAGAGAACCGCCTCCTTTTCCCTCCAATGGTTCCGTGATGTTCAATTGCATCTTCACCTAGCCGGCCAGTTCTTTCTTGCAGGCAGGAAGGTGATTTAATGACAAACCAGGGCAGCCTAACCTTGTGCTGACAGGTGAGTATTTCCGTAGCTTTGACTTTCAGAAGTACCGCTGCCAGAACGGTGTCGGGCACATTTTCAAGTTGAATAGAGATTTACAGATTGTCCTTCAGATTGTCTCTACCAGTTTAGCAGCGGGGGATGAGACTGTTTCCCCACGTCCTTCCCAGTCCCTGACCAATTAGAGCCCCGGCCCCAGCTTGGCTCCAGTGACTGTGGCTACGTGGGAATGTATGCCTGGTGACAAAAAAAACAAAAACAAAAACAAAAACCCAAAACTTCTGATTTTTCAGAAGAAGCTGAAATTCAAACCCTTTAAGTAAAATCTCCCGATCTGTTAATGTCGTCAGTTCATTGCATTTGTAAGTAAACGGTCTCTGCCAGCCAGTTTCAGCCTGCGTGCCACCAGTTTGCAAGCTCTGGGGGCCGTTATTCTCAACGGCACATTCCCGTTCCGACCGGACAGGGGCCGAGTCACCACAAGGCTGCGAATTAGATGTCCAAGGGTATAGGTTGGAATCATTGTCTACCTGGGAGACATATTCGCCGCCACTCCAGGGTAGAGTCTGTGTCCCTCGGGTTGGATAACTGTCCCAGGTGAGCTTTTCAGTCATAGCGGATGTGGTATTCTAGAGCGCTCATTCATGTCCTGGCCCTGCACCTGCTGGAGTAGCTGGGAGAAGGCAGCCTAGGGAGAGGGAGGGCCGCCACCTGGGGCCACTGAGTCCCCTGCAGTAGCATGCGAGACCCTGCTTAGAGCAGGCTAAAGAAGGAGCCCGCTGGCAGGTTCTGTTTTGGGGGACCCAGAGCTCCCCTTTGATCCCCCACTTCCAGATGTCTTAGCAGCACCTGCAAATGCCAACACGTCCCGAACTGCACTCACCTCGATTCGCCCTGGATGTCCTAGTGAATGTCGCCACCGCCCGAGCAGAGTGAAAAGACCACACTAAGGTGCTCCCCGTCTCGACGCACGAACTTCGGTCTGCACGTGGCTGGAGAACTCCTGCTTGTCCCTCAAGACCGAGCTCAAATGGCACGCTCTCCACGGCGCCTCCCCACGCTGTGCTTGGGGCATTTCTTTCTCTCCTTCTGATCTCCCTCGACATTTTTGCCAGCCCTCTTCAAACACTTACCCACTCTAGGACAGCGTTCTGTTACCTCCCAACTAGATGGTAAGCTCCTCCAGGAGGCCTCACGTCTGATTCACCTGCCTGTGCTCACCCTACAGCATGATGCCTGATCCGTAGTAGGTATACAACGAAGGCTTACTGAATAAATGAATCCGGGGTGGCCGTTTAAAAATGGACCCACGGACTCTCTGGTTTTCCTTCCTCCAGAGGTGGAGTCGACGTTCCTTCCCCTGGAACTGGGTAAGCTTTTGTGACGGTTTCACCCCGTAGGAGATGATAGCAGTGAGGTTACAGGACTTCTGACACTGGGTCGTGAAAGGTCATGTAGCTGCCCCTTGATTCACTAGAACATTTGCTTTTGAAGCTTTCTAGCAGCAAGCAGTTCGACTGCCACGAGACCACCTTGCTGTGATGAAGTCTAGCCCATGTGGAGAGACCACATAAAAAGGCTCTGGATCTAATGGGGGAGAAAGGGGAGGGAGGGAGAAAGAGAGAGAGAGAGAGAGAGAGAGAGAGAGATCTGACTAGCCTCTGTGTCATCCCACGGCTGTTCCAAAGCTAGCCACCATCTGACTATAACAGAATGAGACACTTTAGAACTGCTCCACTGAGCCCTTTCTGATTTCATGACACAGAACCATGAGAGATACGAGGATGATTGCTTTTGCTTTAAGCCACTTGTTTGGGTGATATTTGAAGAGACAGCAGGAGTAGAATTTTATACCTGCGAGTGGGGCGTTGCATTGGCACTGGCTTTGAGACGGGGTGACAGGCGGAAGCTCATGGGTGTCGAGGAGCCTCTTACCAGAAGACTTGCGGAGGCCGTCTGTCATTGAGAGGTTAAGTAGGGTCCGGAGAATGCATCAGAAGCTAGAGGAAAGGAGCCCTTTGCTCTGCAGGGTTGCAAGGTTTAGCAACACCGTTGCCCGTCACCTGCCACAATGCAGAAAATACACAATGGACCTAATGAGCTCCCATGATCGGGCTGGTGGGTTTCCGCCTAGTGTGTCAAAGGGGCTGCCTGATTTCCTCTAGTTGCCTTTGGTAAAATGTGAGAGGAGAGAGATGAATTAAGGAGCAAAATATTCAATTTTTGAGTGCATTTTGGGAGAAAATATACAGGGATCGGGACAGCCTCTCCAGCCAGCAAAAGATTCTTAAAGAAATGAAAAGATTTGGGGGCGCCTGGGTGGCTCAGTGGGTTAAGTGTCCGATTTCAGCTCAGGTCGTGATCTCGTGGTTTGTGAGTTTGAGCCCCGTGAGTTCGAGCCCCGCATCGGGCTCTGTGCTGACAGCTCAGAGCCTGGAACCTGCTTCGGATTCTGTGTCTTCCTCTCTCTCTGCCCTTCCCCCATTCATGCTCTGTCTCTGTCTCTCAAAAATAAATAAATGTTAAAAATTAAAAAAAAAATGAAAAGACTTCAGGGAAAAGATAAAATCCAGGACACTCTCAGGAAAATGTGGTTTCAAGGTAAAGACGAAGCTAAGGGTATGACTGTAAAACACTTTGTTAGGATTCCTTCCAAATCTTACAGACCTTTATGGATAAACAAATATCCTTCTGAGGATCTTATGGACAGGCCTTGCAAGCCCTTTTTGTTCAGTAATAGAGCAATAGAATTTATAAGAATTTTAAGGGAGTGATCTCACAATTTGTCTCACAGAAAGTCCAAAATAGGAAGCGGCCTCTAGAAGACATTTGTGGGTGCGTCTTCGATCTAATGGAGTGGATTGCAAGTTGGTACAGAAGAAGCCCACGAAGTTTTTAAAGGAATTGCATCGTCCTGAAATGAAAGGAGCACAGAGAATGCCCAAGGGGGAAAAAAAAAGAGATCTTTGGTTCCCTAATCTTTCCTGAGCAGAAAGCAGGCTGCAAACATGAGCCTTATCTTATGGAAAAAGGAAAGTAACTCAGCAGAACCAAGAACTCAGTGGTCAAAGCCAAGAATCATGCAGAACCTCTCCCAAGGAATCGGACCAAGCCCTCATCAATAAGCTGGCAACATCCGTCTGGCTGGAGTTTAGAAGTGCTACGCATCGTGCCTCCCGACTGCCCCAGTTTTGAACGGAGGTGTTTATTGCGGCTCTCCTGTGCCTGTCCCACTATTGTGTGTGGCCATCTGGGGAGCGGGTAGTTTGTCTCTGTAGATCATAGATCTTCAGATTGAGAAGAACCATACGTGATGATGCTCATTTGCACCCAGACCTGAGAGAGCTGATGAGCTCCTGGACCTTGAGCCTGAGACTGACTCTGAAATGGGGTAAAACCCTAGGGGTTGTTGGTGGGGAATGTGGGACGAGATGAATGTGTTTTGCATGCGGGAAGTACATCAACAACTTGTGCTTAAAGGGCAGACTGTGGTGGTTTAAAATATAGCTTCAATTTTTTTTTTCCTACTCTTCCCGTAGAGAAGTGAAGTCTGTGGCCTTTCCCCCTGAAATTGTCTGGGCTTCCGCAGCCGTTTAATGGTGCAATAACACTATGTGACTTCTGAACCTAGGTGATAAAAGGCAATGTGCTATGGCTTTAGGGGCTTGGATACTCACTCTTTGAAAAGCGGTCCAACCTCCCTGAGGGGAGCCCGCACAGCCCACACAGCCCACACAGAGGCACCACCAGACAGAGGGACCACACGGGGAGGTTCTGAGCATGCATGGAGAGAGAGAGAGAGAGATCCCTGGTCAGCTCTCAGCTGCCTCAGACCATCACGGGTCCAGCCTACAGGTCTAATTGTGACCACATGGGAGATCCTGAGCCAGAACTGTTCATCCAAGCCCCTTACTGAATTTTTGACCCATAGACACCAGGCCCATAGAGGGGCACCTGGCCGGCTCAGTTGGTTAAGCATCCAACTCTTGGTTTTGGCTCAGGTCATGATCTCCCAGTTTATAAGATCGATTCCCTACAACGGGTTCTGTGCTGATGGCGTGGAGCCTGCTTGGGATGTTCTCTCTCCTCTCTTTCTGCCCCTCCCCCTGCTCACATGCGCACGCTCTCTCCCCCCCCCACCCCAAAATAAATACGTGAACTTTTAAAATAATTTTTAAAAAATGAAGAAACCGGGCAAGGTAATACAAGTGTTGTTGGTCCAAGCCAGTCAAGTCTGGGCTGATTTGTTACACAGGAATAGATACTCGGCACCCCTGGTTTATAAGATAAGGCTCCACTGACAGGATTGCATCTCATTAGTTAAGAGAGTGACATTGCATTCCCGAATCTAATCAGGGTAGCCCGTAAGAGTTACAGCTTTTATTCAGCAGCAAAGAGAAATATTTCCTTTTGCCGTAAACAAGATGCAGTCAGGTTTAGTTTTGGCGAACTGCGTGGGAGTAGGGCAGAAGGCTCGGCTTGCGTTTCCATACGGTTTGTTCCAGATGACTTTGCGGTGATCGGATGCCTCGAGGCCAGACCTCAACATTTGACTTTCTTTATCTGGTTCACCTATGACTCAAACATTTCTCCTTCCCGCCTAAAGCCTGAGACAAGCCTGCGATTCAAAGCTAAGTTAGAGCAAAAAGGAAACTGATAATTCAAGGAAAGAGATAAGAATTAGTCAGTATTGAATATTTCGGCTGTAGGATTAGACATTTTGGCAAGAGATTATTAGAAAGAACGTAATGCTGACCCTGGATTTTTTTTTTTTTTCATGAGGCTTATTTGGGTACCACCTTACTTTTTTTTATGTGAAATTAGGACTCGAAAAATTAATGTCAGTGGTGATTTCCAGTAACAGGATTTGGGGTAAACTTTTCTTTTTGTATTTTGCTCATCTCTATGTCTTCATACTTTTTATAATAGGACACATTAATTATAAACGCACATTGTGAAGTTGGAATTGGTATAGGATTGTTAAATAACACACTAAACGCACAGCCTATGAAGGGAAAGCTTGATAAATTCTTTAGTATTAGCATTTTGTTTTGTTTTGTTTTTTTAATTTTAAGTAGGCTCCAAGCCCAACATGCAGCTCTGAACTCACTACTCTGAGATTAAGAGTCACGTGTCCTCCTTACTCAGCCAGCCAGGTGCCCCAAACTCTTTAGTATTAAAACTGAGATCTGTTCGGGGCGCCTGGGTGGCTCAGTCGGTTGAGCGTCCGACTTCAGCTCAGGTCACGATCTCACGGTCCGTGAGTTCGAGCCCCGCGTCAGGCTCTGGGCTGATGGCTCAGAGCCTGGAGCCTGCTTCCGATTCTGTGTCTCCCTCTCTCTCTGCCCCTCACCCATTCATGCTCTGTCTCTCTCTGTCTCAAAAATAAACATTAAAAAAAAATTAAAAAAAAAACAAAAACAAAACTGAGATCTGTTGATCAAACATTTCCGTAAAGTGAAAATGGATAAATGACAAAGGGCTGATATCCAGAAAATATAAAGAATGCTCACAAATCAATAAGGAAAGGACAAAATATCCAATTGAAAAAAATAAGCAAGAGACCTGAACAGATGTTTCATTAAAAAGGAAGATCAGGGGTGCCTGGGTGGCTCAGTCGGTTAAGCGGCCGACTTCGGCTCAGGTCATGATCTTGCCGTGAGTTCGAGCCCCGCGTCGGGCTCTGTGCTGACAGCTCGGAGCCTGGAGCCTGTTTCCGATTCTGTGTCTCCCTCTCTCTCTGCCCCTCCCCTGTTCATGCTCTGTCTCTCCCTGTCTCAAAAATAAATAAAACGTTAAAAAAAAAAAAAAGGAAGATCAAATGGCCAATAGGCATGCAAAAAGTCACTCAAGCTCAACAATATTTAGGGAAATGCAAATTAAAATATCAATGATACGCTATTTCCCCGTCTACTGGATTGAAAAAATGTTTAAGTCTACAATACCAAGTGCTGGTAACCATACGTAGGTACAGGCGCACTTATACATGCTAATGGGAGTAAAATTGGTTCAACCACTCTGGAAAATGTTTTGACACGTGGTGCAAAGTTGATAATGCCCACCCCTTACATGTGGGGTGTTTGCATTTGCCTTTCCAGCGCCATTCCCCATGCTCCTCCCCGCTGTTCTGTGCCTGACCCGCGTGGAGCACATCAGGGACTGCCTTCTTGTTTCCAGTTGGGTTGGAGCAAAATGGCGGACTCCAGCAGCGATCTGAAGGCGGAATGAGAATGAGCGTTGGGCACTTACTTGCTTACTCCCCCGCCTTCCCTTTGCTGGACGTGGTTTGCAAGCAGCTGCGTTCTCTTACTGACGACCACAACTTCTGCCCAGAAGGCCTCTTGTGCCGTTCTTACTCCAGATCCTGGAAACTGCTTCTTCCCTGGTCTCTTCAGGTCTAGGGGTGCTGGCAACTCCCTGCTACAATGAACTCGCTTCACCCTCCTGGGTTGATTCTCTCACCTCTCCCCCCATGCTGGTGAGTACTTCCTCACTAACCCTCCTCAACACCCTCTTTGGGTATGCCATCTACCTCCCATTACAGCCCTGACTAAAATTACATACAATAACCTAAGAATCCCACTTCTTGGTATACACCCTGGGGCAACACTGTCCAGTAGAAGTCTAAAGCAAGCCACAAGTGTGAGCCGCATCCATAATTTAATATTTTCCAGTAGCCACATTTTAAAACCGGAAACTGGTGAAATTCATTTTTTTTTTTTTTTTTTTAAGAGAGAGCATGAGCAGGGTAGAGGGGCAGAGGGAGAGAGAGAGGGAATCTTAAGCAGGCTGCACGCTCAGTACAGAACCCGACGTGGGGCTTGATCCCATGCCCCTGGGATCATGACCTGGGCTGAAATCAAGAGTCAGACACTCACCAACTGAGCCATCCAGGCACCCAGTTAATTTTTAATAATATTTAACCTAGTATATGCAAAACATTGTCATTTCAAGATGCGATCCATGTAAAAATTTCTAATGAGGGGCGCCTGGGTGGCTTAATCGGTTAAGCGTCCGACTTCGGCTCAGGTCATGATCTCATGGTTTGTGAGTTCAAGCCCTGCATCAGGCTGTGTGCTGACAGCTTGCTCGGAGCCTGCAGCCTGCTTCAGATTCTGTGTCTCCCCCTCTTCCTGCCCCTCCCCCGCTCACACTCTGTCTCTCTCAAAAATAAATAAACATTAAATTTTTTTAAATTGCTAATGAGATATTTTTATTCTTTTCTTTGAACCAAAGTGTCAAGATGGCGTGTGCGTCTTATATATGCTCATTGTGCATCTCATTTTGGACCGGCCACATTTCAAATGCACAAAAGCCTAATGGCTACTGAGTTCGACATCAGAGGCTTAGAGAAGCTCTTACCGAGTTCCCAGGACAGATCCCAGCCATCCCAGCAGAAGGCCATGTTGCTTTCACACAAACAGATTGTCTCCTGTTGGTTCCAAGTACTTCTCAGCCATCTTCCCCAAACCAAATACTTCCTGAAGGCAGTGAAATTGTGAGCAGCGCTCCACTGAAAACACTGGAGAATTGCACACGTTGCCGAGTGTTGGGTGGGAGTGGGAGAGAGAGCTGGCCACGTGGGCCACATCTGCTTCCCCACTTCGCCCCATAGCTGATCTCCTGGCCATGCCACTTGTTGCTAAGGATAAGAGGTCTGCGTTGCTTGGCACCTTCTGTGCTTTGCAAATGCCACAGCCTCCATGGTTAATGGACATCAGTGGTGTTTTCCTGACACCATTAAGAAAAGGATCAGAAGGAGAGCTCTGATCCCAGGGGAAGGTGAGCTCTCATCCTTAGATTCCGTGAATTCTCACCAAGCCTCCATAGCGCACGTGTCTTCAGCGGATGTAGCAGC